>NW_027422704.1:40000-355387 GCF_048934315.1 Petromyzon marinus | reverse complement strand
CGACCGGGGACCGGACCGCCCGCGATCCGACCGGGACCGCCCGCGACCGACCGGGACCGCCCGCGACCGACCGGGACCGCCCGCGACCGACCGGACCGCCCGCGACCGACCGGGACCGCCCGCGACCGACCGGGACCGCCCGCGACCGACCGGGACCGCCCGCGACCGACCGGGACCGCCCGCGACCGACCGGGACCGCCCGCGACCGACCGGGACCGCCCGCGACCGACCGACCGCCCGCGACCGACCGGGACCGCCCGCGACCGACCGGGACCGCCCGCGACCGACCGGGACCGCCCGCGACCGACCGGGACCGCCCGCGACCGACCGGGACCGCCCGCGACCGACCGGACCGCCCGCGACCGACCGGGACCGCCCGCGACCGACCGGGACCGCCCGCGACCGACCGGGACCGCCCGCGACCGACCGGGGACCGCCCGCGACCGACCGGGACCGCCCGCGACCGACCGGGACCGCCCGCGACCGACCGGGACCGCCCGCGACCGACCGGGACCGCCCGCGACCGACCGGGACCGCCCGCGACCGACCGGGACCGCCCGCGACCGACCGGGACCGCCCGCGACCGACCGGGACCGCCCGCGACCGACCGGGACCGCCCGCGACCGACCGGGACCGCCCGCGACCGACCGGGACCGCCCGCGACCGACCGGGACCGCCCGCGACCGACCGGGACCGCCCGCGACCGACCGGGACCGCCCGCGACCGACCGGGACCGCCCGCGACCGACCGGGACCGCCCGCGACCGACCGGGACCGCCCGCGACCGACCGGGACCGCCCGCGACCGACCGGGACCGCCCGCGACCGACCGGGACCGCCCGCGACCGACCGGGACCGCCCGCGACCGACCGGGACCGCCCGCGACCGACCTGGGACCGCCCGCGACCGACCGGGACCGCCCGCGACCGACCGGGACCGCCCGCGACCGACCGGGACCGCCCGCGACCGACCGGGACCGCCCGCGACCGACCGGGACCGCCCGCGACCGACCGGGACCGCCCGCGACCGACCGGGACCGCCCGCGACCGACCGGGACCGCCCGCGACCGACCGGGACCGCCCGCGACCGACCGGGACCGCCCGCGACCGACCGGGACCGCCCGCGACCGACCGGGACCGCCCGCGACCGACCGGGACCGCCCGCGACCGACCGGGACCGCCCGCGACCGACCGGACCGCCCGCGACCGACCGGGACCGCCCGCGACCGACCGGGACCGCCCGCGACCGACCGGGACCGCCCGCGACCGACCGGGACCGCCCGCGACCGACCGGGACCGCCCGCGACCCGACCGGGACCGCCCGCGACCGACCGGGACCGCCCGCGACCGACCGGGACCGCCCGCGACCGACCGGGACCGCCCGCGACCGACCGGGACCGCCCGCGACCGACCGGGACCGCCCGCGACCGACCGGGACCGCCCGCGACCGACCGGGACCGCCCGCGACCGACCGGGACCGCCCGCGACCGACCGGGACCGCCCGCGACCGACCGGGACCGCCCGCGACCGACCGGGACCGCCCGCGACCGACCGGGACCGCCCGCGACCGACCGGGACCGCCCGCGACCGACCGGGACCGCCCGCGACCGACCGGGACCGCCCGCGACCGACCGGGACCGCCCGCGACCGACCGGGACCGCCCGCGACCGACCGGGACCGCCCGCGACCGACCGGGACCGCCCGCGACCGACCGGGACCGCCCGCGACCGACCGGGACCGCCCGCGACCGACCGGGACCGCCCGCGACCGACCGGGACCGCCCGCGACCGACCGGGACCGCCCGCGACCGACCGGGACCGCCCGCGACCGACCGGGACCGCCCGCGACCGACCGGGACCGCCCGCGACCGACCGGGACCGCCCGCGACCGACCGGGACCGCCCGCGACCGACCGGGACCGCCCGCGACCGACCGGGACCGCCCGCGACCGACCGGGACCGCCCGCGACCGACCGGGACCGCCCGCGACCGACCGGGACCGCCCGCGACCGACCGGGACCGCCCGCGACCGACCGGGACCGCCCGCGACCGACCGGGACCGCCCGCGACCGACCGGGACCGCCCGCGACCGACCGGGACCGCCCGCGACCGACCGGGACCGCCCGCGACCGACCGGGACCGCCCGCGACCGACCGGGACCCCGCGACCGACCGGGACCGCCCGCGACCGACCGGGACCGCCCGCGACCGACCGGGACCGCCCGCGACCGACCGGGACCGCCCGCGACCGACCGGACCGCCGCGACCGACCGGGACCGCCCGCGACCGACCGGGACCGCCCGCGACCGACCGGGACCGCCCGCGACCGACCGGGACCGCCCGCGACCGACCGGGACCGCCCGCGACCGACCGGGACCGCCCGCGACCGACCGGGACCGCCCGCGACCGACCGGGACCGCCCGCGACCGACCGGGACCGCCCGCGACCGACCGGGACCGCCCGCGACCGACCGGGACCGCCCGCGACCGACCGGACCGCGACCGGACCGCCCGCGACCGACCGGGACCGCCCGCGACCGACCGGGACCGCCCGCGACCGACCGGGACCGCCCGCGACCGACCGGGACCGCCCGCGACCGACCGGGACCGCCCGCGACCGACCGGGACCGCCCGCGACCGACCGGGACCGCCCGCGACCGACCGGGACCGCCCGCGACCGACCGGGACCGCCCGCGACCGACCGGGACCGCCCGCGACCGACCGGGACCGCCCGCGGACCGACCGGGGACCGCCCGCGACCGACCGGGACCGCCCGCGACCGACCGGGACCGCCCCGCGACCGACCGGGACCGCCCGCGACCGACCGGGACCGCCCGCGACCGACCGGGACCGCCCGCGACCGACCGGGACCGCCCGCGACCGACCGGGACCGCCCGCGACCGACCGGGACCGCCCGCGACCGACCGGGACCGCCCGCGACCGACCGGGACCGCCCGCGACCGACCGGGACCGCCCGCGACCGACCGGGACCGCCCGCGACCGACCGGGACCGCCCGCGACCGGGGACCGCCCGCGACCCGACCGGGACCGCCCGCGACCGACCGGGACCGCCCGCGACCGACCGGGACCGCCCGCGACCGACCGGGACCGCCCGCGACCGACCGGGACCCGCCCGCGACCGACCGGGACCGCCCGCGACCGACCGGGACCGCCCGCGACCGACCGGGACCGCCCGCGACCGACCGGGACCGCCCGCGACCGACCGGGACCGCCCGCGACCGACCGGGACCGCCCGCGACCGACCGGGACCGCCCGCGACCGACCGGGACCGCCCGCGACCGACCGGGACCGCCCGCGACCGACCGGGACCGCCCGCGACCGACCGGGACCGCCCGCGACCGACCGGGACCGCCCGCGACCGACCGGGACCGCCCGCGACCGACCGGGACCGCCCGCGACCGACCGGGACCGCCCGCGACCGACCGGGACCGCCCGCGACCGACCGGGACCGCCCGCGACCGACCGGGACCGCCCGCGACCGACCGGGATCTAGCTGGCTGTGGGGGCAAGTGCTGTTCCACAGACACTGACAAAGCTACCCCAGGTAGCCTTTGGCAGGGCTGTAGGGGCAAGTGCTTTTACATAGACACAGACAAAGCTACCCCAGGTAGCCTCTAGCGCGGCAGTAGAGGCTAGTGCTGTTACACACAGAGAAAGCTACCCCAGGTAGCCTCTAACAGGGCTGTAGGGGCAAGTGCTGTTACACAAACACAGAAAAAGCTACCTTAGGTAGCCTCTCGCAGGGCTGTAGGGGCAAGTGCTCTCACACAGATACAAACAAAGCTAACCCAGATAAATTCTAGCAGGGCGGACGGGGCAAGTGCTGTCAAAACATACATAGACAAAGTTACCCCAGGTAGCCTCTAGCGGGGCTGTAGGGGCAAGTGCTCTCATACACAGACACAGAGAAAGCTACCCCAGGTACCCTCTAGCAATGCTGTAGGGGCAAGTGCTGTTACACAAACACAGACAAAGCTACCCCAGGTAGACTCTTTCTGGTTGTAGGGGCAAGTGCTGTTACATAGACACATACAAAGGTACCCCAGGTAGCCTCTAGCGGGGCTGTAGGGGCAAGTGCTCTCACACAGATACAAACAAAGCTAACCCAGATAAATTCTAGCAGGGCTGTCGGGGCAAGTGCTGTAAAAACATACATAGACAAAGCTACCCCAGGTAGCCTCTAGCGGTGCTGTAGGGGCAAGTGCTCTCATACACAGACAAATCTACCCTAGGTACCCTCTAGCAATGCTGTAGGGGCAAGTGCTGTTACACAAACACAGACAAAGCTACCCCAGGTAGCCTCTAGCAGGGCTATAGGGGCAAGTGCTGTTACACAAACACAGACAAAGCTACCTTAGGTAGCCTCTCGCAGGGGTGTAGGGGCAATTGCTGCCACACAGATACAATAAAGCTAACCCAGATAAATTCTATAAGGGCTGTAGGGGCAAGTGCTGTCAAAACATACATAGACAAAGCTACCCCAGGTAGCCTCTAGCTGGTTGTCGGGGCAAATGTTGTCACAGCGACACAGACAAAGCTACCCCATGGTAGACTCTTTCTGGTTGTAGGGGCAAGTGCTTTGAGCAATAGCACCTATGAAGGCTACCGTCACTGTGGCTACACACACAGAGGGAGTGGGTGGCCACCACCACCACGCCCGACCGCCTTTGTCTCTGTCCCAGTTCTAGCGATGTTTACAACACCACCACCACCATCACTCCCCACACACACACACACAGTGCGCTAACCACTGCACCATCATTCCCCACTCACACACACAGTGCGCTAACCACTGCACCACCACTCCCCACTCAGACACACAATGCCTTAACCACTGCTTCACCACTCCCCACTCACATACAGTGCGCTAACCACTGCACCACCACTCCCCACTCACACACAGTGCGCTAACCACTGCACCACCACTCCCCACTCACACACAGTGCGCTAACCACTGCACCACCACTCCCCACACACACTCAACGTGTGCTAACCACTGCACCACCACTCCCCACTCACACACAGTGCGCTAACCACTGCACCACCACTCCCCACACACACTCAACGTGCGCTAACCACTGCACCACCGCTCCTCCCACACAAATTATTTCGCGACTCACTGCTGCCCTCTTGTGGTACAAAACTAGAATCTCACTCACCAACTCACCCACTCACCCACCCACCCATTCATCCAGACAAAGCTACCCCACGTAGCCTCTAGCTGGTTGTAGGGGCAAGTGCTGTTCCACAGACACTGACAAAGCTACCCCAGGTAGCCTTTGGCAGGGCTGTAGGGGCAAGTGCTGTTACATAGACACAGACAAAGGTACCCCAGGTAGCCTCTAGCGGGGCTGTAGGGGCAAGTGCTCTCACACAGATACAAACAAAGCTAACCCAGATAAATTCTAGCAGGGCTGTCGGGGCAAGTGCTGTCAAAAAATACATAGACAAAGCTACCCCAGGTAGCCTCTAGCGGTGCTGTAGGGGCAAGTGCTCTCATACACAGACACAGACAAATCTACCCTAGGTACCCTCTAGCAATGCTGTAGGGGCAAGTGCTGTTACACAAACACAGACAAAGCTACACCAGGTAGCCTCTAGCAGGGCTATAGGGGCAAGTGCTGTTACACAAACACAGACAAAGCTACCTTAGGTAGCCTCTCGCAGGGCTGTAGGGGCAATTGCTGCCACACAGATACAAAAAAGCTAACCCAGATAAATTCTAGCAGTGCTGTAGGGGCAAGTGCTGTCAAAACATACATAGACAAAGCTACCCCAGGTAGCCTCTAGCTGGTTGTCGGGGCAAATGTTGTCACAGAGACACAGACAAAGCTACCCCAGGTAGAATCTTTCTGGCTGTAGGGACAAGTGCTTTGAGCAATAGCACCTATGAAGGCTACCGTCACAGTGGCTACACACACAGAGGGAGTGGGTGGCCACCACCACCACGCCCGACCGCATTTGTCTCTCTCCCAGTTCTAGCGATGTTTACAACACCACCACCACCATCACTCCCCACACACACACACACAGTGCGCTAACCACTGCACCATCATTCCCCACTCACACACACAGTGCGCTAACCACTGCACCACCACTCCCCACTCAGACACACAATGCCCTAACCACTGCTCCACCACTCCCCACTCACATACAGTGCGCTAACCACTGCACCACCACTCCCCAACTCACACACAGTGCGCTAACCACTGCACCACCACTCCCCACACACACACAGTGCGCTAACCACTGCACCACCACTCCCCACTCACACACAGTGCGCTAACCACTGCACCACCACTCCCCACTCACACACAGTGCGCTAACCACTGCACCACCACTCCGCACACACACTCAACGTGCGCTAACCACTGCACCACCGCTCCTCCCACACAAATTATTTCGCGACTCACTGCTGCCCTCTTGTGGTACAAAACTAGAATCTCACTCACCAACTCACCCACTCACCCACCCACCCATTCATCCAGACAAAACTACCCCACGTAGCCTCTAGCTGGTTGTAGGGGCAAGTGCTGTTCCACAGACACTGACAAAGCTACCCCAGGTAGCCTTTGGCAGGGCTGTAGGGGCAAGTGCTGTTACATAGACACAGACAAAGGTACCCCAGGTAGCCTCTAGCGGGGCTGTAGGGGCAAGTACTCTCACACAGATACAAACAAAGCTAACCCAGATAAATTCTAGCAGGGCTGTCGGGGCAAGTGCTGTCAAAACATACATAGACAAAGCTACCCCAGGTAGCCTCTAGCGGGGCTGTAGGGGCAAGTGCTCTCATACACAGACACAGACACAGACAAAGCTACCCCAGGTACCCTCTAGCAATGCTGTAGGGGCAAGTGCTGTTACACAAACACAGACAAAGCTACCCCAGGTAGCCTCTATGAGGGCTAAAAGGGGCAAGTGCTGTTACACAAACGCAGACAAAACTACCTTGGGTAGCCTCTCGCAGGGCTGTAGGGGCAATTGCTGCCACACAGATACAAAAAAGCTAACCCAGATAAATTCTAGCAGTGCTGTAGGGGCAAGTGCTGTCAAAACATACATAGACAAAGCTACCCCAGGTAGCCTCTAGCTGGTTGTCGGGGCAAATGTTGTCACAGCGACACAGACAAAGCTACCCCAGGTAGAATCTTTCTGGTTGTAGGGGCAAGTGCTTTGAGCAATAGCACCTATGAAGGCTACCGTCACTGTGGCTACACACACAGAGGGAGTGGGTGGCCACCACCACCACGCCCGACCGCCTTTGTCTCTCTCCCAGTTCTAGCGATGTTTACAACACCACCACCACCATCACTCCCCACACACACACACACAGTGCGCTAACCACTGCACCATCATTCCCCACTCACACACACAGTGCGCTAACCACTGCACCACCACTCCCCACTCAGACACACAATGCCCTAACCACTGCTCCACCACTCCCCACTCACATACAGTGCGCTAACCACTGCACCACCACTCCCCACTCACACACAGTGCGCTAACCACTGCACCACCACTCCCCACACACACACAGTGTGCTAACCACTGCACCACCACTCCCCACTCACACACTGCGCTAACCACTGCACCACCACTCCCCACTCACACACAGTGCGCTAACCACTGCACCACCACTCCGCACACACACTCAACGTGCGCTAACCACTGCACCACCGCTCCTCCCACACAAATTATTTCGCGACTCACTGCTGCCCTCTTGTGGTACAAAACTAGAATCTCACTCACCAACTCACCCACTCACCCACCCACCCATTCATCCAGACAAAGCTACCCCACGTAGCCTCTAGCTGGTTGTAGGGGCAAGTGCTGTTCCACAGACACTGACAAAGCTACCCCAGGTAGCCTTTGGCAGGGCTGTAGGGGCAAGTGCTGTTACATAGACACAGACAAAGGTACCCCAGGTAGCCTCTAGCGGGGCTGTAGGGGCAAGTGCTCTCACACAGATACAAACAAAGCTAACCCAGATAAATTCTAGCAGGGCTGTCGGGGCAAGTGCTGTCAAAACATACATAGACAAAGCTACCCCAGGTAGCCTCTAGCGGTGCTGTAGGGGCAAGTGCTCTCATACACAGACACAGACAAATCTACCCTAGGTACCCTCTAGCAATGCTGTAGGGGCAAGTGCTGTTACACAAACACAGACAAAGCTACACCAGGTAGCCTCTAGCAGGGCTATAGGGGCAAGTGCTGTTACACAAACACAGACAAAGCTACCTTAGGTAGCCTCTCGCAGGGCTGTAGGGGCAATTGCTGCCACACAGATACAAAAAAGCTAACCCAGATAAATTCTAGCAGTGCTGTAGGGGCAAGTGCTGTCAAAACATACATAGACAAAGCTACCCCAGGTAGCCTCTAGCTGGTTGTCGGGGCAAATGTTGTCACAGAGACACAGACAAAGCTACCCCAGGTAGAATCTTTCTGGTTGTAGGGACAAGTGCTTTGAGCAATAGCACCTATGAAGGCTACCGTCACAGTGGCTACACACACAGAGGGAGTGGGTGGCCACCACCACCACGCCCGACCGCCTTTGTCTCTCTCCCAGTTCTAGCGATGTTTACAACACCACCACCACCATCACTCCCCACACACACACACACAGTGCGCTAACCACTGCACCATCATTCCCCACTCACACACACAGTGCGCTAACCACTGCACCACCACTCCCCACTCAGACACACAATGCCCTAACCACTGCTCCACCACTCCCCACCCACATACAGTGCGCTAACCACTGCACCACCACTCCCCACTCACACACAGTGCGCTAACCACTGCACCACCACTCCCCACACACACACAGTGCGCTAACCACTGCACCACCACTCCCCACTCACACACAGTGCGCTAACCACTGCACCACCACTCCCCACTCACACACAGTGCGCTAACCACTGCACCACCACTCCGCACACACACTCAACGTGCGCTAACCACTGCACCACCGCTCCTCCCACACAAATTATTTCGCGACTCACTGCTGCCCTCTTGTGGTACAAAACTAGAATCTCACTCACCAACTCACCCACTCACCCACCCACCCATTCATCCAGACAAAGCTACCCCACGTAGCCTCTAGCTGGTTGTAGGGGCAAGTGCTGTTCCACAGACACTGACAAAGCTACCCCAGGTAGCCTTTGGCAGGGCTGTAGGGGCAAGTGCTGTTACATAGACACAGACAAAGGTACCCCAGGTAGCCTCTAGCGGGGCTGTAGGGGCAAGTGCTCTCACACAGATACAAACAAAGCTAACCCAGATAAATTCTAGCAGGGCTGTCGGGGCAAGTGCTGTCAAAACATACATAGACAAAGCTACCCCAGGTAGCCTCTAGCGGGGCTGTAGGGGCAAGTGCTCTCATACACAGACACAGACAAAGCTACCCCAGGTACCCTCTAGCAATGCTGTAGGGGCAAGTGCTGTTACACAAACACAGACAAAGCTACCCCAGGTAGCCTCTATGAGGGCTAAAAGGGGCAAGTGCTGTTACACAAACACAGACAAAACTACCTTGGGTAGCCTCTCGCAGGGCTGTAGGGGCAATTGCTGCCACACAGATACAAAAAAGCTAACCCAGATAAATTCTAGCAGTGCTGTAGGGGCAAGTGCTGTCAAAACATACATAGACAAAGCTACCCCAGGTAGCCTCTAGCTGGTTGTCGGGGCAAATGTTGTCACAGCGACACAGACAAAGCTACCCCAGGTAGAATCTTTCTGGTTGTAGGGGCAAGTGCTTTGAGCAATAGCACCTATGAAGGCTACCGTCACTGTGGCTACACACACAGAGGGAGTGGGTGGCCAGCACCACCACGCCCGACCGCCTTTGTCTCTCTCCCAGTTCTAGTGATGTTTACAACACCACCACCACCATCACTCCCCACACACACACACACACAGTGCGCTAACCACTGCACCATCACTCCCCACTCACACACACAATGCCCTAACCACTGCTCCACCACTCCCCACTCACACAGAGTGCGCTAACCACTGCACCACCACTCCCCACTCACACACAGTGCGCTAACCACTGCACCACCACTCCCCACTCACACACAGTGCGCTAACCACTGCACCACCACTCCCCACACACACTCAACGTGCGCTAACCACTGCACCACCACTCCCCCACACAAATTATTTCGCGACTCAATGCTGCCCTCTTGTGGTAAAAAACTAGAATCTCACTCACAAACTCTCCCACTCACCCACCCACCCATTCATCCAGACAAAGCTACCCCACGTAGCCTCTAGCTGGTTGTAGGGGCAAGTGCTGTTCCACAGACACTGACAAAGCTACCCCAGGTAGCCTTTGGCAGGGCTGTAGGGGCAAGTGCTGTTACATAGACACAGACAAAGGTACCCCAGGTAGCCTCTAGCGGGGCTGTAGGGGCAAGTGCTCTCACACAGATACAAACAAAGCTAACCCAGATAAATTCTAGCAGGGCTGTCGGGGCAAGTGCTGTCAAAACATACATAGACAAAGCTACCCCAGGTAGCCTCTAGCGGGGCTGTAGGGGCAAGTGCTCTCATACACAGACACAGACAAAGCTACCCCAGGTACCCTCTAGCAATGCTGTAGGGGCAAGTGCTGTTACACAAACACAGACAAAGCTACCCCAGGTAGCCTCTAGCAGGGCTTTAGGGGCAAGTGCTGTTACACAAACACAGACAAAGCTACCTTAGGTAGCCTCTCGCAGGGCTGTAGGGGCAATTGCTGCCACACAGATACAAAAAAACTAACCCAGATAAATTCTAGCAGGGCTGTAGGGGCAAGTGCTGTCAAAACATACATAGACAAAACTACACCAGGTAGCCTCTAGCTGGTTGTCGGGGCAAATGTTGTCACAAAGACTCAGACAAAGCTACCCCAGGTAGACTCTTTCTGGTTGTAGGGGCAAGTGCTTTGAGCAATAGCACCTATGAAGGCTACTGGCACTGTGGCTACACACACAGAGGGAGTGGGTGGCCAGCACCACAACCCCCGACCGACTTTGTCTCTCTCCCAGTTCTAGCGATGTTTACAACACCACCACCACCATCACTCCCCACACACACACACACACAGTGCGCTAACCACTGCACCATCACTCCCCACTCACACACACATTGCCCTAACCACTGCTCCATCACTCCCCACTCACACACAGTGCGCTAACCACTGCACCACCACTCCCCACACACACTCAACGTGCGCTAACCACTGCACCACCACTCCCCCCACACAAATTATGTCGCGACTCAATGCTGCACTCTTGTGGTAAAAACTAGAATCTCACTCACCAACTCACCCCCTCACTCAACCACCCACCCACTCATCCAGACAAAGCTACCCCAGGTAGCCTCTAGCTGGCTGTGGGGGCAAGTGCTGTTCCACAGACACTGACAAAGCTACCCCAGGTAGCCTTTGGCAGGGCTGTAGGGGCAAGTGCTTTTACATAGACACAGACAAAGCTACCCCAGGTAGCCTCTAGCGCGGCAGTAGAGGCTAGTGCTGTTACACACAGAGAAAGCTACCCCAGGTAGCCTCTAACAGGGCTGTAGGGGCAAGTGCTGTTACACAAACACAGAAAAAGCTGCCTTAGGTAGCCTCTCGCAGGGCTGTAGGGGCAAGTGCTCTCACACAGATACAAACAAAGCTAACCCAGATAAATTCGAGCAGGGCTGACGGGGCAAGTGCTGTCAAAACATACATAGACAAAGTTACCCCAGGTAGCCTCTAGCGGGGCTGTAGGGGCAAGTGCTCTCATACACAGACACAGAGAAAGCTACCCCAGGTACCCTCTAGCAATGCTGTAGGGGCAAGTGCTGTTACACAAACACAGACAAAGCTACCCCAGGTAGCCTCTATGAGGGCTAAAAGGGGCAAGTGCTGTTACACAAACACAGACAAAACTACCTTGGGTAGCCTCTCGCAGGGCTTTAGGGGCAATTCCTGCCACACAGATACAAAAAAGCTAACCCAGATAAATTCTAGCAGTGCTGTAGGGGCAAGTGCTGTCAAAACATACATAGACAAAGCTACCCCAGGTAGCCTCTAGCTGGTTGTCGGGGCAAATGTTGTCACAGCGACACAGACAAAGCTACCCCAGGTAGAATCTTTCTGGTTGTAGGGGCAAGTGCTTTGAGCAATAGTACCTATGAAGGCTACCGTCACTGTGGCTACACACACAGAGGGAGTGGGTGGCCAGCACCACCACGCCCGACCGCCTTTGTCTCTCTCCCAGTTCTAGCGATGTTTACAACACCACCACCACCATCACTCCCCACACACACACACAGTGCGCTAACCACTGCACCATCACTCCCCACTCACACACACAGTGCGCTAACCACTGCACCACCACTCCCCACTCAGACACACAATGCCCTAACCACTGCTCCACCACTCCCCACTCACACAGAGTGCGATAACCACTGCACCACCACTCCCCACTCACACACAGTGCGCTAAACACTGCACCACCACTCCCCACTCACACACAGTGCGCTAACCACTGCACCACCACTCTGCACGCACACTCAACGTGCGCTAACCACTGCACCACCGCTCCTCCCACACAAATTATTTCGCAACTAACTGCTGCCCTCTTGTGGTACAAAACTAGAATCTCACTCACCAACTCACCCACTCACCCACCCACCCATTCATCCAGACAAAGCTACCCCACGTAGCCTCTAGCTGGTTGTAGGCGCAAGTGCTGTGCCACAGACACTGACAAAGCTACACCAGGTAGCCTTGGGCAGGGCTGTAGGGGCAAGTGCTGTTACATAGACACAGACAAAGGTACCCCAGGTAGCCTCTAGCGGGGCTGTAGGGGCAAGTGCTCTCATACACAGACACAGACAAATCTACCCCAGGTACCCTCTAGCAATGCTGTATGGGCAAGTGCTGTTACATAGACACATACAAAGGTACCCCAGGTAGCCTCTAGCGGGGCTGTAGGGGCAAGTGCTCTCACACAGATACAAACAAAGCTAACCCAGATAAATTCTAGCAATGCTGTATGGGCAAGTGCTGTTACATAGACACATACAAAGGTATCCCAGGTAGCCTCTAGCGGGGCTGTAGGGGCAAGTGCTCTCACACAGATACAAACAAAGCTAACCCAGATAAATTCTAGCAGGGCTGTCGGGGCAAGTGCTGTAAAAACATACATAGACAAAGCTACCCCAGGTAGCCTCTAGCGGTGCTGTAGGGGCAAGTGCTCTCATACACAGACAAATCTACCCTAGGTACCCTCTAGCAATGCTGTAGGGGCAAGTGCTGTTACACAAACACAGACAAAGCTACACCAGGTAGCCTCTAGCAGGGCTATAGGGGCAAGTGCTGTTACACAAACACAGACAAAGCTACCTTAGGTAGCCTCTCGCTGGGCTGTAGGGGCAATTGCTGCCACACAGATACAAAAAAGCTAACCCAGATAAATTCTAGCAGTGCTGTAGGGGCAAGTGCTGTCAAAACATACATAGACAAAGCTACCCCAGGTAGCCTCTAGCTGGTTGTCCGGGCAAATGTTGTCACAGAGACACAGACAAAGCTACCCCAGGTAGAATCTTTCTGGTTGTAGGGGCAAGTGCTTTGAGCAATAGCACCTATGAAGGCTACCGTCACTGTGGCTACACACACAGAGGGAGTGGGTGGCCACCACCACCACGCCCGACCGCCTTTGTCTCTCTCCCAGTTCTAGCGATGTTTACAACACCACCACCACCATCACTCCCCACACACACACACACAGTGCGCTAACCACTGCACCATCATTCCCCACTCACACACACAGTGCGCTAACCACTGCACCACCACTCCCCACTCAGACACACAATGCCCTAACCACTGCTCCACCACTCCCCACTCACATACAGTGCGCTAACCACTGCACCACCACTCCCCACTCACACACAGTGCGCTAACCACTGCACCACCACTCCCCACACACACACAGTGTGCTAACCACTGCACCACCACTCCCCACTCACACACTGCGCTAACCACTGCACCACCACTCCCCACTCACACACAGTGCGCTAACCACTGCACCACCACTCCGCACACACACTCAACGTGCGCTAACCACTGCACCACCGCTCCTCCCACACAAATTATTTCGCGACTCACTGCTGCCCTCTTGTGGTACAAAACTAGAATCTCACTCACCAACTCACCCACTCACCCACCCACCCATTCATCCAGACAAAGCTACCCCACGTAGCCTCTAGCTGGTTGTAGGGGCAAGTGCTGTTCCACAGACACTGACAAAGCTACCCCAGGTAGCCTTTGGCAGGGCTGTAGGGGCAAGTGCTGTTACATAGACACAGACAAAGGTACCCCAGGTAGCCTCTAGCGGGGCTGTAGGGGCAAGTGCTCTCACACAGATACAAACAAAGCTAACCCAGATAAATTCTAGCAGGGCTGTCGGGGCAAGTGCTGTCAAAACATACATAGACAAAGCTACCCCAGGTAGCCTCTAGCGGTGCTGTAGGGGCAAGTGCTCCATACACAGACACAGACAAATCTACCCTAGGTACCCTCTAGCAATGCTGTAGGGGCAAGTGCTGTTACACAAACACAGACAAAGCTACCTTAGGTAGCCTCTCGCAGGGCTGTAGGGGCAATTGCTGCCACACAGATACAAAAAAGCTAACCCAGATAAATTCTAGCAGTGCTGTATGGGCAAGTGTTGTCAAAACATACATAGACAAAGCTACCCCAGGTAGCCTCTAGCTGGTTGTCGGGGCAAATGTTGTCACAGAGACACAGACAAAGCTACTCCAGGTAGAATCTTTCTGGTTGTAGGGACAAGTGCTTTGAGCAATAGCACCTATGAAGGCTACCGTCACAGTGGCTACACACACAGAGGGAGTGGGTGGCCACCACCACCACGCCCGACCGCCTTTGTCTCTCTCCCAGTTCTAGCGATGTTTACAACACCACCACCACCATCACTCCCCACACACACACACACAGTGCGCTAACCACTGCACCATCATTCCCCACTCACACACACAGTGCGCTAACCACTGCACCACCACTCCCCACTCAGACACACAATGCCCTAACCACTGCTCCACCACTCCCCACTCACATACAGTGCGCTAACCACTGCACCACCACTCCCCACTCACACACAGTGCGCTAACCACTGCACCACCACTCCCCACACACACACAGTGCGCTAACCACTGCACCACCACTCCCCACTCACACACAGTGCGCTAACCACTGCACCACCACTCCCCACTCACACACAGTGCGCTAACCACTGCACCACCACTCCGCACACACACTCAACGTGCGCTAACCACTGCACCACCGCTCCTCCCACACAAATTATTTCGCGACTCACTGCTGCCCTCTTGTGGTACAAAACTAGAATCTCACTCACCAACTCACCCACTCACCCACCCACCCATTCATCCAGACAAAGCTACCCCAGGTAGCCTTTGGCAGGGCTGTAGGGGCAAGTGCTGTTACATAGACACAGACAAAGGTACCCCAGGTAGCCTCTAGCGGGGCTGTAGGGGCAAGTGCTCTCACACAGATACAAACAAAGCTAACCCAGATAAATTCTAGCAGGGCTGTCGGGGCAAGTGCTGTCAAAACATACATAGACAAAGCTACCCCAGGTAGCCTCTAGCGGGGCTGTAGGGGCAAGTGCTCTCATACACAGACACAGACAAAGCTACCCCAGGTACCCTCTAGCAATGCTGTAGGGGCAAGTGCTGTTACACAAACACAGACAAAGCTACCCCAGGTAGCCTCTATGAGGGCTAAAAGGGGCAAGTGCTGTTACACAAACACAAACAAAACTACCTTGGGTAGCCTCTCGCAGGGTTGTAGGGGCAATTGCTGCCACACAGATACAAAAAAGCTAACCCAGATAAATTCTAGCAGTGCTGTAGGGGCAAGTGCTGTCAAAACATACATAGACAAAGCTACCCCAGGTAGCCTCTAGCTGGTTGTCGGGGCAAATGTTGTCACAGAGACACAGACAAAGCTACCCCAGGTAGACTCTTTCTGGTTGTAGGGGCAAGTGCTTTGAGCAATAGCACCTATGAAGGCTACCGGCAATGTGGCTACACACACAGAGGGAGTGGGTGGCCAGCACCACCACGCCCGACCGCCTTTGTCTCTCTCCCAGTTCTAGCGATGTTTACAACACCACCACCATCACTCCCCACACACACACACAGTGCGCTAACCACTGCACCAGCACTCTCCACTCAGACACAGTGCACTAACCACTGCACCACCACTCCCCACTCACACACAGTGCGCTAACCACTGCACCACCACTCCCCACACACACTCAACGTGCGCTAACCACTGCACCACCACTCCCCCCAAACAATTTTTTTCGCGACTCAATGCTGCCCCCTTGTGGTAAAAAACTAGAATCTCACTCACCAACTCACCCACTCACCCACCCACCCATTCATCCAGACAAAGCTACCCCACGTAGCCTGTAGCTGGTTGTAGGGGCAAGTGCTGTTCCACAGACACTGACAAAGGTACCCCAGGTAGCCTCTAGCGGGGCTGTAGGGGCAAGTGCTCTCACACAGATACAAACAAAGCTAACCCAGATAAATTCTAGCAGGGCTGTCGGGGCAAGTGCTGTCAAAACATACATAGACAAAGCTACCCCAGGTAGCCTCTAGCGGGGCTGTAGGGGCAAGTGCTCTCATACACAGACACCGACAATGCTACCCCAGGTACCCTCTAGCAATGCTGTAGGGGCAAGTGCTGTTACACAAACACAGACAAAGCTACCCCAGGTAGACTCTAGCATGGCTATAGGGGCAAGTGCTGTTACACAAACACAGACAAAGCTACCTTAGGTAGCCTCTCGCAGGGCTGTAGGGGCAAGTGCTGTCACACAGATATAAACAAAGCTAACCCAGATACATTCTAGCAGGGCTGTAGGGGCAAGTGCTGTCAAAACATACATAGACAAAGCTACCCCAGGTAGCCTCTAGCTGGTTGTCGGGGCAAATGTTGTCACAGAGACACGGACAAAGCTACCCCAGGTAGACTCTTTCTGGTTGTAGGGGCAAGTGCTTTGAGCAATAGCACCTATGAAGGCTACCGGCACTGTGGCTACACACACAGAGGGAGTGGGTGGCCAGCACCACAACGCCCGACCGACTTTGTCTCTCTCCCAGTTCTAGCGATGTTTACAACACCACCACCACCACCATCACTCCCCACACACACACACAGTGCGCTAACCACTGCACCATCACTCCCCACTCACACACACAGTGCGCTAACCACTGCACCACCACTCCCCACTCAGACACACAATGCCCTAACCACTGCTCCACCACTCCCCACTCACACAGAGTGCGCTAACCACTGCACCACCACTCCCCACTCACACACAGTGCGCTAGCCACTGCACCACCACTCCCCACTCACACACAGTGCGCTAACCACTGCACCACCACTCCCCACACACACTCAACATGCGCTAACCACTGCACCACCACTCCCCACACACAAATTATTTCGCGACTCAATGCTGCCCTCTTGTGGTAAAAATTATAATCTCACTCACCAACTCACCCCTTCACTCAACCACCCACCCACTCATCCAGACAAAGCTACCCCAGGTAGCCGCTAGCTGGCTGTGGGGGCAAGTGATGTTCCACAAACACTGACAAAGCTACCCCAGGTAGCCTTTGGCAGGGCTGTAGGGGCAAGTGCTGTTACATAGACACAGACAAAGCTACCCCAGGTAGCCTCTAGCGCGGCTGTAGAGGCTAGTGCTTTTACACACAGAGAAAGCTACCCCAGGTAGCCTCTAGCAGGGCTGTAGGGGCAAGTGCTGTTACACAAACACATACAAAGCTACCCCAGGTAGCCTCTAGCAGGGCTGTAGGGGCAAGTGCTGTTACACAAACACATACAAAGCTACCTTAGGTAGCCTCTCGCAGGGCTGTGGGGCAAGTGCTCTCACACAGTTACAAACAAAGCTAACCCAGATAAATTCTAGCAGGGCGTCGGGGCAAGTGCTGTAAAAACATGCATAGACAAAGCTACCCCAGGTAGCCTCTAGCGGGGCTGTAGGGGCAAGTGCTCTCATACACAGACACAGACAAAGCTACCCCATAAACCTTCTAGCAATGCTGTAGGGGCAAGTGCTGTTACACAAACACAGACAAAGCTACCCCAGGTAGCCTCTAGCAGGGCTATAGGGGCAAGTGCTGTTACACAAACACAGACAAAGCTACCTTAGGTAGCCTCTCGCAGGGCTGTAGGGGCAATTGCTGCCACACAGATACAAAAAAGCTAACCCAGATAAATTCTAGCAGTGCTGTAAGGGGCAAGTGCTGTCAAAATATACATAGACAAAGCTACCCCAGATAGCCTCTAGCTGGTTGTCGGGGCAAATGTTGTCACAGAGACACAGACAAAGCTACCCCAGGTAGAA
This sequence comes from Petromyzon marinus, assembly GCF_048934315.1. Lineage (NCBI taxonomy): Eukaryota > Metazoa > Chordata > Hyperoartia > Petromyzontiformes > Petromyzontidae > Petromyzon > Petromyzon marinus. Next base: position 336,918 of record NW_027422704.1, on the reverse strand, counting down.
TCTTTCTGGTTGTAGGGGCAAGTGCTTTGAGCAATAGCACCTATGAAGGCCACCGTCACTGTGGCTACACACACAGAGGGAGTGGGTGGCCACCACCACCACGCCCGACCGCCTTTGTCTCTCTCCCAGTTCTAGCGATGTTTACAACACCACCACCATCACTCCCCACACACACACACACAGTGCGCTAACCACTGCACCACCACTCCCCCCACACAAATTATTTCGCGACTCAATGCTGCCCTCTTGTGGTAAAAACTAGAATCTCACTCACCAACTCACCCCCTCACTCAACCACCCACCCACTCATCCAGACAAAGCTACCCCAGGTAGCCTCTAGCTGGCTGTGGGCGCAAGTGCTGTTCCACAGACACTGACAAAGCTACCCCAGGTAGCCTTTGGCAGGGCTGTAGGGGCAAGTGCTGTTACATAGACACAGACAAAGGTACCCCAGGTAGCCTCTAGCGTGGCTGTAGGGGCAAGTGCTCTCACTCAGATACAAACAAAGCTAACCCAGATAAATTCTAGCAGGGCTGTCGGGGCAAATGCTGTCAAAACATACATAGACAAAGCTACCCCAGGTAGCCTCCAGCGGGGCTGTAGGGGCAAGTGCTCTCATACACAGACACAGACAATGCTACCCCAGGTACCCTCTAGCAATGATGTAGGGGCAAGTGCTGTTACACAAACACAGACAAAGCTACCCCAGGTAGCCTCTAGCATGGCTATAGGGGCAAGTGCTGTTACACAAACACAGACAAAGCTACCTTAGGTAGCCTCTCGCAGGGCTGTAGGGGCAAGTGCTGTCACACAGATACAAACAAAGCTAACCCAGACACATTCTAGCAGGGCTGTAGGGGCAAGTGCTGTCAAAACATACATAGATAAAGCTACCCCAGGTAGCCTCTAGCTGGTTGTCGGGGCAAATGTTGTCACAGAGACACAGACAAAGCTACCCCAGGTAGACTCTTTCTGGTTGTAGGGGCAAGTCCTGTCCCACAGACAAAGTTACGCCCAGGTAGCCTTTAGCAGGACTGTAGGGGCAAGTGCTGTGAGCAATAGCGCCTATGAAGGCTACCGGCACTCTGGCTACACACACAGAGGGAGTGGGTGGCCAGCACCACCACGCCCGACCGCCTTTGTCTCTCTCCCAGTTCTAGCGATGTTTACAACACCACCACCACCATCACTCCCCACACACACACACACAGTGCGCTAACCACTGCACCACCACTCCCCACTCAGACACACAATGCCCTAACCACTGCTCCACCACTCCCCTCTCACACAGAGTGCGCTAACCACTGCACCACCACTCCCCACTCACACACAGTGCGCTAACCACTGCACCACCACTCCCCACTCACACACAGTGCGCTAACCACTGCACCACCACTCCCCACACACACTCAACATGCGCTAACCACTGCACCACCACTGTCCACACACAAATTATTTCGCGACTCAATGCTGCCCTCTTGTGGTAAAAATTAGAATCTCACTCACCAACTCACCCCCTCACTCAACCACCCACCCACTCATCCAGACAAAGCTACCCCAGGTAGCCGCTAGCTGGCTGTGGGGGCAAGTGCTGTTCCACAAACACAGACAAAGCTACCCCAGGTAGCCTCTAGCAGGGCTATAGGGGCAAGTGCTGTTACACAAACACAGACAAAGCTACCTTAGGTAGCCTCTCGCAGGGCTGTAGGGGCAATTGCTGCCACACAGATACAAAAAAGCTAACCCAGATAAATTCTAGCAGGCTGTAGGGGCAAGTGCTGTCAAAACATACATAGACAAACCTACCCCAGGTAGCCTCTAGCTGGTTGTCGGGGCAAATGTTGTCACAGAGACACAGACAAAGCTACCCCAGGTAGACTCTTTCTGGTTGTAGGGGCAAGTGCTGTCCCACAGACAAAGTTACGCCCAGGTAGCCTTTAGCAGGACTGTAGGGGCAAGTGCTGTGAGCAATAGCGCCTATGAAGGCTACCGGCACTGTGGCTACACACACAGAGGGAGTGGGTGGCCAGCACCACCACGCCCGACCGCCTTTGTCTCTCTCCCAGTTCTAGCGATGTTTACAACACCACCACCACCATCACTCCCCACACACACACACACAGTGCGCTAACCACTGCACCAGCACTCCCCACTCAGACACAGTGCGCTAACCACTGCACCACCACTCCCCACTCACACACAGTGCGCTAACCACTGCACCACCACTCCCCACACACACTCAACGTGCGCTAACCACTGGACCACCACTCCCCCCAAACAAATTTTTTCGCGACTCAATGCTGCCCCCTTGTGGTAAAAAACTAGAATCTCACTCACCAACTCACCCCCTCACTCAACCACCCATTCATCCAGACAAAGCTACCCCACGTAGCCTGTAGCTGGTTGTAGGGGCAAGTGCTGTTCCACAGACACTGACAAAGCTACCCCAGGTAGCCTTTGGCAGGGCTGTATGGGCAAGTGCTGTTACATAGACACAGACAAAGGTACCCCAGGTAGCCTCTAGCGGGGCTGTAGGGGCAAGTGCTCTCACACAGATACAAACAAAGCTAACCCAGATAAATTCTAGCAGGGCTGTCGGGGCAAGTTCTGTCAAAACATACATAGACAAAGCTACCCCAGGTAGCCTCTAGCGGGGCTGTAGGGGCAAGTGCTCTCATACACAGACACAGACAATGCTACCCCAGGTACCCTCTAGCAATGCTGTAGGGGCAAGTGCTGTTACACAAACACAGACAAAGCTACCCCAGGTAGCCTCTAGCATGGCTATAGGGGCAAGTGCTGTTACACAAACACAGACAAAGCTACCTTAGGTAGCCTCTCGCAGGGCTGTAGGGGCAAGTGCTGTCACACAGATATAAACAAAGCTAACCCAGATACATTCTAGCAGGGCTGTAGGGGCAAGTGCTGTCAAAACATACATAGACAAAGCTACCCCAGGTAGCCTCTTTCTGGTTGTAGGGGCAAGTGCTTTGAGCAATAGCACCTATGAAGGCTACCGGCACTGTGGCTACACACACAGAGGGAGTGGGTGGCCAGCACCACCACGCCCGACCGCCTTTGTCTCTCTCCCAGTTCTAGCGATGTTTACAACACCACCACCACCATCACTCCCCACACACACACAGTGCGCTAACCACTGCACCATCACTCCCCACTCACACACACAGTGCGCTAACCACTGCACCACCACTCCCCACTCAGACACACAATGCCCTAACCACTGCTCCACCACTCCCCACTCACACAGAGTGCGCTAACCACTGCACCACCACTCCCCACTCACACACAGTTCGCTAGCCACTGCACCACCACTCCCCACTCACACACAGTGCGCTAACCACTGCACCACCACTCCCCACACACACTCAACATGCGCTAACCACTGCACCACCACTCCCCACACACAAATTATTTCGCGACTCAATGCTGCCCTCTTGTGGTAAAAATTAGAATCTCACTCACCAACTCACCCCCTCACTCAACCACCCACCCACTCATCCAGACAAAGCTACCCCAGGTAGCCGCTAGCTGGCTGTGGGGGCAAATGCTGTTCCACAAACACTGACAAAGCTACCCCAGGTAGCCTTTGGCAGGGCTGTAGGGGCAAGTGCTGTTACATAGACACAGACAAAGCAACCCCAGGTAGCCTCTAGCGCGGCTGTAGAGGCTAGTGCTTTAACACACAGAGAAAGCTACCCCAGGTAGCCTCTAGCAGGGCTGTAGGGGCAAGTGCTGTTACACAAACACATACAAAGCTACCTTAGGTAGCCTCTCGCAGGGCTGTGGGGCAAGTGCTCTCACACAGTTACAAACAAAGCTAACCCAGATAAATTCTAGCAGGGCTGTCGGGGCAAGTGCTGTAAAAACATACATAGACAAAGCTACCCCAGGTAGCCTCTAGCGGGGCTGTAGGGGCAAGTGCTCTCATACACAGACACAGACAAAGCTACCCCAGGTACCTTCTAGCAATGCTGTAGGGGCAAGTGCTGTTACACAAACACAGACAAAGCTACCCCAGGTAGCCTCTAGCAGGGCTATAGGGGCAAGTGCTGTTACACAAACACAGACAAAGCTACCTTAGGTAGCCTCTCGCAGGGCTGTAGGGGCAATTGCTGCCACACAGATACAAAAAAGCTAACCCAGATAAATTCTAGCAGTGTTGTAGGGGCAAGTGCTGTCAAAACATACATAGACAAAGCTACCCCAGGTAGCCTCTAGCTGGTTGTCGGGGCAAATGTTGTCACAGAGACACAGACAAAGCTACCCCAGGTAGAATCTTTCTGGTTCTAGGGGCAAGTGCTTTGAGCAATAGCACCTATGAAGGTTACCGTCACTGTGGCTACACACAAAGAGGGAGTGGGTGGCCACCACCACCACGCCCGACCGCCTTTGTCTCTCTCCCAGTTCTAGCGATGTTTACAACACCACCACCATCACTCCCCACACACACACACAGTGCGATAACCACTGCACCACCACTCCCCACACACTCAACGTGCGCTAACCACTGCACCACCACTCCCCCCACACAAATAATTTCGCGACTCAATGCTGCCCTCTTGTGGTAAAAACTAGAATCTCACTCACCAACTCACCCCCTCACTCAACCACCCACCCACTCATCCAGACAAAGCTACCCCAGGTAACCCCTAGCTGGCTGTGGGGGCAAGTGCTGTCCCACAGACACTGACAAAGCTACCCCAGGTAGCCTTTGGCAGGGCTGTAGGGGCAAGTGCTGTTACATAGACACAGACAAAGGTACCCCAGGTAGCCTCTAGCGGGGCTGTAGGGGCAAGTGCTCTCACTCAGATACAAACAAAGCTAACCCAGATAAATTCTAGCAGGGCTGTCGGGGCAAGTGCTGTCAAAACATACATAGACAAAGCTACCCCAGGTAGCCTCTAGCGGGGCTGTAGGGGCAAGTGCTCTCATACACAGACACAGACAATGCTACCCCAGGTACCCTCTAGCAATGCTGTAGGGGCAAGTGCTGTTACACAAACACAGACAAAGCTACCCCAGGTAGCCTCTAGCATGGCTATAGGGGCAAGTGCTATTACACAAACACAGACAAACTACCTTAGGTAGCCTCTCGCAGGGCTGTAGGGGCAAGTGCTGTCACACAGACACAAACAAAGCTAACCCAGATACATTCTAGCAGGGCTGTAGGGGCAAGTGCTGTCAAAACATACATAGACAAAGCTACCCCAGGTAGCCTCTAGCTGGTTGTCGGGGCAAATGTTGTCACAGAGACACAGACAAAGCTACCCCAGGTAGACTCTTTCTGGTTGTAGGGGCAAGTGCTTTGAGCAATAGCACCTATGAAGGCTACCGGCACTGTGGCTACACACACAGAGGGAGTGGGTGGCCAGCACCACCACGCCCGACCGCCTGTCTCTCTCCCAGTTCTAGCGATGTTTACAACACCACCACCACCATCACTCCCCACACACACACACAGTGCGCTAACCACTGCACCATCACTCCCCACTCACACACACAGTGCGCTAACCACTGCACCACCACTGCCCACTCAGACACACAATGCCCTAACCACTGCTCCACCACTCCCCTCTCACACAGAGTGCGCTAACCACTGCACCACCACTCCCTACTCACACACAGTGCGCTAACCACTGCACCACCACTCCCCACTCACACACAGTGCGCTAACCACTGCACCACCACTCCCCACACACACTCAACATGCGCTAACCACTGCACCACCACTCTCCACACACAAATTATTTCGCGACTCAATGCTGCCCTCTTGTGGTAAAAATTAGAATCTCACTCACCAACTCACCCCCTCACTCAACCACCCACCCACTCATCCAGACAAAGCTACCCCAGGTAGCCGCTAGCTGGCTGTGGGGGCAAGTGCTGTTCCACAAACACAGACAAAGCTACCCCAGGTAGCCTCTAGCAGGGCTATAGGGGCAAGTGCTGTTACACAAACACAGACAAAGCTACCTTAGGTAGCCTCTCGCAGGGCTGTAGGGGCAATTGCTGCCACACAGATACAAAAAAGCTAACCCAGATAAATTCTAGCAGGCTGTAGGGGCAAGTGCTGTCAAAACATACATAGACAAACCTACCCCAGGTAGCCTCTAGCTGGTTGTCGGGGCAAATGTTGTCACAGAGACACAGACAAAGCTACCCCAGGTAGACTCTTTCTGGTTGTAGGGGCAAGTGCTGTCACACAGACAAAGTTACGCCCAGGTAGCCTTTAGCAGGACTGTAGGGGCAAGTGCTGTGAGCAATAGCGCCTATGAAGGCTACCGGCACTGTGGCTACACACACAGAGGGAGTGGGTGGCCAGCACCACCACGCCCGACCGCCTTTGTCTCTCTCCCAGTTCTAGCGATGTTTACAACACCACCACCATCACTCCCCACACACACACACACAGTGCGCTAACCACTGCACCAGCACTCTCCACTCAGACACAGTGCGCTAACCACTGCACCACCACTCCCCACTCACACACAGTGCGCTAACCACTGCACCACCACTCCCCACACACACTCAACGTGCGCTAACCACTGCACCACCACTCCCCCCAAACAAATTTTTTCGCGACTCAATGCTGCCCCCTTGTGGTAAAAAACTAGAATCTCACTCACCAACTCACCCACTCACCCACCCACCCATTCATCCAGACAAAGCGACCCCACGTAGCCTGTAGCTGGTTGTAGGGGCAAGTGCTGTTCCACAGACACTGACAAAGGTACCCCAGGTAGCCTCTAGCGGGGCTGTAGGGGCAAGTGCTCTCACACAGATACAAACAAAGCTAACCCAGATAAATTCTAGCAGGGCTGTCAGGGCAAGTGCTGTCAAAACATACATAGACAAAGCTACCCCAGGTAGCCTCTAGCGGGGCTGTAGGGGCAAGTGCTCTCATACACAGACACCGACAATGCTACCCCAGGTACCCTCTAGCAATGCTGTAGGGGCAAGTGCTGTTACACAAACACAGACAAAGCTACCCCAGGTAGCCTTTGGCAGGGCTGTAGGGGCAAGTGCTGTTACATAGACACAGACAAAGGTACCTAGGTAGCCTCTAGCGGGGCTGTAGGGGCAAGTGCTCTCACACAGATACAAACAAAGCTAACCCAGATAAATTCTAGCAGGGCTGTCGGGGCAAGTGCTGTCAAAACATACATAGACAAAGCTACCCCAGGTAGCCTCTAGCGGGGCTGTAGGGGCAAGTGCTCTCATACACAGACACAGACAAAGCTACCCCAGGTACCCTCTAGCAATGCTGTAGGGGCAAGTGCTGTTACACAAACACAGACAAAGCTACCCCAGGTAGCCTCTATGAGGGCTAAAAGGGGCAAGTGCTGTTACACAAACACAGACAAAACTACCTTGGGTAGCCTCTCGCAGGGCTGTAGGGGCAATTGCTGCCACACAGATACAAAAAAGCTAACCCAGATAAATTCTAGCAGTGCTGTAGGGGCAAGTGCTGTCAAAACATACATAGACAAAGCTACCCCAGGTAGCCTCTAGCTGGTTGTCGGGGCAAATGTTGTCACAGCGACACAGACAAAGCTACCCCAGGTAGAATCTTTCTGGTTGTAGGGGCAAGTGCTTTGAGCAATAGCACCTATGAAGGCTACCGTCACTGTGGCTACACACACAGAGGGAGTGGGTGGCCACCACCACCACGCCCGACCGCCTTTGTCTCTCTCCCAGTTCTAGCGATGTTTACAACACCACCACCACCATCACTCCCCACACACACACACACAGTGCGCTAACCACTGCACCATCATTCCCCACTCACACACACAGTGCGCTAACCACTGCACCACCACTCCCCACTCAGACACACAATGCCCTAACCACTGCTCCACCACTCCCCACTCACATACAGTGCGCTAACCACTGCACCACCACTCCCCACTCACACACAGTGCGCTAACCACTGCACCACCACTCCCCACACACACACAGTGTGCTAACCACTGCACCACCACTCCCCACTCACACACTGCGCTAACCACTGCACCACCACTCCCCACTCACACACAGTGCGCTAACCACTGCACCACCACTCCGCACACACACTCAACGTGCGCTAACCACTGCACCACCGCTCCTCCCACACAAATTATTTCGCGACTCACTGCTGCCCTCTTGTGGTACAAAACTAGAATCTCACTCACCAACTCACCCACTCACAAACCCACCCATTCATCCAGACAAAGCTACCCCACGTAGCCTCTAGCTGGTTGTAGGGGCAAGTGCTGTTCCACAGACACTGACAAAGCTACCCCAGGTAGCCTTTGGCAGGGCTGTAGGGGCAAGTGCTGTTACATAGACACAGACAAAGGTACCCCAGGTAGCCTCTAGCGGGGCTGTAGGGGCAAGTGCTCTCACACAGATACAAACAAAGCTAACCCAGATAAATTCTAGCAGGGCTGTCGGGGCAAGTGCTGTCAAAACATACACAGACAAATCTACCCTAGGTACCCTCTAGCAATGCTGTAGGGGCAAGTGCTGTTACACAAACACAGACAAAGCTACACCAGGTAGCCTCTAGCAGGGCTATAGGGGCAAGTGCTGTTACACAAACACAGACAAAGCTACCTTAGGTAGCCTCTCGCAGGGCTGTAGGGGCAATTGCTGCCACACAGATACAAAAAAGCTAACCCAGATAAATTCTAGCAGTGCTGTGGGGGCAAGTGCTGTCAAAACATACATAGACAAAGCTACCCCAGGTAGCCTCTAGCTGGTTGTCGGGGCAAATGTTGTCACAGAGACACAGACAAAGCTACCCCATGTAGAATCTTTCTGGCTGTAGGGACAAGTGCTTTGAGCAATAGCACCTATGAAGGCTACCGTCACAGTGGCTACACACACAGAGGGAGTGGGTGGCCACCACCACCACGCCCGACCGCCTTTGTCTCTCTCCCAGTTCTAGCGATGTTTACAACACCACCACCATCACTCCCCACACACACACACAGTGCGCTAACCACTGCACCATCATTCCCCACTCACACACACAGTGCGCTAACCACTGCACCACCACTCCCCACTCAGACACACAATGCCCTAACCACTGCTCCACCACTCCCCACTCACATACAGTGCGCTAACCACTGCACCACCACTCCCCACTCACACACAGTGCGCTAACCACTGCACCACCACTCCCCACACACACACAGTGCGCTAACCACTGCACCACCACTCCCCACTCACACACAGTGCGCTAACCACTGCACCACCACTCCCCACTCACACACAGTGCGCTAACCACTGCACCACCACTCCGCACACACACTCAACGTGCGCTAACCACTGCACCACCGCTCCTCCCACACAAATTATTTCGCGACTCACTGCTGCCCTCTTGTGGTACAAAACTAGAATCTCACTCACCAACTCACCCACTCACCCACCCACCCATTCATCCAGACAAAGCTACCCCACGTAGCCTCTAGCTGGTTGTAGGGGCAAGTGCTGTTCCACAGACACTGACAAAGCTACCCCAGGTAGCCTTTAGCGGTGCTGTAGGGGCAAGTGCTCTCATACACAGACACAGACAAATCTACCCTAGGTACCCTCTAGCAATGCTGTAGGGGCAAGTGCTGTTACACAAACACAGACAAAGCTACACCAGGTAGCCTCTAGCAGGGCTATAGGGGCAAGTGCTGTTACACAAACACAGACAAAGCTACCTTAGGTAGCCTCTCGCAGGGCTGTAGTGGCAATTGCTGCCACACAGATACAAAAAAGCTAACCCAGATAAATTCTAGCAGTGCTGTGGGGGCAAGTGCTGTCAAAACATACATAGACAAAGCTACCCCAGGTAGCCTCTAGCTGGTTGGCGGGGCAAATGTTGTCACAGAGACACAGACAAAGCTACCCCATGTAGAATCTTTCTGGCTGTAGGGACAAGTGCTTTGAGCAATAGCACCTATGAAGGCTACCGTCACAGTGGCTACACACACAGAGGGAGTGGGTGGCCACCACCACCACGCCCGACCGCCTTTGTCTCTCTCCCAGTTCTAGCGATGTTTACAACACCACCACCATCACTCCCCACACACACACACAGTGCGCTAACCACTGCACCATCATTCCCCACTCACACACACAGTGCGCTAACCACTGCACCACCACTCCCCACTCAGACACACAATGCCCTAACCACTGCTCCACCACTCCCCACTCACATACAGTGCGCTAACCACTGCACCACCACTCCCCACTCACACACAGTGCGCTAACCACTGCACCACCACTCCCCACACACACACAGTGCGCTAACCACTGCACCACCACTCCCCACTCACACACAGTGCGCTAACCACTGCACCACCACTCCCCACTCACACACAGTGCGCTAACCACTGCACCACCACTCCGCACACACACTCAACGTGCGCTAACCACTGCACCACCGCTCCTCCCACACAAATTATTTCGCGACTCACTGCTGCCCTCTTGTGGTACAAAACTAGAATCTCACTCACCAACTCACCCACTCACCCACCCACCCATTCATCCAGACAAAGCTACCCCACGTAGCCTCTAGCTGGTTGTAGGGGCAAGTGCTGTTCCACAGACACTGACAAAGCTACCCCAGGTAGCCTTTGGCAGGGCTGTAGGGGCAAGTGCTGTTACATAGACACAGACAAAGGTACCCCAGGTAGCCTCTAGCGGGGCTGTAGGGGCAAGTGCTCTCACACAGATACAAACAAAGCTAACCCAGATAAATTCTAGCAGGGCTGTCGGGGCAAGTGCTGTCAAAACATACATAGACAAAGCTACCCCAGGTAGCCTCTAGCGGGGCTGTAGGGGCAAGTGCTCTCATACACAGACACAGACAAAGCTACCCCAGGTACCCTCTAGCAATGCTGTAGGGGCAAGTGCTGTTACACAAACACAGACAAAGCTACCCCAGGTAGCCTCTATGAGGGCTAAAAGGGGCAAGTGCTGTTACACAAACACAGACAAAACTACCTTGGGTAGCCTCTCGCAGGGCTGTAGGGGCAATTGCTGCCACACAGATACAAAAAAGCTAACCCAGATAAATTCTAGCAGTGCTGTAGGGGCAAGTGCTGTCAAAACATACATAGACAAAGCTACCCCAGGTAGCCTCTAGCTGGTTGTCGGGGCAAATGTTGTCACAGCGACACAGACAAAGCTACCCCAGGTAGAATCTTTCTGGTTGTAGGGGCAAGTGCTTTGAGCAATAGCACCTATGAAGGCTACCGTCACTGTGGCTACACACACAGAGGGAGTGGGTGGCCAGCACCACCACGCCCGACCGCCTTTGTCTCTCTCCCAGTTCTAGTGATGTTTACAACACCACCACCACCATCACTCCCCACACACACACACACACAGTGCGCTAACCACTGCACCATCACTCCCCACTCACACACACAGTGCGCTAACCACTGCACCACCACTCCCCACTCAGACACACAATGCCCTAACCACTGCTCCACCACTCCCCACTCACACAGAGTGCGCTAACCACTGCACCACCACTCCCCACTCACACACAGTGCGCTAACCACTGCACCACCACTCCCCACTCACACACAGTGCGCTAACCACTGCACCACCACTCCCCACACACACTCAACGTGCGCTAACCACTGCACCACCACTCCCCCACACAAATTATTTCGCGACTCAATGCTGCCCTCTTGTGGTAAAAAACTAGAATCTCACTCACCAACTCTCCCACTCACCCACCCACCCATTCATCCAGACAAAGCTACCCCACGTAGCCTCTAGCTGGTTGTAGGGGCAAGTGCTGTTCCACAGACACTGACAAAGCTACCCCAGGTAGCCTTTGGCAGGGCTGTAGGGGCAAGTGCTGTTACATAGACACAGACAAAGGTACCCCAGGTAGCCTCTAGCGGGGCTGTAGGGGCAAGTGCTCTCACACAGATACAAACAAAGCTAACCCAGATAAATTCTAGCAGGGCTGTCGGGGCAAGTGCTGTCAAAACATACATAGACAAAGCTACCCCAGGTAGCCTCTAGCGGGGCTGTAGGGGCAAGTGCTCTCATACACAGACACAGACAAAGCTACCCCAGGTACCCTCTAGCAATGCTGTAGGGGCAAGTGCTGTTACACAAACACAGACAAAGCTACCCCAGGTAGCCTCTAGCAGGGCTTTAGGGGCAAGTGCTGTTACACAAACACAGACAAAGCTACCTTAGGTAGCCTCTCGCAGGGCTGTAGGGGCAATTGCTGCCACACAGATACAAAAAAACTAACCCAGATAAATTCTAGCAGGGCTGTAGGGGCAAGTGCTGTCAAAACATACATAGACAAAACTACACCAGGTAGCCTCTAGCTGGTTGTCGGGGCAAATGTTGTCACAGAGACACAGACAAAGCTACCCCAGGTAGACTCTTTCTGGTTGTAGGGGCAAGTGCTTTGAGCAATAGCACCTATGAAGGCTACCGTCACTGTGGCTACACACACAGAGGGAGTGGGTGGCCAGCACCACAACGCCCGACCGACTTTGTCTCTCTCCCAGTTCTAGCGATGTTTACAACACCACCACCACCATCACTCCCCACACACACACACACAGTGCGCTAACCACTGCACCATCACTCCCCACTCACACACACATTGCCCTAACCACTGCTCCATCACTCCCCACTCACACACAGTGCGCTAACCACTGCACCACCACTCCCCACTCACACACAGTGCGCTAACCACTGCACCACCACTCCCCACACACACTCAACGTGCGCTAACCACTGCACCACCACTCCCCCCACACAAATTATGTCGCGACTCAATGCTGCCCTCTTGTGGTAAAAACTAGAATCTCACTCACCAACTCACCCCCTCACTCAACCACCCACCCACTCATCCAGACAAAGCTACCCCAGGTAGCCTCTAGCTGGCTGTGGGGGCAAGTGCTGTTCCACAGACACTGACAAAGCTACCCCAGGTAGCCTTTGGCAGGGCTGTAGGGGCAAGTGCTTTTACATAGACACAGACAAAGCTACCCCAGGTAGCCTCTAGCGCGGCAGTAGAGGCTAGTGCTGTTACACACAGAGAAAGCAACCCCAGGTAGCCTCTAACAGGGCTGTAGGGGCAAGTGCTGTTACACAAACACAGAAAAAGCTACCTTAGGTAGCCTCTCGCAGGGCTGTAGGGGCAAGTGCTCTCACACAGATACAAACAAAGCTAACCCAGATAAATTCTAGCAGGGCTGACGGGGCAAGTGCTGTCAAAACATACATAGACAAAGTTACCCCAGGTAGCCTCTAGCGGGGCTGTAGGGGCAAGTGCTCTCATACACAGACACAGAGAAAGCTACCCCAGGTAACCTCTAGCAATGCTGTAGGGGCAAGTGCTGTTACACAAACACAGACAAAGCTACCCCAGGTAGACTCTTTCTGGTTGTAGGGGCAAGTGCTTTGAGCAATAGCACCTATGAAGGCTACCGGCACTGTGGCTACACACACAGAGGGAGTGGGTGGCCAGCACCACCACGCCCGACCGCCTTTGACTCTCTCCCAGTTCTAGCGATGTTTACAACACCACCATCACTCCCCACACACACACACAGTGCGCTAACCACTGTATCATCACTCCCCACTCACACACACAGTGCGCTAACCAATGCACCACCACTCCCCACTCAGACACACAATGCCCTAACCACTGCTCCACCACTCCCCACTCACACAGAGTGCGCTAACCACTGCACCACCACTCCCCACTCACACACAGTGCGCTAACCACTGCACCACCACTCCCCACTCACACACAGTGCGCTAACCACTGCACCACCACTCCCCACACACACTCAACGTGCGCTAACCACTACACCACCACTCCCCCCACACAAATTATTTCGCGACTCAATGCTGCCCTCTTGTGGTAAAAATAAGAATCTCACTCACCAACTCACCCCCTCACTCAACCACCCACCCACTCATCCAGATGAAGCTACCCCAGGTAGCCTCTAGCTGGCTGTGGGAGCAAGTGCTGTTCCACAGACACTGACAAAGCTACCCCAGTTTGCCTTTGGCAGGGCTGTAGGGGCAAGTGCTGTTACATAGACACAGACAAAGGTACCCCAGGGAGCCTCTAGCGGGGCTCTAGGGGCAAGTGCTGTTACACACAGACAAAGCTACCCCAGGTAGCCTCTAGCAGGACTTAGGGGCAAGTGCTGCTACAAAGACACAGACAAGCTATCCTAGGCAGCCTTTAGCAGGGCTGTAGGGGCAAGTGCTCTCATACGCATACACAGACACAGACAAAGCTACCCCAGGTAGCCTCTAGCAGGGCTGTCGGGGCAAGTGCTGTCAAAACATGCATAGACAAAGCTACCCCAGATAGCCTCTAGCGGGGCTGTAGGGGCAAGTGCTCTCATACACAGACACAGACAAAGCTACCCCAGGTACCCTCTAGCAATGCTGTAGGGGCAAGTGCTGTTACACAAACACAGACAAAGCTACCCCAGGTAGCCTCTAGCAGGGCTATAGGGGCAAGTGCTGTTACACAAACACAGACAAAGCTACCTTAGGTAGCCTCTCGCAGGGGTGTAGGGGCAATTGCTGCCACACAGATACAATAAAGCTAACCCAGATAAATTCTATAAGGGCTGTAGGGGCAAGTGCTGTCAAAACATACATAGACAAAGCTACCCCAGGTAGCCTCTAGCTGGTTGTCGGGGCAAATGTTGTCACAGCGACACAGACAAAGCTACCCCATGGTAGACTCTTTCTGGTTGTAGGGGCAAGTGCTTTGACCAATAGCACCTATGAAGGCTACCGGCACTGTGGGTACACACACAGAGGGAGTGGGTGGCCAGCACCACCACGCCCGACCGCCTTTGTCTCTCTCCCAGTTCTAGTGATGTTTACAACACCACCACCACCATCACTCCCCACACACACACATACACAGTGCGCTAACCACTGCACCATCACTCCCCACTCACACACACAGTGCGCTAACCACTGCACCACCACTCCCCACTCAGACACACAATGCCCTAACCACTGCTCCACCACTCCCCACTCACACAGAGTGCGATAACCACTGCACCACCACTCCCCACTCACACACAGTGCGCTAACCACTGCACCACCACTCCCCACTCACACACAGTGCGCTAACCACTGCACCACCACTCCGCACACACACTCAACGTGCGCTAACCACTGCACCACCGCTCCTCCCACACAAATTATTTCGCGACTCACTGCTGCCCTCTTGTGGTACAAAACTAGAATCTCACTCACCAACTCACCCACTCACCCACCCACCCATTCATCCAGACAAAGCTACCCCACGTAGCCTCTAGCTGGTTGTAGGGGCAAGTGCTGTTCCACAGACACTGACAAAGCTACCCCAGGTAGCCTTTGGCAGGGCTGTAGGGGCAAGTGCTGTTACATAGACACAGACAAAGGTACCCCAGGTAGCCTCTAGCGGGGCTGTAGGGGCAAGTGCTCTCACACAGATACAAACAAAGCTAACCCAGATAAATTCTAGCAGGGCTGTCGGGGCAAGTGCTGTCAAAACATACATAGACAAAGCTACCCCAGGTAGCCTCTAGCGGTGCTGTAGGGGCAAGTGCTCTCATACACAGACACAGACAAATCTACCCTAGGTACCATCTAGCAATGCTGTAGGGGCAAGTGCTGTTACACAAACACAGACAAAGCTACACCAGGTAGCCTCTAGCAGGGCTATAGGGGCAAGTGCTGTTACACAAACACAGACAAAGCTACCTTAGGTAGCCTCTCGCAGGGCTGTAGGGGCAATTGCTGCCACACAGATACAAAAAAGCTAACCCAGATAAATTCTAGCAGTGCTGTAGGGGCAAGTGCTGTCAAAACATACATAGACAAAGCTACCCCAGGTAGCCTCTAGCTGGTTGTCGGGGCAAATGTTGTCACAGAGACACAGACAAAGCTACCCCAGGTAGAATCTTTCTGGCTGTAGGGACAAGTGCTTTGAGCAATAGCACCTATGAAGGCTACCGTCACAGTGGCTACACACACAGAGGGAGTGGGTGGCCACCACCACCACGCCCGACCGCCTTTGTCTCTCTCCCAGTTCTAGCGATGTTTACAACACCACCACCATCACTCCCCACACACACACACACAGTGCGCTAACCACTACACCATCATTCCCCACTCACACACACAGTGCGCTAACCACTGCACCACCACTCCCCACTCAGACACACAATGCCCTAACCACTGCTCCACCACTCCCCACTCACATACAGTGCGCTAACCACTGCACCACCACTCCCCACTCACGCACAGTGCGCTAACCACTGCACCACCACTCCCCACACACACACAGTGCGCTAACCACTGCACCACCACTCCCCACTCACACACAGTGCGCTAACCACTGCACCACCACTCCCCACTCACACACAGTGCGCTAACCACTGCACCACCACTCCGCACACACACTCAACGTGCGCTAACCACTGCACCACCGCTCCTCCCACACAAATTATTTCGCGACTCACTGCTGCCCTCTTGTGGTACAAAACTAGAATCTCACTCACCAACTCACCCACTCACCCACCCACCCATTCATCCAGACAAAGCTACCCCACGTAGCCTCTAGCTGGTTGTAGGGGCAAGTGCTGTTCCACAGACACTGACAAAGCTACCCCAGGTAGCCTTTGGCAGGGCTGTAGGGGCAAGTGCTGTTACATAGACACAGACAAAGGTACCCCAGGTAGCCTCTAGCGGGGCTGTAGGGGCAAGTGCTCTCACACAGATACAAACAAAGCTAACCCAGATAAATTCTAGCAGGGCTGTCGGGGCAAGTGCTGTCAAAACATACATAGATAAAGCTACCCCAGGTAGCCTCTAGCGGGGCTGTAGGGGCAAGTGCTCTCATACACAGACACAGACAAAGCTACCCCAGGTACCCTCTAGCAATGCTGTAGGGGCAAGTGCTGTTACACAAACACAGACAAAGCTACCCCAGGTAGCCTCTATGAGGGCTAAAAGGGGCAAGTGCTGTTACACAAACACAGACAAAACTACCTTGGGTAGCCTCTCGCAGGGCTGTAGGGGCAATTGCTGCCACACAGATACAAAAAAGCTAACCCAGATAAATTCTAGCAGTGCTGTAGGGGCAAGTGCTGTCAAAACATACATAGACAAAGCTACCCCAGGTAGCCTCTAGCTGGTTGTCGGGGCAAATGTTGTCACAGCGACACAGACAAAGCTACCCCAGGTAGAATCTTTCTGGTTGTAGGGGCAAGTGCTTTGAGCAATAGCACCTATGAAGGCTACCGTCACTGTGGCTACACACACAGAGGGAGTGGGTGGCCAGCACCACCACGCCCGACCGCCTTTGTCTCTCTCCCAGTTCTAGTGATGTTTACAACACCACCACCACCATCACTCCCCACACACACACACACACAGTGCGCTAACCACTGCACCATCACTCCCCACTCACACACACAGTGCGCTAACCACTGCACCACCACTCCCCACTCAGACACACAATGCCCTAACCACTGCTCCACCACTCCCCACTCAGACACACAATGCCCTAACCACTGCTCCACCACTCCCCACTCACACAGAGTGCGCTAACCACTGCACCACCACTCCCCACTCACACACAGTGCGCTAACCACTGCACCACCACTCCCCACTCACACACAGTGCGCTAACCACTGCACCACCACTCCCCACACACACTCAATGTGCGCTAACCACTGCACCACCACTCCCCCACACAAATTATTTCGCGACTCAATGCTGCCCTCTTGTGGTAAAAAACTAGAATCTCACTCACCAACTCTCCCACTCACCCACCCACCCATTCATCCAGACAAAGCTACCCCACGTAGCCTCTATCTGGTTGTAGGGGCAAGTGCTGTTCCACAGACACTGACAAAGCTACCCCAGGTAGCCTTTGGCAGGGCTGTAGGGGCAAGTGCTGTTACATAGACACAGACAAAGGTACCCCAGGTAGCCTCTAGCGGGGCTGTAGGGGCAAGTGCTCTCACACAGATACAAACAAAGCTAACCCAGATAAATTCTAGCAGGGCTGTCGGGGCAAGTGCTGTCAAAACATACATAGACAAAGCTACCCCAGGTAGCCTCTAGCGGGGCTGTAGGGGCAAGTGCTCTCATACACAGACACAGACAAAGCTACCCCAGGTACCCTCTAGCAATGCTGTAGGGGCAAGTGCTGTTACACAAACACAGACAAAGCTACCCCAGGTAGCCTCTAGCAGGGCTTTAGGGGCAAGTGCTGTTACACAAACACAGACAAAGCTACCTTAGGTAGCCTCTCGCAGGGCTGTAGGGGCAATTGCTGCCACACAGATACAAAAAAACTAACCCAGATAAATTCTAGCAGGGCTGTAGGGGCAAGTGCTGTCAAAACATACATAGACAAAACTACACCAGGTAGCCTCTAGCTGGTTGTCGGGGCAAATGTTGTCACAGCGACACAGACAAAGCTACCCCAGGTAGAATCTTTCTGGTTGTAGGGGCAAGTGCTTTGAGCAATAGCACCTATGAAGGCTACCGTCACTGTGGCTACACACACAGAGGGAGTGGGTGGCCAGCACCACAACGCCCGACCGACTTTGTCTCTCTCCCAGTTCTAGCGATGTTTACAACACCACCACCACCATCACTCCCCACACACACACACACAGTGCGCTAACCACTGCACCATCACTCCCCACTCACACACACATTGCCCTAACCACTGCTCCATCACTCCCCACTCACACACAGTGCGCTAACCACTGCACCACCACTCCCCACTCACACACAGTGCGCTAACCACTGCACCACCACTCCCCACACACACTCAACGTGCGCTAACCACTGCACCACCACTCCCCCCACACAAATTATGTCGCGACTCAATGCTGCCCTCTTGTGGTAAAAACTAGAATCTCACTCACCAACTCACCCCCTCACTCAACCACCCACCCACTCATCCAGACAAAGCTACCCCAGGTAGCCTCTAGCTGGCTGTGGGGGCAAGTGCTGTTCCACAGACACTGACAAAGCTACCCCAGGTAGCCTTTGGCAGGGCTGTAGGGGCAAGTGCTTTTACATAGACACAGACAAAGCTACCCCAGGTAGCCTCTAGCGCGGCAGTAGAGGCTAGTGCTGTTACACACAGAGAAAGCTACCCCAGGTAGCCTCTAACAGGGCTGTAGGGGCAAGTGCTGTTACACAAACACAGAAAAAGCTACCTTAGGTAGCCTCTCGCAGGGCTGTAGGGGCAAGTGCTCTCACACAGATACAAACAAAGCTAACCCAGATAAATTCTAGCAGGGCTGACGGGGCAAGTGCTGTCAAAACATACATAGACAAAGTTACCCCAGGTAGCCTCTAGCGGGGCTGTAGGGGCAAGTGCTCTCATACACAGACACAGAGAAAGCTACCCCAGGTAACCTCTAGCAATGCTGTAGGGGCAAGTGCTGTTACACAAACACAGACAAAGCTACCCCAGGTAGACTCTTTCTGGTTGTAGGGGCAAGTGCTTTGAGCAATAGCACCTATGAAGGCTACCGGCACTGTGGCTACACACACAGAGGGAGTGGGTGGCCAGCACCACCACGCCCGACCGCCTTTGACTCTCTCCCAGTTCTAGCGATGTTTACAACACCACCATCACTCCCCACACACACACACAGTGCGCTAACCACTGTATCATCACTCCCCACTCACACACACAGTGCGCTAACCAATGCACCACCACTCCCCACTCAGACACACAATGCCCTAACCACTGCTCCACCACTCCCCACTCACACAGAGTGCGCTAACCACTGCACCACCACTCCCCACTCACACACAGTGCGCTAACCACTGCACCACCACTCCCCACTCACACACAGTGCGCTAACCACTGCACCACCACTCCCCACACACACTCAACGTGCGCTAACCACTACACCACCACTCCCCCCACACAAATTATTTCGCGACTCAATGCTGCCCTCTTGTGGTAAAAATAAGAATCTCACTCACCAACTCACCCCCTCACTCAACCACCCACCCACTCATCCAGATGAAGCTACCCCAGGTAGCCTCTAGCTGGCTGTGGGAGCAAGTGCTGTTCCACAGACACTGACAAAGCTACCCCAGTTTGCCTTTGGCAGGGCTGTAGGGGCAAGTGCTGTTACATAGACACAGACAAAGGTACCCCAGGGAGCCTCTAGCGGGGCTGTAGGGGCAAGTGCTGTTACACACAGACAAAGCTACCCCAGGTAGCCTCTAGCAGGACTTAGGGGCAAGTGCTGCTACAAAGACACAGACAAGCTATCCTAGGCAGCCTTTAGCAGGGCTGTAGGGGCAAGTGCTCTCATACGCATACACAGACACAGACAAAGCTACCCCAGGTAGCCTCTAGCAGGGCTGTCGGGGCAAGTGCTGTCAAAACATGCATAGACAAAGCTACCCCAGATAGCCTCTAGCGGGGCTGTAGGGGCAAGTGCTCTCATACACAGACACAGACAAAGCTACCCCAGGTACCCTCTAGCAATGCTGTAGGGGCAAGTGCTGTTACACAAACACAGACAAAGCTACCCCAGGTAGCCTCTAGCAGGGCTATAGGGGCAAGTGCTGTTACACAAACACAGACAAAGCTACCTTAGGTAGCCTCTCGCAGGGGTGTAGGGGCAATTGCTGCCACACAGATACAATAAAGCTAACCCAGATAAATTCTATAAGGGCTGTAGGGGCAAGTGCTGTCAAAACATACATAGACAAAGCTACCCCAGGTAGCCTCTAGCTGGTTGTCGGGGCAAATGTTGTCACAGCGACACAGACAAAGCTACCCCATGGTAGACTCTTTCTGGTTGTAGGGGCAAGTGCTTTGACCAATAGCACCTATGAAGGCTACCGGCACTGTGGGTACACACACAGAGGGAGTGGGTGGCCAGCACCACCACGCCCGACCGCCTTTGTCTCTCTCCCAGTTCTAGTGATGTTTACAACACCACCACCACCATCACTCCCCACACACACACATACACAGTGCGCTAACCACTGCACCATCACTCCCCACTCACACACACAGTGCGCTAACCACTGCACCACCACTCCCCACTCAGACACACAATGCCCTAACCACTGCTCCACCACTCCCCACTCACACAGAGTGCGATAACCACTGCACCACCACTCCCCACTCACACACAGTGCGCTAACCACTGCACCACCACTCCCCACTCACACACAGTGCGCTAACCACTGCACCACCACTCCCCACACACACTCAACGTGCGCTAACCACTGCACCACCACTCCCCCACACAAATTATTTCGCGACTCAATGCTGCCCTCTTGTGGTAAAAAACTAGAATCTCACTCACCAACTCTACCACTCACCCACCCACCCATTCATCCAGACAAAGCTACCCCACGTAGCCTCTAGCTGGTTGTAGGGGCAAGTGGTGTTCCACAGACACTGACAAAGCTACCCCAGGTAGCCTTTGGCAGGGCTGTAGGGGCAAGTGCTGTTACATAGACACAGACAAAGGTACCCCAGGTAGCCTCTAGCGGGGCTGTAGGAGCAAGTGCTCTCACACAGATACAAACAAAGCTAACCCAGATAAATTCTAGCAGGGCTGTCGGGGCAAGTGCTGTAAAAACATACATAGACAAAGCTACCCCAGGTAGCCTCTAGCGGTGCTGTAGAGGCAAGTGCTCTCATACACAGACACAGACAAATCTACCCTAGGTACCCTCTAGCAATGCTGTAGGGGCAAGTGCTGTTACACAAACACAGACAAAGCTACACCAGGTAGCCTCTAGCAGGGCTATAGGGGCAAGTGCTGTTACACAAACACAGACAAAGCTACCTTAGGTAGCCTCTCGCTGGGCTGTAGGGGCAATTGCTGCCACACAGATACAAAAAAGCTAACCCTGATAAATTCTAGCAGTGCTGTAGGGGCAAGTGCTGTCAAAACATACATAGACAAAGCTACCCCAGGTAGCCTCTAGCTGTTTGTCGGGGCAAATGTTGTCACAGAGACACAGACAAAGCTACCCCAGGTAGAATCTTTCTGGTTGTAGGGGCAAGTGCTTTGAGCAATAGCACCTATGAAGGCTACCGTCACTGTGGCTACACACACAGAGGGAGTGGGTGGCCACCACCACCACCACGCCCGACCGCCTTTGTCTCTCTCCCAGTTCTAGCGATGTTTACAACACCACCACCACCATCACTCCCCACACACACACACACAGTGCGCTAACCACTGCACCATCATTCCCCACTCACACACACAGTGCGCTAACCACTGCACCACCACTCCCCACTCAGACACACAATGCCCTAACCACTGCTCCACCACTCCCCACTCACATACAGTGCGCTAACCACTGCACCACCACTCCCCACTCAGACACACAATGCCCTAACCACTGCTCCACCACTCCCCACTCACACAGAGTGCGATAACCACTGCACCACCACTCCCCACTCACACACAGTGCGCTAACCACTGCACCACCACTCCCCACTCACACACAGTGCGCTAACCACTGCACCACCACTCCCCACACACACTCAACGTGCGCTAACCACTGCACCACCACTCCCCCACACAAATTATTTCGCGACTCAATGCTGCCCTCTTGTGGTAAAAAACTAGAATCTCACTCACCAACTCTCCCACTCACCCACCCACCCATTCATCCAGACAAAGCTACCCCACGTAGCCTCTAGCTGGTTGTAGGGGCAAGTGCTGTTCCACAGACACTGACAAAGCTACCCCAGGTAGCCTTTGGCAGGGCTGTAGGGGCAAGTGCTGTTACATAGACACAGACAAAGGTACCCCAGGTAGCCTCTAGCGGGGCTGTAGGGGCAAGTGCTCTCACACAGATACAAACAAAGCTAACCCAGATAAATTCTAGCAGGGCTGTCGGGGCAAGTGCTGTAAAAACATACATAGACAAAGCTACCCCAGGTAGCCTCTAGCGGTGCTGTAGGGGCAAGTGCTCTCATACACAGACACAGACAAATCTACCCTAGGTACCCTCTAGCAATGCTGTAGGGGCAAGTGCTGTTACACAAACAGAGACAAAGCTACCTTAGGTATCCTCTCGCAGGGCTTTAGGGGCAATTGCTGCCACACAGATACAAAAAAGCTAACCCAGATAAATTCTAGCAGTGCTGTAGGGGCAAGTGCTGTCAAAACATACATAGACAAAGCTACCCCAGGTAGCCTCTAGCTGGTTGTCGGGGCAAATGTTGTCACAGAGACACAGACAAAGCTACCCCAGGTAGAATCTTTCTGGTTGTAGGGACAAGTGCTTTGAGCAATAGCACCTATGAAGGCTACCGTCACAGTGGCTACACACACAGAGGGAGTGGGTGGCCACCACCACCACGCCCGACCGCCTTTGTCTCTCTCCCAATTCTAGCGATGTTTACAACACCACCACCATCACTCCCCACACACACACACACAGTGCGCTAACCACTGCACCACCACTCCCCACTCAGACACACAATGCCCTCACCACTGCTCCACCACTCCCCACTCACATACAGTGCGCTAACCACTGCACCACCACTCCCCACTCACACACAGTGCGCTAACCACTGCACCACCACTCCCCACACACACACAGTGCGCTAACCACTGGACCACCACTCCCCACTCACACACAGTGCGCTAACCACTGCACCACCACTCCCCACTCACACACAGTGCGCTAACCACTGCACCACCACTCCGCACACACACTCAACGTGCGCTAACCACTGCACCACCGCTCCTCCCACACAAATAATTTCGCGACTCACTGCTGCCCTCTTGTGGTACAAAACTAGAATCTCACTCACCAACTCACCCACTCACCCACCCACCCATTCATCCAGACAAAGCTACCCCACGTAGCCTCTAGCTGGTTGTAGGGGCAAGTGCTGTTCCACAGACACTGACAAAGCTACCCCAGGTAGCCTTTGGCAGGGCTGTAGGGGCAAGTGCTGTTACATAGACACAGACAAAGGTACCCCAGGTAGCCTCTAGCGGGGCTGTAGGGGCAAGTGCTCTCACACAGATACAAACAAAGCTAACCCAGATAAATTCTAGCAGGGCTGTCGGGGCAAGTGCTGTAAAAACATACATAGACAAAGCTACCCCAGGTAGCCTCTAGCGGTGCTGTAGGGGCAAGTGCTCTCATACACAGACACAGACAAATCTACCCTAGGTACCCTCTAGCAATGCTGTAGGGGCAAGTGCTGTTACACAAACACAGACAAAGCTACACCAGGTAGCCTCTAGCAGGGCTATAGGGGCAAGTGCTGTTACACAAACACAGACAAAGCTACCTTAGGTAGCCTCTCGCTGGGCTGTAGGGGCAATTGCTGCCACACAGATACAAAAAAGCTAACCCAGATAAATTCTAGCAGTGCTGTAGGGGCAAGTGCTGTCAAAACATACATAGACAAAGCTACCCCAGGTAGCCTCTAGCTGGTTGTCGGGGCAAATGTTGTCACAGAGACACAGACAAAGCTACCCCAGGTAGAATCTTTCTGGTTGTAGGGGCAAGTGCTTTGAGCAATAGCACCTATGAAGGCTACCGTCACTGTGGCTACACACACAGAGGGAGTGGGTGGCCACCACCACCACCACCACGCCCGACCGCCTTTGTCTCTCTCCCAGTTCTAGCGATGTTTACAACACCACCACCACCATCACTCCCCACACACACACACACAGTGCGCTAACCACTGCACCATCATTCCCCACTCACACACACAGTGCGCTAACCACTGCACCACCACTCCCCACTCAGACACACAATGCCCTAACCACTGCTCCACCACTCCCCACTCACATACAGTGCGCTAACCACTGCACCACCACTCCCCACTCAGACACACAATGCCCTAACCACTGCTCCACCACTCCCCACTCACACAGAGTGCGATAACCACTGCACCACCACTCCCCACTCACACACAGTGCGCTAACCACTGCACCACCACTCCCCACTCACACACAGTGCGCTAACCACTGCACCACCACTCCCCACACACACTCAACGTGCGCTAACCACTGCACCACCACTCCCCCACACAAATTATTTCGCGACTCAATGCTGCCCTCTTGTGGTAAAAAACTAGAATCTCACTCTCCAACTCTCCCACTCACCCACCCACCCATTCATCCAGACAAAGCTACCCCACGTAGCCTCTAGCTGGTTGTAGGGGCAAGTGCTGTTCCACAGACACTGACAAAGCTACCCCAGGTAGCCTTTGGCAGGGCTGTAGGGGCAAGTGCTGTTACATAGACACAGACAAAGGTACCCCAGGTAGCCTCTAGCGGGGCTGTAGGGGCAAGTGCTCTCACACAGATACAAACAAAGCTAACCCAGATAAATTCTAGCAGGGCTGTCGGGGCAAGTGCTGTAAAAACATACATAGACAAAGCTACCCCAGGTAGCCTCTAGCGGTGCTGTAGGGGCAAGTGCTCTCATACACAGACACAGACAAATCTACCCTAGGTACCCTCTAGCAATGCTGTAGGGGCAAGTGCTGTTACACAAACACAGACAAAGCTACACCAGGTAGCCTCTAGCAGGGCTATAGGGGCAAGTGCTGTTACACAAACACAGACAAAGCTACCTTAGGTAGCCTCTCGCAGGGCTGTAGGGGCAATTGCTGCCACACAGATACAAAAAAGCTAACCCAGATAAATTCTAGCAGTGCTGTAGGGGCAAGTGCTGTCAAAACATACATAGACAAAGCTACCCCAGGTAGCCTCTAGCTGGTTGTCGGGGCAAATGTTGTCACAGAGACACAGACAAAGCTACCCCAGGTAGAATCTTTCTGGCTGTAGGGACAAGTGCTTTGAGCAATAGCACCTATGAAGGCTACCGTCACAGTGGCTACACACACAGAGGGAGTGGGTGGCCACCACCACCACGCCCGACCGCCTTTGTCTCTCTCCCAGTTCTAGCGATGTTTACAACACCACCACCATCACTCCCCACACACACACACAGTGCGCTAACCACTACACCATCATTCCCCACTCACACACACAGTGCGCTAACCACTGCACCACCACTCCCCACTCAGACACACAATGCCCTAACCACTGCTCCACCACTCCCCACTCACATACAGTGCGCTAACCACTGCACCACCACTCCCCACTCACGCACAGTGCGCTAACCACTGCACCACCACTCCCCACACACACACAGTGCGCTAACCACTGCACCACCACTCCCCACTCACACACAGTGCGCTAACCACTGCACCACCACTCCCCACTCACACACAGTGCGCTAACCACTGCACCACCACTCCGCACACACACTCAACGTGCGCTAACCACTGCACCACCGCTCCTCCCACACAAATTATTTCGCGACTCACTGCTGCCCTCTTGTGGTACAAAACTAGAATCTCACTCACCAACTCACCCACTCACCCACCCACCCATTCATCCAGACAAAGCTACCCCACGTAGCCTCTAGCTGGTTGTAGGGGCAAGTGCTGTTCCACAGACACTGACAAAGCTACCCCAGGTAGCCTTTGGCAGGGCTGTAGGGGCAAGTGCTGTTACATAGACACAGACAAAGGTACCCCAGGTAGCCTCTAGCGGGGCTGTAGGGGCAAGTGCTCTCACACAGATACAAACAAAGCTAACCCAGATAAATTCTAGCAGGGCTGTCGGGGCAAGTGCTGTCAAAACATACATAGACAAAGCTACCCCAGGTAGCCTCTAGCGGGGCTGTAGGGGCAAGTGCTCTCATACACAGACACAGACAAAGCTACCCCAGGTACCCTCTAGCAATGCTGTAGGGGCAAGTGCTGTTACACAAACACAGACAAAGCTACCCCAGGTAGCCTCTATGAGGGCTAAAAGGGGCAAGTGCTGTTACACAAACACAGACAAAACTACCTTGGGTAGCCTCTCGCAGGGCTGTAGGGGCAATTGCTGCCACACAGATACAAAAAAGCTAACCCAGATAAATTCTAGCAGTGCTGTAGGGGCAAGTGCTGTCAAAACATACATAGACAAAGCTACCCCAGGTAGCCTCTAGCTGGTTGTCGGGGCAAATGTTGTCACAGCGACACAGACAAAGCTACCCCAGGTAGAATCTTTCTGGTTGTAGGGGCAAGTGCTTTGAGCAATAGCACCTATGAAGGCTACCGTCACTGTGGCTACACACACAGAGGGAGTGGGTGGCCAGCACCACCACGCCCGACCGCCTTTGTCTCTCTCCCAGTTCTAGTGATGTTTACAACACCACCACCACCATCACTCCCCACACACACACACACACAGTGCGCTAACCACTGCACCATCACTCCCCACTCACACACACAGTGCGCTAACCACTGCACCACCACTCCCCACTCAGACACACAATGCCCTAACCACTGCTCCACCACTCCCCACTCACACAGAGTGCGCTAACCACTGCACCACCACTCCCCACTCACACACAGTGCGCTAACCACTGCACCACCACTCCCCACTCACACACAGTGCGCTAACCACTGCACCACCACTCCCCACACACACTCAATGTGCGCTAACCACTGCACCACCACTCCCCCACACAAATTATTTCGCGACTCAATGCTGCCCTCTTGTGGTAAAAAACTAGAATCTCACTCACCAACTCTCCCACTCACCCACCCACCCATTCATCCAGACAAAGCTACCCCACGTAGCCTCTAGCTGGTTGTAGGGGCAAGTGCTGTTCCACAGACACTGACAAAGCTACCCCAGGTAGCCTTTGGCAGGGCTGTAGGGGCAAGTGCTGTTACATAGACACAGACAAAGGTACCCCAGGTAGCCTCTAGCGGGGCTGTAGGGGCAAGTGCTCTCACACAGATACAAACAAAGCTAACCCAGATAAATTCTAGCAGGGCTGTCGGGGCAAGTGCTGTCAAAACATACATAGACAAAGCTACCCCAGGTAGCCTCTAGCGGGGCTGTAGGGGCAAGTGCTCTCATACACAGACACAGACAAAGCTACCCCAGGTACCCTCTAGCAATGCTGTAGGGGCAAGTGCTGTTACACAAACACAGACAAAGCTACCCCAGGTAGCCTCTAGCAGGGCTTTAGGGGCAAGTGCTGTTACACAAACACAGACAAAGCTACCTTAGGTAGCCTCTCGCAGGGCTGTAGGGGCAATTGCTGCCACACAGATACAAAAAAACTAACCCAGATAAATTCTAGCAGGGCTGTAGGGGCAAGTGCTGTCAAAACATACATAGACAAAACTACACCAGGTAGCCTCTAGCTGGTTGTCGGGGCAAATGTTGTCACAGAGACACAGACAAAGCTACCCCAGGTAGACTCTTTCTGGTTGTAGGGGCAAGTGCTTTGAGCAATAGCACCTATGAAGGCTACCGTCACTGTGGCTACACACACAGAGGGAGTGGGTGGCCAGCACCACAACGCCCGACCGACTTTGTCTCTCTCCCAGTTCTAGCGATGTTTACAACACCACCACCACCATCACTCCCCACACACACACACACAGTGCGCTAACCACTGCACCATCACTCCCCACTCACACACACATTGCCCTAACCACTGCTCCATCACTCCCCACTCACACACAGTGCGCTAACCACTGCACCACCACTCCCCACTCACACACAGTGCGCTAACCACTGCACCACCACTCCCCACACACACTCAACGTGCGCTAACCACTGCACCACCACTCCCCCCACACAAATTATGTCGCGACTCAATGCTGCCCTCTTGTGGTAAAAACTAGAATCTCACTCACCAACTCACCCCCTCACTCAACCACCCACCCACTCATCCAGACAAAGCTACCCCAGGTAGCCTCTAGCTGGCTGTGGGGGCAAGTGCTGTTCCACAGACACTGACAAAGCTACCCCAGGTAGCCTTTGGCAGGGCTGTAGGGGCAAGTGCTTTTACATAGACACAGACAAAGCTACCCCAGGTAGCCTCTAGCGCGGCAGTAGAGGCTAGTGCTGTTACACACAGAGAAAGCTACCCCAGGTAGCCTCTAACAGGGCTGTAGGGGCAAGTGCTGTTACACAAACACAGAAAAAGCTACCTTAGGTAGCCTCTCGCAGGGCTGTAGGGGCAAGTGCTCTCACACAGATACAAACAAAGCTAACCCAGATAAATTCTAGCAGGGCTGACGGGGCAAGTGCTGTCAAAACATACATAGACAAAGTTACCCCAGGTAGCCTCTAGCGGGGCTGTAGGGGCAAGTGCTCTCATACACAGACACAGAGAAAGCTACCCCAGGTAACCTCTAGCAATGCTGTAGGGGCAAGTGCTGTTACACAAACACAGACAAAGCTACCCCAGGTAGACTCTTTCTGGTTGTAGGGGCAAGTGCTTTGAGCAATAGCACCTATGAAGGCTACCGGCACTGTGGCTACACACACAGAGGGAGTGGGTGGCCAGCACCACCACGCCCGACCGCCTTTGACTCTCTCCCAGTTCTAGCGATGTTTACAACACCACCATCACTCCCCACACACACACACAGTGCGCTAACCACTGTATCATCACTCCCCACTCACACACACAGTGCGCTAACCAATGCACCACCACTCCCCACTCAGACACACAATGCCCTAACCACTGCTCCACCACTCCCCACTCACACAGAGTGCGCTAACCACTGCACCACCACTCCCCACTCACACACAGTGCGCTAACCACTGCACCACCACTCCCCACTCACACACAGTGCGCTAACCACTGCACCACCACTCCCCACACACACTCAACGTGCGCTAACCACTACACCACCACTCCCCCCACACAAATTATTTCGCGACTCAATGCTGCCCTCTTGTGGTAAAAATAAGAATCTCACTCACCAACTCACCCCCTCACTCAACCACCCACCCACTCATCCAGATGAAGCTACCCCAGGTAGCCTCTAGCTGGCTGTGGGAGCAAGTGCTGTTCCACAGACACTGACAAAGCTACCCCAGTTTGCCTTTGGCACGGCTGTAGGGGCAAGTGCTGTTACATAGACACAGACAAAGGTACCCCAGGGAGCCTCTAGCGGGGCTGTAGGGGCAAGTGCTGTTACACACAGACAAAGCTACCCCAGGTAGCCTCTAGCAGGACTTAGGGGCAAGTGCTGCTACAAAGACACAGACAAGCTATCCTAGGCAGCCTTTAGCAGGGCTGTAGGGGCAAGTGCTCTCATACGCATACACAGACACAGACAAAGCTACCCCAGGTAGCCTCTAGCAGGGCTGTCGGGGCAAGTGCTGTCAAAACATGCATAGACAAAGCTACCCCAGATAGCCTCTAGCGGGGCTGTAGGGGCAAGTGCTCTCATACACAGACACAGACAAAGCTACCCCAGGTACCCTCTAGCAATGCTGTAGGGGCAAGTGCTGTTACACAAACACAGACAAAGCTACCCCAGGTAGCCTCTAGCAGGGCTATAGGGGCAAGTGCTGTTACACAAACACAGACAAAGCTACCTTAGGTAGCCTCTCGCAGGGGTGTAGGGGCAATTGCTGCCACACAGATACAATAAAGCTAACCCAGATAAATTCTATAAGGGCTGTAGGGGCAAGTGCTGTCAAAACATACATAGACAAAGCTACCCCAGGTAGCCTCTAGCTGGTTGTCGGGGCAAATGTTGTCACAGCGACACAGACAAAGCTACCCCATGGTAGACTCTTTCTGGTTGTAGGGGCAAGTGCTTTGACCAATAGCACCTATGAAGGCTACCGGCACTGTGGGTACACACACAGAGGGAGTGGGTGGCCAGCACCACCACGCCCGACCGCCTTTGTCTCTCTCCCAGTTCTAGTGATGTTTACAACACCACCACCACCATCACTCCCCACACACACACATACACAGTGCGCTAACCACTGCACCATCACTCCCCACTCACACACACAGTGCGCTAACCACTGCACCACCACTCCCCACTCAGACACACAATGCCCTAACCACTGCTCCACCACTCCCCACTCACACAGAGTGCGATAACCACTGCACCACCACTCCCCACTCACACACAGTGCGCTAACCACTGCACCACCACTCCCCACTCACACACAGTGCGCTAACCACTGCACCACCACTCCCCACACACACTCAACGTGCGCTAACCACTGCACCACCACTCCCCCACACAAATTATTTCGCGACTCAATGCTGCCCTCTTGTGGTAAAAACTAGAATCTCACTCACCAACTCTACCACTCACCCACCCACCCATTCATCCAGACAAAGCTACCCCACGTAGCCTCTAGCTGGTTGTAGGGGCAAGTGGTGTTCCACAGACACTGACAAAGCTACCCCAGGTAGCCTTTGGCAGGGCTGTAGGGGCAAGTGCTGTTACATAGACACAGACAAAGGTACCCCAGGTAGCCTCTAGCGGGGCTGTAGGGGCAAGTGCTCTCACACAGATACAAACAAAGCTAACCCAGATAAATTCTAGCAGGGCTGTCGGGGCAAGTGCTGTAAAAACATACATAGACAAAGCTACCCCAGGTAGCCTCTAGCGGTGCTGTAGAGGCAAGTGCTCTCATACACAGACACAGACAAATCTACCCTAGGTACCCTCTAGCAATGCTGTAGGGGCAAGTGCTGTTACACAAACACAGACAAAGCTACACCAGGTAGCCTCTAGCAGGGCTATAGGGGCAAGTGCTGTTACACAAACACAGACAAAGCTACCTTAGGTAGCCTCTCGCTGGGCTGTAGGGGCAATTGCTGCCACACAGATACAAAAAAGCTAACCCTGATAAATTCTAGCAGTGCTGTAGGGGCAAGTGCTGTCAAAACATACATAGACAAAGCTACCCCAGGTAGCCTCTAGCTGGTTGTCGGGGCAAATGTTGTCACAGAGACACAGACAAAGCTACCCCAGGTAGAATCTTTCTGGTTGTAGGGGCAAGTGCTTTGAGCAATAGCACCTATGAAGGCTACCGTCACTGTGGCTACACACACAGAGGGAGTGGGTGGCCACCACCACCACCACGCCCGACCGCCTTTGTCTCTCTCCCAGTTCTAGCGATGTTTACAACACCACCACCACCATCACTCCCCACACACACACACACAGTGCGCTAACCACTGCACCATCATTCCCCACTCACACACACAGTGCGCTAACCACTGCACCACCACTCCCCACTCAGACACACAATGCCCTAACCACTGCTCCACCACTCCCCACTCACATACAGTGCGCTAACCACTGCACCACCACTCCCCACTCAGACACACAATGCCCTAACCACTGCTCCACCACTCCCCACTCACACAGAGTGCGATAACCACTGCACCACCACTCCCCACTCACACACAGTGCGCTAACCACTGCACCACCACTCCCCACTCACACACAGTGCGCTAACCACTGCACCACCACTCCCCACACACACTCAACGTGCGCTAACCACTGCACCACCACTCCCCCACACAAATTATTTCGCGACTCAATGCTGCCCTCTTGTGGTAAAAAACTAGAATCTCACTCACCAACTCTCCCACTCACCCACCCACCCATTCATCCAGACAAAGCTACCCCACGTAGCCTCTAGCTGGTTGTAGGGGCAAGTGCTGTTCCACAGACACTGACAAAGCTACCCCAGGTAGCCTTTGGCAGGGCTGTAGGGGCAAGTGCTGTTACATAGACACAGACAAAGGTACCCCAGGTAGCCTCTAGCGGGGCTGTAGGGGCAAGTGCTCTCACACAGATACAAACAAAGCTAACCCAGATAAATTCTAGCAGGGCTGTCGGGGCAAGTGCTGTAAAAACATACATAGACAAAGCTACCCCAGGTAGCCTCTAGCGGTGCTGTAGGGGCAAGTGCTCTCATACACAGACACAGACAAATCTACCCTAGGTACCCTCTAGCAATGCTGTAGGGGCAAGTGCTGTTACACAAACACAGACAAAGCTACACCAGGTAGCCTCTAGCAGGGCTATAGGGGCAAGTGCTGTTACACAAACAGAGACAAAGCTACCTTAGGTATCCTCTCGCAGGGCTTTAGGGGCAATTGCTGCCACACAGATACAAAAAAGCTAACCCAGATAAATTCTAGCAGTGCTGTAGGGGCAAGTGCTGTCAAAACATACATAGACAAAGCTACCCCAGGTAGCCTCTAGCTGGTTGTCGGGGCAAATGTTGTCACAGAGACACAGACAAAGCTACCCCAGGTAGAATCTTTCTGGTTGTAGGGACAAGTGCTTTGAGCAATAGCACCTATGAAGGCTACCGTCACAGTGGCTACACACACAGAGGGAGTGGGTGGCCACCACCACCACGCCCGACCGCCTTTGTCTCTCTCCCAATTCTAGCGATGTTTACAACACCACCACCATCACTCCCCACACACACACACAGTGCGCTAACCACTGCACCACCACTCCCCACTCAGACACACAATGCCCTCACCACTGCTCCACCACTCCCCACTCACATACAGTGCGCTAACCACTGCACCACCACTCCCCACTCACACACAGTGCGCTAACCACTGCACCACCACTCCCCACACACACACAGTGCGCTAACCACTGGACCACCACTCCCCACTCACACACAGTGCGCTAACCACTGCACCACCACTCCCCACTCACACACAGTGCGCTAACCACTGCACCACCACTCCGCACACACACTCAACGTGCGCTAACCACTGCACCACCGCTCCTCCCACACAAATTATTTCGCGACTCACTGCTGCCCTCTTGTGGTACAAAACTAGAATCTCACTCACCAACTCACCCACTCACCCACCCACCCATTCATCCAGACAAAGCTACCCCACGTAGCCTCTAGCTGGTTGTAGGGGCAAGTGCTGTTCCACAGACACTGACAAAGGTACCCCAGGTAGCCTCTAGCGGGGCTGTAGGGGCAAGTGCTCTCACACAGATACAAACAAAGCTAACCCAGATAAATTCTAGCAGGGCTGTCGGGGCAAGTGCTGTAAAAACATACATAGACAAAGCTACCCCAGGTAGCCTCTAGCGGTGCTGTAGGGGCAAGTGCTCTCATACACAGACACAGACAAATCTACCCTAGGTACCCTCTAGCAATGCTGTAGGGGCAAGTGCTGTTACACAAACACAGACAAAGCTACACCAGGTAGCCTCTAGCAGGGCTATAGGGGCAAGTGCTGTTACACAAACACAGACAAAGCTACCTTAGGTAGCCTCTCGCTGGGCTGTAGGGGCAATTGCTGCCACACAGATACAAAAAAGCTAACCCAGATAAATTCTAGCAGTGCTGTAGGGGCAAGTGCTGTCAAAACATACATAGACAAAGCTACCCCAGGTAGCCTCTAGCTGGTTGTCGGGGCAAATGTTGTCACAGAGACACAGACAAAGCTACCCCAGGTAGAATCTTTCTGGTTGTAGGGGCAAGTGCTTTGAGCAATAGCACCTATGAAGGCTACCGTCACTGTGGCTACACACACAGAGGGAGTGGGTGGCCACCACCACCACCACGCCCGACCGCCTTTGTCTCTCTGCCAGTTCTAGCGATGTTTACAACACCACCACCACCATCACTCCCCACACACACACACACAGTGCGCTAACCACTGCACCATCATTCCCCACTCACACACACAGTGCGCTAACCACTGCACCACCACTCCCCACTCAGACACACAATGCCCTAACCACTGCTCCACCACTCCCCACTCACATACAGTGCGCTAACCACTGCACCACCACTCCCCACTCACACACAGTGCGCTAACCACTGCACCACCACTCCCCACACACACACAGTGCGCTAACCACTGGACCACCACTCCCCACTCACACACAGTGCGCTAACCACTGCACCACCACTCCCCACTCACACACAGTGCGCTAACCACTGCACCACCACTCCGCACACACACTCAACGTGCGCTAACCACTGCACCACCGCTCCTCCCACACAAATTATTTCGCGACTCACTGCTGCCCTCTTGTGGTACAAAACTAGAATCTCACTCACCAACTCACCCACTCACCCACCCACCCATTCATCCAGACAAAGCTACCCCACGTAGCCTCTAGCTGGTTGTAGGGGCAAGTGCTGTTCCACAGACACTGACAAAGCTACCCCAGGTAGCCTTTGGCAGGGCTGTAGGGGCAAGTGCTGTTACATAGACACAGACAAAGGTACCCCAGGTAGCCTCTAGCGGGGCTGTAGGGGCAAGTGCTCTCACACAGATACAAACAAAGCTAACCCAGATAAATTCTAGCAGGGCTGTCGGGGCAAGTGCTGTAAAAACATACATAGACAAAGCTACCCCAGGTAGCCTCTAGCGGTGCTGTAGGGGCAAGTGCTCTCATACACAGACACAGACAAATCTACCCTAGGTACCCTCTAGCAATGCTGTAGGGGCAAGTGCTGTTACACAAACACAGACAAAGCTACACCAGGTAGCCTCTAGCAGGGCTATAGGGGCAAGTGCTGTTACACAAACACAGACAAAGCTACCTTAGGTAGCCTCTCGCTGGGCTGTAGGGGCAATTGCTGCCACACAGATACAAAAAAGCTAACCCAGATAAATTCTAGCAGTGCTGTAGGGGCAAGTGCTGTCAAAACATACATAGACAAAGCTACCCCAGGTAGCCTCTAGCTGGTTGTCGGGGCAAATGTTGTCACAGAGACACAGACAAAGCTACCCCAGGTAGAATCTTTCTGGTTGTAGGGGCAAGTGCTTTGAGCAATAGCACCTATGAAGGCTACCGTCACTGTGGCTACACACACAGAGGGAGTGGGTGGCCACCACCACCACCACGCCCGACCGCCTTTGTCTCTCTCCCAGTTCTAGCGATGTTTACAACACCACCACCACCATCACTCCCCACACACACACACACAGTGCGCTAACCACTGCACCATCATTCCCCACTCACACACACAGTGCGCTAACCACTGCACCACCACTCCCCACTCAGACACACAATGCCCTAACCACTGCTCCACCACTCCCCACTCACATACAGTGCGCTAACCACTGCACCACCACTCCCCACTCACACACAGTGCGCTAACCACTGCACCACCACTCCCCACACACACACAGTGCGCTAACCACTGCACCACCACTCCCCACTCACACACAGTGCGCTAACCACTGCACCACCACTCCCCACTCACACACAGTGCGCTAACCACTGCACCACCACTCCGCACACACACTCAACGTGCGCTAACCACTGCACCACCGCTCCTCCCACACAAATTATTTCGCGACTCACTGCTGCCCTCTTGTGGTACAAAACTAGAATCTCACTCACCAACTCACCCACTCACCCACCCACCCATTCATCCAGACAAAGCTACCCCACGTAGCCTCTAGCTGGTTGTAGGGGCAAGTGCTGTTCCACAGACACTGACAAAGCTACCCCAGGTAGCCTTTGGCAGGGCTGTAGGGGCAAGTGCTGTTACATAGACACAGACAAAGGTACCCCAGGTAGCCTCTAGCGGGGCTGTAGGGGCAAGTGCTCTCACACAGATACAAACAAAGCTAACCCAGATAAATTCTAGCAGGGCTGTCGGGGCAAGTGCTGTAAAAACATACATAGACAAAGCTACCCCAGGTAGCCTCTAGCGGTGCTGTAGGGGCAAGTGATCTCATACACAGACACAGACAAATCTACCCTAGGTACCCTCTAGCAATGCTGTAGGGGCAAGTGCTGTTACACAAACACAGACAAAGCTACACCAGGTAGCCTCTAGCAGGGCTATAGGGGCAAGTGCTGTTACACAAACACAGACAAAGCTACCTTAGGTAGCCTCTCGCTGGGCTGTAGGGGCAATTGCTGCCACACAGATACAAAAAAGCTAACCCAGATAAATTCTAGCAGTGCTGTAGGGGCAAGTGCTGTCAAAACATACATAGACAAAGCTACCCCAGGTAGCCTCTAGCTGGTTGTCGGGGCAAATGTTGTCACAGAGACACAGACAAAGCTACCCCAGGTAGAATCTTTCTGGTTGTAGGGGCAAGTGCTTTGAGCAATAGCACCTATGAAGGCTACCGTCACTGTGGCTACACACACAGAGGGAGTGGGTGGCCACCACCACCACCACGCCCGACCGCCTTTGTCTCTCTCCCAGTTCTAGCGATGTTTACAACACCACCACCACCATCACTCCCCACACACACACACACAGTGCGCTAACCACTGCACCATCATTCCCCACTCACACACACAGTGCGCTAACCACTGCACCACCACTCCCCACTCAGACACACAATGCCCTAACCACTGCTCCACCACTCCCCACTCACATACAGTGCGCTAACCACTGCACCACCACTCCCCACTCAGACACACAATGCCCTAACCACTGCTCCACCACTCCCCACTCACACAGAGTGCGATAACCACTGCACCACCACTCCCCACTCACACACAGTGCGCTAACCACTGCACCACCACTCCCCACTCACACACAGTGCGCTAACCACTGCACCACCACTCCCCACACACACTCAACGTGCGCTAACCACTGCACCACCACTCCCCCATACAAATTATTTCGCGACTCAATGCTGCCCTCTTGTGGTAAAAAACTAGAATCTCACTCTCCAACTCTCCCACTCACCCACCCACCCATTCATCCAGACAAAGCTACCCCACGTAGCCTCTAGCTGGTTGTAGGGGCAAGTGCTGTTCCACAGACACTGACAAAGCTACCCCAGGTAGCCTTTGGCAGGGCTGTAGGGGCAAGTGCTGTTACATAGACACAGACAAAGGTACCCCAGGTAGCCTCTAGCGGGGCTGTAGGGGCAAGTGCTCTCACACAGATACAAACAAAGCTAACCCAGATAAATTCTAGCAGGGCTGTCGGGGCAAGTGCTGTAAAAACATACATAGACAAAGCTACCCCAGGTAGCCTCTAGCGGTGCTGTAGGGGCAAGTGCTCTCATACACAGACACAGACAAATCTACCCTAGGTACCCTCTAGCAATGCGTAGGGGCAAGTGCTGTTACACAAACACAGACAAAGCTACACCAGGTAGCCGCTAGCAGGGCTATAGGGGCAAGTGCTGTTACACAAACACAGACAAAGCTACCTTAGGTAGCCTCTCGCTGGGCTGTAGGGGCAATTGATGCCACACAGATACAAAAAAGCTAACCCAGATAAATTCTAGCAGTGCTGTAGGGGCAAGTGCTGTCAAAACATACATAGACAAAGCTACCCCAGGTAGCCTCTAGCTGGTTGTCGGGGCAAATGTTGTCACAGAGACACAGACAAAGCTACCCCAGGTAGAATCTTTCTGGTTGTAGGGGCAAGTGCTTTGAGCAATAGCACCTATGAAGGCTACCGTCACTGTGGCTACACACACAGAGGGAGTGGGTGGCCACCACCACCACGCCCGACCGCCTTTGTCTCTCTCCCAGTTCTAGCGATGTTTACAACACCACCACCACCATCACTCCCCACACACACACACACAGTGCGCTAACCACTGCACCATCATTCCCCACTCACACACACAGTGCGCTAACCACTGCACCACCACTCCCCA
The DNA here is from genome assembly GCF_048934315.1 of Petromyzon marinus. Lineage (NCBI taxonomy): Eukaryota > Metazoa > Chordata > Hyperoartia > Petromyzontiformes > Petromyzontidae > Petromyzon > Petromyzon marinus. The sequence continues at coordinate 298,401 of NW_027422704.1, read as the reverse complement.
CTCAGACACACAATGCCCTAACCACTGCTCCACCACTCCCCACTCACATACAGTGCGCTAACCACTGCACCACCACTCCCCACTCACACACAGTGCGCTAACCACTGCACCACCACTCCCCACACACACACAGTGTGCTAACCACTGCAACACCACTCCCCACTCACACACAGTGCGCTAATCACTGCACCACCACTCCCCACTCACACACAGTGCCCTAACCACTGCACCACCACTCCGCACACACACTCAACGTGCGCTAGCCACTGCACCACCGCTCCTCCCACACAAATTATTTCGCGACTCACTGCTGCCCTCTTGTGGTACAAAACTAGAATCTCACTCACCAACTCACCCACTCACCCACCCACCCATTCATCCAGACAAAGCTACCCCACGTAGCCTCTAGCTGGTTGTAGGGGCAAGTGCTGTTCCACAGACACTGACAAAGCTACCCCAGGTAGCCTTTGGCAGGGCTGTAGGGGCAAGTGCTGTTACATAGACACAGCCAAAGGTACCCCAGGTAGCCTCTAGCGGGGCTGTAGGGGCAAGTGCTCTCACACAGATACAAACAAAGCTAACCCAGATAAATTCTACCAGGGCTGTCGGGGCAAGTGCTGTCAAAACATACATAGACAAAGCTACCCCAGGTAGCCTCTAGCGGTGCTGTAGGGGCAAGTGCTCTCATACACAGACACAGACAAATCTACCCTAGGTACCCTCTAGCAATGCTGTAGGGGCAAGTGCTGTTACACAAACACAGACAAAGCTACACCAGGTAGCCTCTATCAGGGCTATAGGGGCAAGTGCTGTTACACAAACACAGACAAAGCTACCTTAGGTAGCCTCTCGCAGGGCTTTAGGGGCAATTGCTGCCACACAGATACAAAAAAGCTAACCCAGATAAATTCTAGCAGTGCTGTAGGGGCAAGTGCTGTCAAAACATACATAGACAAAGCTACCCCAGGTAGCCTCTAGCTGGTTGTCGGGGCAAATGTTGTCACAGAGACACAGACAAAGCTACCCCAGGTAGAATCTTTCTGGTTGTAGGGACAAGTGCTTTGAGCAATAGCACCTATGAAGGCTACCGTCACAGTGGCTACACACACAGAGGGAGTGGGTGGCCACCACCACCACGCCCGACCGTCTTTGTCTCTCTCCCAGTTCTAGCGATGTTTACAACACCACCACCATCACTCCCCACACACACACAGTGCGCTAACCACTGCACCACCACTCCCCACTCAGACACACAATGCCCTCACCACTGCTCCACCACTCCCCACTCACATACAGTGCGCTAACCACTGCACCACCACTCCCCACTCAGACACACAATGCCCTAACCACTGCTCCACCACTCCCCACTCACACAGAGTGCGATAACCACTGCACCACCACTCCCCACTCACACACAGTGCGCTAACCACTGCACCACCACTCCCCACTCACACACAGTGCGCTAACCACTGCACCACCACTCCCCACACACACTCAACGTGCGCTAACCACTGCACCACCACTCCCCCACACAAATTATTTCGCGACTCAATGCTGCCCTCTTGTGGTAAAAAACTAGAATCTCACTCTCCAACTCTCCCACTCACCCACCCACCCATTCATCCAGACAAAGCTACCCCACGTAGCCTCTAGCTGGTTGTAGGGGCAAGTGCTGTTCCACAGACACTGACAAAGCTACCCCAGGTAGCCTTTGGCAGGGCTGTAGGGGCAAGTGCTGTTACATAGACACAGACAAAGGTACCCCAGGTAGCCTCTAGCGGGGCTGTAGGGGCAAGTGCTCTCACACAGATACAAACAAAGCTAACCCAGATAAATTCTAGCAGGGCTGTCGGGGCAAGTGCTGTAAAAACATACATAGACAAAGCTACCCCAGGTAGCCTCTAGCGGTGCTGTAGGGGCAAGTGCTCTCATACACAGACACAGACAAATCTACCCTAGGTACCCTCTAGCAATGCTGTAGGGGCAAGTGCTGTTACACAAACACAGACAAAGCTACACCAGGTAGCCGCTAGCAGGGCTATAGGGGCAAGTGCTGTTACACAAACACAGACAAAGCTACCTTAGGTAGCCTCTCGCTGGGCTGTAGGGGCAATTGATGCCACACAGATACAAAAAAGCTAACCCAGATAAATTCTAGCAGTGCTGTAGGGGCAAGTGCTGTCAAAACATACATAGACAAAGCTACCCCAGGTAGCCTCTAGCTGGTTGTCGGGGCAAATGTTGTCACAGAGACACAGACAAAGCTACCCCAGGTAGAATCTTTCTGGTTGTAGGGGCAAGTGCTTTGAGCAATAGCACCTATGAAGGCTACCGTCACTGTGGCTACACACACAGAGGGAGTGGGTGGCCACCACCACCACCACGCCCGACCGCCTTTGTCTCTCTCCCAGTTCTAGCGATGTTTACAACACCACCACCACCATCACTCCCCACACACACACACACAGTGCGCTAACCACTGCACCATCATTCCCCACTCACACACACAGTGCGCTAACCACTGCACCACCACTCCCCACTCAGACACACAATGCCCTAACCACTGCTCCACCACTCCCCACTCACATACAGTGCGCTAACCACTGCACCACCACTCCCCACTCACACACAGTGCGCTAACCACTACACCACCACTCCCCACACACACACAGTGTGCTAACCACTGCAACACCACTCCCCACTCACACACAGTGCGCTAATCACTGCACCACCACTCCCCACTCACACACAGTGCCCTAACCACTGCACCACCACTCCGCACACACACTCAACGTGCGCTAGCCACTGCACCACCGCTCCTCCCACACAAATTATTTCGCGACTCACTGCTGCCCTCTTGTGGTACAAAACTAGAATCTCACTCACCAACTCACCCACTCACCCACCCACCCATTCATCCAGACAAAGCTACCCCACGTAGCCTCTAGCTGGTTGTAGGGGCAAGTGCTGTTCCACAGACACTGACAAAGCTACCCCAGGTAGCCTTTGGCAGGGCTGTAGGGGCAAGTGCTGTTACATAGACACAGCCAAAGGTACCCCAGGTAGCCTCTAGCGGGGCTGTAGGGGCAAGTGCTCTCACACAGATACAAACAAAGCTAACCCAGATAAATTCTACCAGGGCTGTCGGGGCAAGTGCTGTCAAAACATACATAGACAAAGCTACCCCAGGTAGCCTCTAGCGGTGCTGTAGGGGCAAGTGCTCTCATACACAGACACAGACAAATCTACCCTAGGTACCCTCTAGCAATGCTGTAGGGGCAAGTGCTGTTACACAAACACAGACAAAGCTACACCAGGTAGCCTCTAGCAGGGCTATAGGGGCAAGTGCTGTTACACAAACACAGACAAAGCTACACCAGGTAGCCTCTAGCAGGGCTATAGGGGCAAGTGCTGTTACACAAACACAGACAAAGCTACCTTAGGTAGCCTCTCGCAGGGCTTTAGGGGCAATTGCTGCCACACAGATACAAAAAAGCTAACCCAGATAAATTCTAGCAGTGCTGTAGGGGCAAGTGCTGTCAAAACATACATAGACAAAGCTACCCCAGGTAGCCTCTAGCTGGTTGTCGGGGCAAATGTTGTCACAGAGACACAGACAAAGCTACCCCAGGTAGCCTCTAGCGGGGCTGTAGGGGCAAGTGTTCTCATACACAGACACAGACAAAGCTACCCCAGGTACCCTCTAGCAATGCTGTAGGGGCAAGTGCTGTTACACAAACACAGACAAAGCTACCCCAGGTAGCCTCTATGAGGGCTAAAAGGGGCAAGTGCTGTTACACAAACACAGACAAAACTACCATGGGTAGCCTCTCGCAGGGCTGTAGGGGCAATTGCTGCCACACAGATACAAAAAAGCTAACCTAGATAAATTCTAGCAGTGCTGTAGGGGCAAGTGCTGTCAAAACATACATAGACAAAGCTACCCCAGGTAGCTTCTAGCTGGTTGTCGGGGCAAATGTTGTCACAGCGACACAGACAAAGCTACCCCAGGTAGAATCTTTCTGGTTGTAGGGGCAAGTGCTTTGAGCAATAGCACCTATGAAGGCTACCGTCACTGTGGCTACACACACAGAGGGAGTGGGTGGCCAGCACCACCACGCCCGACCGCCTTTGTCTCTCTCCCAGTTCTAGTGATGTTTACAACACCACCACCACCATCACTCCCCACACACACACACAGTGCGCTAACCACTGCACCATCACTCCCCACTCACACACACAGTGCGCTAACCACTGCACCACCACTCCCCACTCAGACACACAATGCCCTAACCACTGCTGCACCACTCCCCACTCACACAGAGTGCGCTAACCACTGCACCACCACTCCCCACTCACACACAGTGCGCTAACCACTGCACGAACCACTTCCCACTCACACACAGTGCGCTAACCACTGCACCACCACTCCCCACACACACTCAACGTGCGCTAACCACTGCACTACCACTCCCCCCACACAAATTATTTCGCGACTCAATGCTGCCCTCTTGTGGTAAAAAACTAGAATCTCACTCACCAACTCACCCACTCACCCACCCATTCATCCAGACAAAGCTACCCCACGTAGCCTCTAGCTGGTTGTAGGGGCAAGTGCTGTTCCACAGACACTGACAAAGCTACCCCAGGTAGCGTTTGGCAGGGCTGTAGGGGCAAGTGCTGTTACATAGACACAGACAAAGGTACCCCAGGTAGCCTCTAGCGGGGCTGTAGGGGCAAGTGCTCTCACACAGATACAAACAAAGCTAACCCAGATAAATTCTAGCAGGGCTGTCGGGGCAAGTGCTGTCAAAACATACATAGACAAAGCTACCCCAGGTAGCCTCTAGCGGGGCTGTAGGGGCAAGTGCTCTCATACACAGACACAGACAAATCTACACTAGGTACCCTCTAGCAATGCTGTAGGGGCAAGTGCTGTTACACAAACACAGACATACCTACACCAGGTAGCCTCTAGCAGGGCTATAGGGGCAAGTGCTGTTACACAAACACAGACAAAGCTACCTTAGGTAGCCTCTCGCAGGGCTGTAGGGGCAATTGCTGCCACACAGATACAAAAAAGCTAACCCAGATAAATTCTAGCAGTGCTGTAGGGGCAAGTGCTGTCAAAACATACATAGACAAAGCTACCCCAGGTAGCCTCTAGCTGGTTGTCGGGGCAAATGTTGTCACAGAGACACAGACAAAGCTACCCCAGGTAGAATCTTTCTGGTTGTAGGGGCAAGTGCTTTGATCAATAGCACCTATGAAGGCTACCGGCACTGTGGATACACACACAGAGGGAGTGGGTGGCCAGCACCACCACGCCCGACCGCCTCTGTCTCTCTCCCAGTTCTAGCGATGTTTACAACACCACCACCACCACCATCACTCCCCACACACACACACAGTGCGCTAACCACTGCACCATCACTCCCCACTCACACACACAGTGCGCTAACCACTGCACCATCACTCCCCACTCACACACACAGTGCGCTAACCACTGCACCACCACACCCCACTCAGACACACAATGCCCTAACCACTGCTCCACCACTCCCCACTCACACACAGTGCGCTAAGCACTGCACCACCACTCCCCACTCACACACAGTGCGCTAACCACTGCACCACCACTCCCCACACACACTCAACGTGCGCTAACCACTGCACCACCACTCCTCCCACACAAATTATTTCGCGACTCAATGCTGCCCTCTTTTGGTAAAAACTAGAATCTCACTCACCAACTCACCCCCTCACTCAACTACCCACCCACTCATCCAGACAAAGCTACCCCAGGTAGCCTCTAGCTGGCTGTGGGGGCAAGCGCTGTTCCACAGACACTGACAAAGCTACCCCAGGTAGCCTTTGGCAGGGGTGTAGGGGCAAGTGCTTTTACATAGACACAGACAAGGTAGCCCAGGTAGCCTCTAGCGCGGCTGTAGAGGCTAGTGCTGTTACTCTCAGAGAAAGCTACCCCAGGTAGCCTCTAGCAGGGCTGTAGGGGCAAGTGCTGTTACACAAACACATACAAAGCTACCCCAGGTAGCCTCTAGCAGGGCTGTAGGGGCAAGTGCTATTACACAAACACATACAAAGCTACCTTACGTAGCCTCTCGCAGGGCTGTGGGGTAAGTGCTCTCACACAGATACAAACAAAGCTAACCCAGATAAATTCTAGCAGGGCTGTCGGGGCAGGTGCTGTCAAAACATACAAAACATACATAGACAAAGTGGTGGAGCAGTGGTTAGGGCAATGTGTGTGTGAGTGGGGAGTGATGGTGCAGTGGTTAGTGCACTGTGTGTGTGTGTGGGGAGTGATGGTGGTGGTGGTGTTGTAAACATCGCTAGAACTGGGAGAGAGACAAAGTCGGTCGGGCGTTGTGGTGCTGGCCACCCACTCCCTGTGTGTGTAGCCACAGTGCCGGTAGCCTTCATAGGTGCTATTGCTCAAAGCACTTGCCCCTACAACCAGAAAGAGTCTACCTGGGGTAGCTTTGTCTGTGTCTCTGTGACAACATTTGCCCCGACAACCAGCTAGAGGCTACCTGGTGTAGCTTTGTCTATGTATGTTTTGACAGCACTTGCCCCTACAGCCCTGCTAGAATTTATCTGGGTTAGCTTTTTTTATCTGTTTGGCAGCAATTGCCCCTACAGCCCTGCGAGAGGCTACCTAAGGTAGCTTTGTCTGTGCTTGTGTAACAGCACTTGCCCCTAAAGCCCTGCTAGAGGCTACCTGGGGTAGCTTTGTCTGTGTTTGTGTAACAGCACTTGCCCCTATAGCATTGCTAGAGGGTACCTGGGGTAGCTTTGTCTGTGTCTGTGTATGAGAGCACTTGCCCCTACAGCCCCGCTAGAGGCTCCATGGGGTACCTTTGTCTGTGTCTATGTAACAGCACTTGCCCCTACAGCTCTGCCAAAGGCTACCTGCGGTAGCTTTGTCAGTGTCTGTGGAACAGCACTTGCCCCTACAACCAGCTAGAGGCTACGTGGGGTAGCTTTGTCTGGATGAATGGGTGGGTGAGTGGGTGAGTTTGTGAGTGAAATTCTAGTTTTTTACCACAAGAGGGCAGCATTGAGTCACGAAAAAATTTGTGTGGGGGGAGTGGTGGTGCAGTGGTTAGCGCACGTTGAGTGTGTGGGGAGTGATGGTGCAGTGGTTAGCGCACTGTGTGTGAGTGGGGAGTGGTGGTGCAGTGGTTAGCGCACTGTGTGTGAGTGGTGAGTGGTGGTGCAGTGGTTAGCGCACTCTGTGTGAGTGGGGAGTGGTGGAGCAGTGGTTAGGGCATTGTGTGTCTGAGTGGGGAGTGGTGGTGCAGTGGTTAGCGCACTGTGTGTGTGAGTGGGGAGTGATGGTGCAGTGGTTAGCGCACTGTGTGTGTGTGTGGGGAGTGATGGTGGTGGTGGTGTTGTAAACATCGCTAGAAGTGGGAGAGAGACAAAGGCGGTCGGGCGTGGTGGTGATGGCCACCCACTCCCTCTGTGTGTGTAGCCACAGTGCCGGTAGCCTTCATAGGCGCTATTGCTCACAGCACTTGCCCCTACAACCAGAAAGAGTCTACCTGGGGTAGCTTTGTCTGTGTCTCTGTGACAACATTTGCCCCGACAACCAGCTAGAGGCTACCTGGGGTAGGTTTGTCTATGTATGTTTTGACAGCACTTGCCCCTACAGCCCTGCTAGAATTTATCTTGGTTAGCTTTTTTGTATGTGTGTGGCAGCACTTGCCCCTACAGCCCTGCGAGAGGCTACCTAAGGTACCGGTATCCACTCACCTCTTCTTTACGCTGCCCGACGGGGCTTGGGGGGGGGGGAAAGGCTCGCCCTGAACTCCACCCTGCGAACCTCACGCGGAATGTTGAGGACGGCTGAGGCCGCCTGAACTTCGTGCCAACGTTCCTGAATGACGACTCCGCAGAATTTTTTTTTGCTCCGCCCCCACTCCCTTATATGGCAACAAAAACCCGTTAGTACCCGGATCATCTGACGTCATCCTGCGCATCCAATCGAACGCCCCCGGCCGTTGGGGGGTGGTGGGGGGGGAGGCTCGTCATCCCCCCCACCCGCGCCGCCGCCCCCGCCCCCCTCCCGCTGTTTACCCAGTGACAAATCGCTGCCCGTGGCGCGAACGGTGATTGGCTGGGACTGTTGCCGGGGTCTGCAGAGGCGCCGGGGGGTGTCTGAGAGGAGGCAGAAGCTGTGAGGTGACGTCATCGGTTGGGCCCAATCAAAGGTAGACGAGAAGCGACGGCGGTGATTGGCTGGGACTGTTGCCGGGGCTGCAGAGGCGCCGGGGGGTGTCTGAGAGGAGGCAGAAGCTGTGAGGTGACGTCATCGGTTGGGCCCAATCAGGTAGCCTTTGGCAGGGGTGTAGGGGCAAGTGCTTTTACATAGACACAGACAAGGTAGCCCAGGTAGCCTCTAGCGCGGCTGTAGAGGCTAGTGCTGTTACTCTCAGAGAAAGCTACCCCAGGTAGCCTCTAGCAGGGCTGTAGGGGCAAGTGCTGTTACACAAACACATACAAAGCTACCCCAGGTAGCCTCTAGCAGGGCTGTAGGGGCAAGTGCTGTTACACAAACACATACAAAGCTACCTTACGTAGCCTCTCGCAGGGCTGTGGGGTAAGTGCTCTCACACAGATACAAACAAAGCTAACCCAGATAAATTCTAGCAGGGCTGTCGGGGCAGGTGCTGTCAAAACATACAAAACATACATAGACAAAGTGGTGGAGCAGTGGTTAGGGCAATGTGTGTGTGAGTGGGGAGTGATGGTGCAGTGGTTAGTGCACTGTGTGTGTGTGTGGGGAGTGATGGTGGTGGCGGTGTTGTAAACATCGCTAGAACTGGGAGAGAGACAAAGTCGGTCGGGCGTTGTGGTGCTGGCCACCCACTCCCTGTGTGTGTAGCCACAGTGACGGTAGCCTTCATAGGTGCTATTGCTCAAAGCACTTGCCCCTACAACCAGAAAGAGTCTACCTGGGGTAGCTTTGTCTGTGTCTCTGTGACAACATTTGCCCCGACAACCAGCTAGAGGCTACCTGGTGTAGCTTTGTCTATGTATGTTTTGACAGCACTTGCCCCTACAGCCCTGCTAGAATTTATCTGGGTTAGCTTTTTTTATCTGTGTGGCAGCAATTGCCCCTACAGCCCTGCGAGAGGCTACCTAAGGTAGCTTTGTCTGTGCTTGTGTAACAGCACTTGCCCCTAAAGCCCTGCTAGAGGCTACCTGGGGTAGCTTTGTCTGTGTTTGTGTAACAGCACTTGCCCCTATAGCATTGCTAGAGGGTACCTGGGGTAGCTTTGTCTGTGTCTGTGTATGAGAGCACTTGCCCCTACAGCCCCGCTAGAGGCTCCATGGGGTACCTTTGTCTGTGTCTATGTAACAGCACTTGCCCCTACAGCTCTGCCAAAGGCTACCTGGGGTAGCTTTGTCAGTGTCTGTGGAACAGCACTTGCCCCTACAACCAGCTAGAGGCTACGTGGGGTAGCTTTGTCTGGATGAATGGGTGGGTGAGTGGGTGAGTTTGTGAGTGAAATTCTAGTTTTTTACCACAAGAGGGCAGCATGGAGTCACGAAAAAATTTGTGTGGGGGGAGTGGTGGTGCAGTGGTTAGCGCACGTTGAGTGTGTGGGGAGTGGTGGTGCAGTGGTTAGCGCACTGTGTGTGAGTGGGGAGTGGTGGTGCAGTGGTTAGCGCACTGTGTGTGAGTGGGGAGTGGTGGTGCAGTGGTTAGCGCACTCTGTGTGTGTGTGGGGAGTGATGGTGGTGGTGTTGTAAACATCGCTAGAACTGGGAGAGAGACAAAGGCGGTCGGGCGTGGTGGTGCTGGCCACCCACTCCCTCTGTGTGTGTAGCCACAGTGCCGGTAGCCTTCATAGGCGCTATTGCTCACAGCACTTGCCCCTACAACCAGAAAGAGTCTACCTGGGGTAGCTTTGTCTGTGTCTCTGTGACAACATTTGCCCCGACATCAGCTAGAGGCTACCTGGGGTAGGTTTGTCTATGTATGTTTTGACAGCACTTGCCCCTACAGCCCTGCTAGAATTTATCTGGGTTAGCTTTTTTGTATGTGTGTGGCAGCACTTGCCCCTACAGCCCTGCGAGAGGCTACCTAAGGTACCGGTATCCACTCACCTCTTCTTTACGCTGCCCGATGGGGCTTGGGGGGGGGGGAAAGGCTCGCCCTGAACTCCACCCTGCGAACCTCACGCGGAATGTTGAGGACGGCTGAGGCCGCCTGAACTTCGTGCCGACGTTCCTGAATGACGACTCCGCAGAATTTTTTTTTGCTCCGCCCCCACTCCCTTATATGGCAACAAAAACCCGTTAGTACCCGGATCATCTGACGTCATCCTGCGCATCCAATCGAACGCCCCCGGCCGTTGGGGGGTGGTGGGGGGGGAGGCTCGTCATCCCCCCCACCCGCGCCGCCGCCCCCGCCCCCCTCCCGCTGTTTACCCAGTGACAAATCGCTGCCCGTGGCGCTAACGGTGATTGGCTGGGACTGTTGCCGGGGGCTGCAGAGGCGCCGGGGGGTGTCTGAGAGGAGGCAGAAGCTGTGAGGTGACGTCATCGGTTGGGCCCAATCAAAGGTAGACGAGAAGCGACGGCGGTGATTGGCTGGGACTGTTGCCGGGGGCTGCAGAGGCGCCGGGGGGTGTCTGAGAGGAGGCAGAAGCTGTGAGGTGACGTCTTCGGTTGGGCCCAATCAGGTAGCCTTTGGCAGGGGTGTAGGGGCAAGTGCTTTTACATAGACACAGACAAGGTAGCCCAGGTAGCCTCTAGCGCGGCTGTAGAGGCTAGTGCTGTTACTCTCAGAGAAAGCTATCCCAGGTAGCCTCTAGCAGGGCTGTAGGGGCAAGTGCTGTTACACAAACACATACAAAGCTACCCCAGGTAGCCTCTAGCAGGGCTGTAGGGGCAAGTGCTGTTACACAAACACATACAAAGCTACCTTACGTAGCCTCTCGCAGGGCTGTGGGGTAAGTGCTCTCACACAGATACAAACAAAGCTAACCCAGATAAATTCTAGCAGGGCTGTCGGGGCAGGTGCTGTCAAAACATACATAGACAAAGCTACCCCAGGTAGCCTCTAGCGGGGCTGTAGAGGCAAGTGCTCTCATACACAGACACAGACAAAGCTACCCCAGGTACCCTCTAGCAATGCTGTAGGGGCAAGTGCTGTTACACAAACACAGACAAAGCTACCCCATGTAGCCTCTAGCAATGCTGTAGGGGCAAGTGCTGTTACACAAACACAGACAAAGCTACCTTAGATAGCCTCTCGCAGGGCTGTAGGGGCAAGTGCTGCCACACAGATACAAAAAAGCTAACCCAGATAAATTCTAGCAGGGCTGTAGGGGCAAGTGCTGTCAAAACATACATAGACAAAGCTACCCCAGGTAGCCTCTAGCTGGTTGTCGGGGCAAATGTTGTCACAGCGACACAGACAAAGCTACCCCAGGTAGAATCTTTCTGGTTGTAGGGGCAAGTGCTTTGAGCAATAGCACCTATGAAGGCTACCGTCACTGTGGCTACACACACAGAGGGAGTGGGTGGCCAGCACCACCACGCCCGACCGCCTTTGTCTCTCTCCCAGTTCTATTGATGTTTACAACACCACCACCACCATCACTCCCCACACACACACACAGTGCGCTAACCACTGCACCATCACTCCCCACTCACACACACAGTGCGCTAACCACTGCACCACCACTCCCCACTCAGACACACAATGCCCTAACCACTGCTCCACCACTCCCCACTCACACAGAGTGTGCTAACCACTGCACCACCACTCCCCACTCACACACAGTGCGCTAACCACTGCACCACCACTCCCCACTCACACACAGTGCGCTAACCACTGCACCACCACTCCCCACACACACTCAACGTGTGCTAACCACTGCACCACCACTCCCTCCACACAAATTATTTCGCGACTCAATGCTGCCCTCTTCTGGTAAAAAACTAGAATCTCACCCACCAACTCCAGCACTCACCCACCCACCCATTCATCCAGACAAAGCTACCCCACGTAGCCTCTAGCTGGTTGTAGGGGCAAGTGCTGTTCCACAGACACTGTGTTTGTGTAACAGCACTTGCCCCTACAGCATTGCTAAAGGGTACCTGGGGTAGCTTTCTCTGTGTCTGTGTATGAGAGCACTTGCCCCTACAGCCCCGCTAGAGGCTACCTGGGGTAACTTTGTCTATGTATGTTTTGACAGCATTTGCCCCGTCAGCCCTGCTAGAATTTATCTGGGTTAGCTTTGTATGTATCTGTGTGAGAGCACTTGCCCCTACAGCCCTGCGAGAGGCTACCTAAGGTAGCTTTTTCTGTGTTTGTGTAACAGCACTTGCCCCTACAGCCCTGCTAGAGGCTACCCGGGGTAGCTTTCTCTGTGTGTAACAGCACTAGCCTCTACTGCCGCGCTAGAGGCTACCTGGGGTAGCTTTGTCTGTGTCTATGTAAAAGCACTTGCCCCTACAGCCCTGCCAAAGGCTACCTGGGGTAGCTTTGTCAGTGTCTGTGGAACAGCACTTGCCCCCACAGCCAGCTAGAGGCTACCTGGGGTAGCTTTGTCTGGATGAGTGGGTGGGTGGTTGAGTGAGGGGGTGAGTTGGTGAGTGAGATTCTAGTTTTTACCACAAGAGGGCAGCATTGAGTTGCGACATAATTTGTGTGGGGGGAGTGGTGGTGCAGTGGTTAGCGCACGTTGAGTGTGTGTGGGGAGTGGTGGTGCAGTGGTTAGCGCACTGTGTGTGAGTGGGGAGTGGTGGTGCAGTGGTTAGCGCACTGTGTGTGAGTGGGGAGTGGTGGAGCAGTGGTTAGGGCAATGTGTGTGTGAGTGGGGAGTGATGGTGCAGTGGTTAGTGCACTGTGTGTGTGTGTGGGGAGTGATGGTGGTGGTGGTGTTGTAAACATCGCTAGAACTGGGAGAGAGACAAAGTCGGTCGGGCGTTGTGGTGCTGGCCACCCACTCCCTTTGTGTGTAGCCACAGTGCCGGTAGCCTTTATAGGTGCTATTGCTCAAAGCACTTGCCCCTACAACCAGAAAGAGTCTACCTGGGGTAGCTTTGTCTGTGTCTCTGTGACAACATTTGCCCCGACAACCAGCTAGAGGCTACCTGGTGTAGCTTTGTCTATGTATGTTTTGACAGCACTTGCCCCTACAGCCCTGCTAGAATTTATCTGGGTTAGCTTTTTTTATCTGTGTGGCAGCAATTGCCCCTACAGCCCTGCGAGAGGCTACCTAAGGTACCGGTATCCACTCACCTCTTCTTTACGCTGCCCGATGGGGCTTGGGGGGGGGGGGAAAGGCTCGCCCTGAACTCCACCCTGCGAACCTCACGCGGAATGTTGAGGACGGCTGAGGCCGCTGAACTTCGTGCCGACGTTCCTGAATGACGACTCCGCAGAATTTTTTTTTGCTCCGCCCCCACTCCCTTATATGGCAACAAAAACCCGTTAGTACCCGGATCATCTGACGTCATCCTGCGCATCCAATCGAACGCCCCCGGCCGTTGGGGGGTGGTGGGGGGGGAGGCTCGTCATACCCCCCACCCGCGCCGCCGCCCCCGCCCCCCTCCCGCTGTTTACCCAGTGACAAATCGCTGCCCGTGGCGCTAACGGTGATTGGCTGGGACTGTTGCCGGGGGCTGCAGAGGCGCCGGGGGGTGTCTGAGAGGAGGCAGAAGCTGTGAGGTGACGTCATCGGTTGGGCCCAATCAAAGGTAGACGAGAAGCGACGGCGGTGATTGGCTGGGACTGTTGCCGGGGGCTGCAGAGGCGCTGGGGGGTGTCTGAGAGGAGGCAGAAGCTGTGAGGTGACGTCATCGGTTGGGCCCAATCAGGTAGCCTTTGGCAGGGGTGTAGGGGCAAGTGCTTTTACATAGACACAGACAAGGTAGCCCAGGTAGCCTCTAGCGCGGCTGTAGAGGCTAGTGCTGTTACTCTCAGAGAAAGCTACCCCAGGTAGCCTCTAGCAGGGCTGTAGGGGCAAGTGCTGTTACACAAACACATACAAAGCTACCCCAGGTAGCCTCTAGCAGGGCTGTAGGGGCAAGTGCTGTTACACAAACACATACAAAGCTACCTTACGTAGCCTCTCGCAGGGCTGTGGGGTAAGTGCTCTCACACAGATACAAACAAAGCTAACCCAGATAAATTCTAGCAGGGCTGTCGGGGCAGGTGCTGTCAAAACATACATAGACAAAGCTACCCCAGGTAGCCTCTAGCGGGGCTGTAGAGGCAAGTGCTCTCATACACAGACACAGACAAAGCTACCCCAGGTACCCTCTAGCAATGCTGTAGGGGCAAGTGCTGTTACACAAACACAGACAAAGCTACCCCATGTAGCCTCTAGCAATGCTGTAGGGGCAAGTGCTGTTACACAAACACAGACAAAGCTACCTTAGATAGCCTCTCGCAGGGCTGTAGGGGCAAGTGCTGCCACACAGATACAAAAAAGCTAACCCAGATAAATTCTAGCAGGGCTGTAGGGGCAAGTGCTGTCAAAACATACATAGACAAAGCTACCCCAGGTAGCCTCTAGCTGGTTGTCGGGGCAAATGTTGTCACAGCGACACAGACAAAGCTACCCCAGGTAGAATCTTTCTGGTTGTAGGGGCAAGTGCTTTGAGCAATAGCACCTATGAAGGCTACCGTCACTGTGGCTACACACACAGAGGGAGTGGGTGGCCAGCACCACCACGCCCGACCGCCTTTGTCTCTCTCCCAGTTCTAGTGATGTTTACAACACCACCACCACCATCACTCCCCACACACACACACAGTGCGCTAACCACTGCACCATCACTCCCCACTCACACACACAGTGCGCTAACCACTGCACCACCACTCCCCACTCAGACACACAATGCCCTAACCACTGCTCCACCACTCCCCACTCACACAGAGTGCGCTAACCACTGCACCACCACTCCCCACTCACACACAGTGCGCTAACCACTGCACCACCACTCCCCACTCACACACAGTGCGCTAACCACTGCACCACCACTCCCCACACACACTCAACGTGTGCTAACCACTGCACCACCACTCCCTCCACACAAATTATTTCGCGACTCAATGCTGCCCTCTTCTGGTAAAAAACTAGAATCTCACCCACCAACTCACCCACTCACCCACCCACCCATTCATCCAGACAAAGCTACCCCAAGTAGCCTCTAGCTGGTTGTAGGGGCAAGTGCTGTTCCACAGACACTGTGTTTGTGTAACAGCACTTGCCCCTACAGCATTGCTAAAGGGTACCTGGGGTAGCTTTCTCTGTGTCTGTGTATGAGAGCACTTGCCCCTACAGCCCCGCTAGAGGCTACCTGGGGTAACTTTGTCTATGTATGTTTTGACAGCATTTGCCCCGTCAGCCCTGCTAGAATTTATCTGGGTTAGCTTTGTATGTATCTGTGTGAGAGCACTTGCCCCTACAGCCCTGCGAGAGGCTACCTAAGGTAGCTTTTTCTGTGTTTGTGTAACAGCACTTGCCCCTACAGCCCTGCTAGAGGCTACCCGGGGTAGCTTTCTCTGTGTGTAACAGCACTAGCCTCTACTGCCGCGCTAGAGGCTACCTGGGGTAGCTTTGTCTGTGTCTATGTAAAAGCACTTGCCCCTACAGCCCTGCCAAAGGCTACCTGGGGTAGCTTTGTCAGTGTCTGTGGAACAGCACTTGCCCCCACAGCCAGCTAGAGGCTACCTGGGGTAGCTTTGTCTGGATGAGTGGGTGGGTGGTTGAGTGAGGGGGTGAGTTGGTGAGTGAGATTCTAGTTTTTACCACAAGAGGGCAGCATTGAGTTGCGACATAATTTGTGTGGGGGGAGTGGTGGTGCAGTGGTTAGCGCACGTTGAGTGTGTGTGGGGAGTGGTGGTGCAGTGGTTAGCGCACTGTGTGTGAGTGGGGAGTGGTGGTGCAGTGGTTAGCGCACTGTGTGTGAGTGGGGAGTGGTGGAGCAGTGGTTAGGGCAATGTGTGTGTGAGTGGGGAGTGATGGTGCAGTGGTTAGTGCACTGTGTGTGTGTGTGTGTGGGGAGTGATGGTGGTGGTGGTGTTGTAAACATCGCTAGAACTGGGAGAGAGACAAAGTCGGTCGGGCGTTGTGGTGCTGGCCACCCACTCCCTTTGTGTGTAGCCACAGTGCCGGTAGCCTTCATAGGTGCTATTGCTCAAAGCACTTGCCCCTACAACCAGAAAGAGTCTACCTGGGGTAGCTTTGTCTGTGTCTCTGTGACAACATTTGCCCCGACAACCAGCTAGAGGCTACCTGGTGTAGCTTTGTCTATGTATGTTTTGACAGCACTTGCCCCTACAGCCCTCCTAGAATTTATCTGGGTTAGCTTTTTTTATCTGTGTGGCAGCAATTGCCCCTACAGCCCTGCGAGAGGCTACCTAAGGTAGCTTTGTCTGTGCTTGTGTAACAGCACTTGCCCCTAAAGCCCTGCTAGAGGCTACCTGGGGTAGCTTTGTCTGTGTTTGTGTAACAGCACTTGCCCCTATAGCATTGCTAGAGGGTACCTGGGGTAGCTTTGTCTGTGTCTGTGTATGAGAGCACTTGCCCCTACAGCCCCGCTAGAGGCTCCATGGGGTACCTTTGTCTGTGTCTATGTAACAGCACTTGCCCCTACAGCTCTGCCAAAGGCTACCTGGGGTAGCTTTGTCAGTGTCTGTGGAACAGCACTTGCCCCTACAACCAGCTAGAGGCTACGTGGGGTAGCTTTGTCTGGATGAATGGGTGGGTGAGTGGGTGAGTTTGTGAGTGAAATTCTAGTTTTTTACCACAAGAGGGCAGCATTGAGTCACGAAAAAATTTGTGTGGGGGGAGTGGTGGTGCAGTGGTTAGCGCACGTTGAGTGTGTGGGGAGTGGTGGTGCAGTGGTTAGCGCACTGTGTGTGAGTGGGGAGTGGTGGTGCAGTGGTTAGCGCACTGTGTGTGAGTGGGGAGTGGTGGTGCAGTGGTTAGCGCACTCTGTGTGAGTGGGGAGTGGTGGAGCAGTGGTTAGGGCATTGTGTGTCTGAGTGGGGAGTGGTGGTGCAGTGGTTAGCGCACTGTGTGTGTGAGTGGGGAGTGATGGTGCAGTGGTTAGCGCACTGTGTGTGTGTGTGGGGAGTGATGGTGGTGGTGGTGTTGTAAACATCGCTAGAACTGGGAGAGAGACAAAGGCGGTCGGGCGTGGTGGTGCTGGCCACCCACTCCCTCTGTGTGTGTAGCCACAGTGCCGGTAGCCTTCATAGGCGCTATTGCTCACAGCACTTGCCCCTACAACCAGAAAGAGTCTACCTGGGGTAGCTTTGTCTGTGTCTCTGTGACAACATTTGCCCCGACAACCAGCTAGAGGCTACCTGGGGTAGGTTTGTCTATGTATGTTTTGACAGCACTTGCCCCTACAGCCCTGCTAGAATTTATCTGGGTTAGCTTTTTTGTATCTGTGTGGCAGCACTTGCCCCTACAGCCCTGCGAGAGGCTACCTAAGGTACCGGTATCCACTCACCTCTTCTTTACGCTGCCCGATGGGGCTTGGGGGGGGGGGAAAGGCTCGCCCTGAACTCCACCCTGCGAACCTCACGCGGAATGTTGAGGACGGCTGAGGCCGCTGAACTTCGTGCCGACGTTCCTGAATGACGACTCCGCAGAATTTTTTTTTGCTCCACCCCCACTCCCTTATATGGCAACAAAAACCCGTTAGTACCCGGATCATCTGACGTCATCCTGCGCATCCAATCGAACGCCCCCGGCCGTTGGGGGGTGGTGGGGGGGGAGGCTCGTCATCCCCCCCACCCGCGCCGCCGCCCCCGCCCCCCTCCCGCTGTTTACCCAGTGACAAATCGCTGCCCGTGGCGCTAACGGTGATTGGCTGGGACTGTTGCCGGGGGCTGCAGAGGCGCCGGGGGGTGTCTGAGAGGAGGCAGAAGCTGTGAGGTGACGTCATCGGTTGGGCCCAATCAAAGGTAGACGAGAAGCGACGGCGGTGATTGGCTGGGACTGTTGCCGGGGGCTGCAGAGGCGCCGGGGGTGTCTGAGAGGAGGCAGAAGCTGTGAGGTGACGTCATCGGTTGGGCCCAATCAGGTAGCCTTTGGCAGGGGTGTAGGGGCAAGTGTTTTTACATAGACACAGACAAGGTAGCCCAGGTAGCCTCTAGCGCGGCTGTAGAGGCTAGTGCTGTTACTCTCAGAGAAAGCTACCCCAGGTAGCCTCTAGCAGGGCTGTAGGGGCAAGTGCTGTTACACAAACACATACAAAGCTACCCCAGGTAGCCTCTAGCAGGGCTGTAGGGGCAAGTGCTGTTACACAAACACATACAAAGCTACCTTACGTAGCCTCTCGCAGGGCTGTGGGGTAAGTGCTCTCACACAGATACAAACAAAGCTAACCCAGATAAATTCTAGCAGGGCTGTCGGGGCAGGTGCTGTCAAAACATACATAGACAAAGCTACCCCAGGTAGCCTCTAGCGGGGCTGTAGAGGCAAGTGCTCTCATACACAGACACAGACAAAGCTACCCCAGGTACCCTCTAGCAATGCTGTAGGGGCAAGTGCTGTTACACAAACACAGACAAAGCTACCCCATGTAGCCTCTAGCAATGCTGTAGGGGCAAGTGCTGTTACACAAACACAGACAAAGCTACCTTAGATAGCCTCTCGCAGGGCTGTAGGGGCAAGTGCTGCCACACAGATACAAAAAAGCTAACCCAGATAAATTCTAGCAGGGCTGTAGGGGCAAGTGCTGTCAAAACATACATAGACAAAGCTACCCCAGGTAGCCTCTAGCTGGTTGTCGGGGCAAATGTTGTCACAGCGACACAGACAAAGCTACCCCAGGTAGAATCTTTCTGGTTGTAGGGGCAAGTGCTTTGAGCAATAGCACCTATGAAGGCTACCGTCACTGTGGCTACACACACAGAGGGAGTGGGTGGCCAGCACCACCACGCCCGACCGCCTTTGTCTCTCTCCCAGTTCTAGTGATGTTTACAACACCACCATCACTCCCCACACACACACACAGTGCGCTAACCACTGCACCATCACTCCCCACTCACACACACAGTGCGCTAACCACTGCACCACCACTCCCCACTCAGACACACAATGCCCTAACCACTGCTCCACCACTCCCCACTCACACAGAGTGCGCTAACCACTGCACCACCACTCCCCACTCACACACAGTGCGCTAACCACTGCACCACCACTCCCCACTCACACACAGTGCGCTAACCACTGCACCACCACTCCCCACACACACTCAACGTGTGCTAACCACTGCACCACCACTCCCTCCACACAAATTATTTCGCGACTCAATGCTGCCCTCTTGTGGTAAAAACTAGAATCTCACTCACCAACTCACCCCCTCACTCAACCACCCACCCACTCATCCAGATGAAGCTACCCCAGGTAGCCTCTAGCTGGCTGTGGGAGCAAGTGCTGTTCCACAGACACTGACAAAGCTACCCCAGTTTGCCTTTGGCAGGGCTGTAGGGGCAAGTGCAGTTACATAGACACAGACAAAGGTACCCCAGGGAGCCTCTAGCGGGGCTGTAGGGGCAAGTGCTGTTACACACAGACAAAGCTACCCCAGGTAGCCTCTAGCAGGTCTTTGGGGCAAGTGCTGCTACAAAGACACAGACAAGCTATCCTAGGCAGCCTTTAGCAGGGCTGTAGGGGCAAGTGCTCTCATACGCATACACAGACACAGACAAAGCTACCCCAGGTAGCCTTTAGCAGGGCTGTCGGGGCAAGTGCTGTCAAAACATGCATAGACAAAGCTACCCCAGATAGCCTCTAGCGGGGCTGTAGGGGCAAGTGCACTCATACACAGACACAGACAAAGCTACCCCAGGTACCCTCTAGCAATGCTGTAGGGGCAAGTGCTGTTACAAAAACACAGACAAAGCTACCCCAGGTAGCCTCTAGCAGGGCTATAGGGGCAAGTGCTGTTACACAAACACAGACAAAGCTACCTTAGGTAGCCTCTCGCAGGGGTGTAGGGGCAATTGCTGCCACACAGATACAATAAAGCTAACCCAGATAAATTCTATAAGGGCTGTAGGGGCAAGTGCTGTCAAAACATACATAGACAAAGCTACCCCAGGTAGCCTCTAGCTGGTTGTCGGGGCAAATGTTGTCACAGCGACACAGACAAAGCTACCCCATGGTAGACTCTTTCTGGTTGTAGGGGCAAGTGCTTTGACCAATAGCACCTATGAAGGCTACCGGCACTGTGGGTACACACACAGAGGGAGTGGGTGGCCAGCACCACCACGCCCTACCGCCTTTGTCTCTCTCCCAGTTCTAGTGATGTTTACAACACCACCACCACCATCACTCCCCACACACACACACACAGTGCGCTAACCACTGCACCATCACTCCCCACTCACACACACAGTGCGCTAACCACTGCACCACCACTCCCCACTCAGACACACAATGCCCTAACCACTGCTCCACCACTCCCCACTCACACAGAGTGCGATAACCACTGCACCACCACTCCCCACTCACACACAGTGCGCTAACCACTGCACCACCACTCCCCACTCACACACAGTGCGCTAACCACTGCACCACCACTCCCCACACACACTCAACGTGCGCTAACCACTGCACCACCACTCCCCCACACAAATTATTTCGCGACTCAATGCTGCCCTCTTGTGGTAAAAAACTAGAATCTCACTCACCAACTCTCCCACTCACCCACCCACCCATTCATCCAGACAAAGCTACCCCACGTAGCCTCTAGCTGGTTGTAGGGGCAAGTGCTGTTCCACAGACACTGACAAAGCTACCCCAGGTAGCCTTTGGCAGGGCTGTAGGGGCAAGTGCTGTTACATAGACACATACAAAGGTACCCCAGGTAGCCTCTAGCGGGGCTGTAGGGGCAAGTGCTCTCACACAGATACAAACAAAGCTAACCCAGATAAATTCTAGCAGGGCTGTCGGGGCAAGTGCTGTAAAAACATACATAGACAAAGCTACCCCAGGTAGCCTCTAGCGGTGCTGTAGGGGCAAGTGCTCTCATACACAGACAAATCTACCCTAGGTACCCTCTAGCAATGCTGTAGGGGCAAGTGCTGTTACACAAACACAGACAAAGCTACACCAGGTAGCCTCTAGCAGGGCTATAGGGGCAAGTGCTGTTACACAAACACAGACAAAGCTACCTTAGGTAGCCTCTCGCAGGGCTGTAGGGGCAATTGCTGCCACACAGATACAAAAAAGCTAACCCAGATAAATTCTAGCAGTGCTGTAGGGGCAAGTGCTGTCAAAACATACATAGACAAAGCTACCCCAGGTAGCCTCTAGCTGGTTGTCGGGGCAAATGTTGTCACAGAGACACAGACAAAGCTACCCCAGGTAGAATCTTTCTGGCTGTAGGGACAAGTGCTTTGAGCAATAGCACCTATGAAGGCTACCGTCACAGTGGCTACACACACAGAGGGAGTGGGTGGCCACCACCACCACGCCCGACCGCATTTGTCTCTCTCCCAGTTCTAGCGATGTTTACAACACCACCACCACCATCACTCCCCACACACACACACACAGTGCGCTAACCACTGCACCATCATTCCCCACTCACACACACAGTGCGCTAACCACTGCACCACCACTCCCCACTCAGACACACAATGCCCTAACCACTGCTCCACCACTCCCCACTCACATACAGTGCGCTAACCACTGCACCACCACTCCCCACTCACACACAGTGCGCTAACCACTGCACCACCACTCCCCACACACACACAGTGCGCTAACCACTGCACCACCACTCCCCACTCACACACAGTGCGCTAACCACTGCACCACCACTCCCCACTCACACACAGTGCGCTAACCACTGCACCACCACTCCGCACACACACTCAACGTGCGCTAACCACTGCACCACCGCTCCTCCCACACAAATTATTTCGCGACTCACTGCTGCCCTCTTGTGGTACAAAACTAGAATCTCACTCACCAACTCACCCACTCACCCACCCACCAATTCATCCAGACAAAACTACCCCACGTAGCCTCTAGCTGGTTGTAGGGGCAAGTGCTGTTCCACAGACACTGACAAAGCTACCCCAGGTAGCCTTTGGCAGGGCTGTAGGGGCAAGTGCTGTTACATAGACACAGACAAAGGTACCCCAGGTAGCCTCTAGCGGGGCTGTAGGGGCAAGTGCTCTCACACAGATACAAACAAAGCTAACCCAGATAAATTCTAGCAGGGCTGTCGGGGCAAGTGCTGTCAAAACATACATAGACAAAGCTACCCCAGGTAGCCTCTAGCGGGGCTGTAGGGGCAAGTGCTCTCATACACAGACACAGACAAATCTACCCTAGGTACCCTCTAGCAATGCTGTAGGGGCAAGTGCTGTTACACAAACACAGACAAAGCTACACCAGGTAGCCTCTAGCAGGGCTATAGGGGCAAGTGCTGTTACACAAACACAGACAAAGCTACCTTAGGTAGCCTCTCGCAGGGCTGTAGGGGCAATTGCTGCCACACAGATACAAAAAAGCTAACCCAGATAAATTCTAGCAGTGCTGTAGGGGCAAGTGCTGTCAAAACATACATAGACAAAGCTACCCCAGGTAGCCTCTAGCTGGTTGTCGGGGCAAATGTTGTCACAGAGACACAGACAAAGCTACCCCAGGTAGAATATTTCTGGTTGTAGGGACAAGTGCTTTGAGCAATAGCACCTATGAAGGCTACCGTCACAGTGGCTACACACACAGAGGGAGTGGGTGGCCACCACCACCACGCCCGACCGCCTTTGTCTCTCTCCCAGTTCTAGCGATGTTTACAACACCACCACCACCATCACTCCCCACACACACACACACAGTGCGCTAACCACTGCACCATCATTCCCCACTCACACACACAGTGCGCTAACCACTGCACCACCACTCCCCACTCAGACACACAATGCCCTAACCACTGCTCCACCACTCCCCACTCACATACAGTGCGCTAACCACTGCACCACCACTCCCCACTCACACACAGTGCGCTAACCACTGCACCACCACTCCCCACACACACACAGTGCGCTAACCACTGCACCACCACTCCCCACTCACACACAGTGCGCTAACCACTGCACCACCACTCCCCACTCACACACAGTGCGCTAACCACTGCACCACCACTCCGCACACACACTCAACGTGCGCTAACCACTGCACCACCGCTCCTCCCACACAAATTATTTCGCGACTCACTGCTGCCCTCTTGTGGTACAAAACTAGAATCTCACTCAGCAACTCACCCACTCACCCACCCACCCATTCATCCAGACAAAGCTACCCCACGTAGCCTCTAGCTGGTTGTAGGGGCAAGTGCTGTTCCACAGACACTGACAAAGCTACCCACGGTAGCCTTTGGCAGGGCTGTAGGGGCAAGTGCTGTTACATAGACACAGACAAAGGTACCCCAGGTAGCCTCTAGCGGGGCTGTAGGGGCAAGTGCTCTCAAACAGATACAAACAAAGCTAACCCAGATAAATTCTAGCAGGGCTGTCGGGGCAAGTGCTGTCAAAACATACATAGACAAAGCTACCCCAGGTAGCCTCTAGCGGGGCTGTAGGGGCAAGTGCTCTCATACACAGACACAGACAAAGCTACCCCAGGTACCCTCTAGCAATGCTGTAGGGGCAAGTGCTGTTACACAAACACAGACAAAGCTACCCCAGGTAGCCTCTATGAGGGCTAAAAGGGGCAAGTGCTGTTACACAAACACAGACAAAACTACCTTGGGTAGCCTCTCGCAGGGCTGTAGGGGCAATTGCTGCCACACAGATACAAAAAAGCTAACCCAGATAAATTCTAGCAGTGCTGTAGGGGCAAGTGCTGTCAAAACATACATAGACAAAGCTACCCCAGGTAGCCTCTAGCTGGTTGTCGGGGCAAATGTTGTCACAGCGACACAGACAAAAGCTACCCCAGGTAGAATCTTTCTGGTTGTAGGGGCAAGTGCTTTGAGCAATAGCACCTATGAAGGCTACCGTCACTGTGGCTACACACACAGAGGGAGTGGGTGGCCAGCACCACCACGCCCGACCGCCTTTGTCTCTCTCCCAGTTCTAGTGATGTTTACAACACCACCACCACCATCACTCCCCACACACACACACACAGTGCGCTAACCACTGCACCATCACTCCCCACTCACACACACAGTGCGCTAACCACTGCACCACCACTCCCCACTCAGACACACAATGCCCTAACCACTGCTCCACCACTCCCCACTCACACAGAGTGCGCTAACCACTGCACCACCACTCCCCACTCACACACAGTGCGCTAACCACTGCACCACCACTCCCCACTCACACAGTGCGCTAACCACTGCACCACCACTCCCCACACACACTCAACGTGCGCTAACCACTGCACCACCACTCCCCCAGACAAATTATTTCGCGACTCAATGCTGCCCTCTTGTGGTAAAAAACTAGAATCTCACTCACAAACTCTCCCACTCACCCACCCACCCATTCATCCAGACAAAGCTACCCCACGTAGCCTCTAGCTGGTTGTAGGGGCAAGTGCTGTTCCACAGACACTGACAAAGCTACCCCAGGTAGCCTTTGGCAGGGCTGTAGGGGCAAGTGCTGTTACATAGACACAGACAAAGGTACCCCAGGTAGCCTCTAGCGGGGCTGTAGGGGCAAGTGCTCTCACACAGATACAAACAAAGCTAACCCAGATAAATTCTAGCAGGGCTGTCGGGGCAAGTGCTGTCAAAACATACATAGACAAAGCTACCCCAGGTAGCCTCTAGCGGGGCTGTAGGGGCAAGTGCTCTCATACACAGACACAGACAAAGCTACCCCAGGTACCCTCTAGCAATGCTGTAGGGGCAAGTGCTGTTACACAAACACAGACAAAGCTACCCCAGGTAGCCTCTAGCAGGGCTTTAGGGGCAAGTGCTGTTACACAAACACAGACAAAGCTACCTTAGGTAGCCTCTCGCAGGGCTGTAGGGGCAATTGCTGCCACACAGATACAAAAAAACTAACCCAGATAAATTCTAGCAGGGCTGTAGGGGCAAGTGCTGTCAAAACATACATAGACAAAACTACACCAGGTAGCCTCTAGCTGGTTGTCGGGGCAAATGTTGTCACAAAGACTCAGACAAAGCTACCCCAGGTAGACTCTTTCTGGTTGTAGGGGCAAGTGCTTTGAGCAATAGCACCTATGAAGGCTACTGGCACTGTGGCTACACACACAGAGGGAGTGGGTGGCCAGCACCACAACGCCCGACCGACTTTGTCTCTCTCCCAGTTCTAGCGATGTTTACAACACCACCACCACCATCACTCCCCACACACACACACACAGTGCGCTAACCACTGCACCATCACTCCCCACTCACACACACATTGCCCTAACCACTGCTCCATCACTCCCCACTCACACACAGTGCGCTAACCACTGCACCACCACTCCCCACACACACTCAACGTGCGCTAACCACTGCACCACCACTCCCCCCACACAAATTATGTCGCGACTCAATGCTGCCCTCTTGTGGTAAAAACTAGAATCTCACTCACCAACTCACCCCCTCACTCAACCACCCACCCACTCATCCAGACAAAGCTACCCCAGGTAGCCTCTAGCTGGCTGTGGGGGCAAGTGCTGTTCCACAGACACTGACAAAGCTACCCCAGGTAGCCTTTGGCAGGGCTGTAGGGGCAAGTGCTTTTACATAGACACAGACAAAGCTACCCCAGGTAGCCTCTAGCGCGGCAGTAGAGGCTAGTGCTGTTACACACAGAGAAAGCTACCCCAGGTAGCCTCTAACAGGGCTGTAGGGGCAAGTGCTGTTACACAAACACAGAAAAAGCTACCTTAGGTAGCCTCTCGCAGGGCTGTAGGGGCAAGTGCTCTCACACAGATACAAACAAAGCTAACCCAGATAAATTCTAGCAGGGCTGACGGGGCAAGTGCTGTCCAAACATACATAGACAAAGTTACCCCAGGTAGCCTCTAGCGGGGCTGTAGGGGCAAGTGCTCTCATACACAGACACAGAGAAAGCTACCCCAGGTACCCTCTAACAATGCTGTAGGGGCAAGTGCTGTTACACAAACACAGACAAAGCTACCCCAGGTAGCCTCTATGAGGGCTAAAAGGGGCAAGTGCTGTTACACAAACACAGACAAAACTACCTTGGGTAGCCTCTCGCAGGGCTTTAGGGGCAATTGCTGCCACACAGATACAAAAAAGCTAACCCAGATAAATTCTAGCAGTGCTGTAGGGGCAAGTGCTGTCAAAACATACATAGACAAAGCTACCCCAGGTAGCCTCTAGCGGTGCTGTAGGGGCAAGTGCTCTCATACACAGACACAGACAAATCTACCCTAGGTACCCTCTAGCAATGCTGTAGGGGCAAGTGCTGTTACACAAACACAGACAAAGCTACACCAGGTAGCCTCTAGCAGGGCTATAGGGGCAAGTGCTGTTACACAAACACAGACAAAGCTACCTTAGGTAGCCTCTCGCAGGGCTGTAGGGGCAATTGCTGCCACACAGATACAAAAAAGCTAACCCAGATAAATTCTAGCAGTGCTGTAGGGGCAAGTGCTGTCAAAACATACATAGACAAAGCTACCCCAGGTAGCCTCTAGCTGGTTGTCGGGGCAAATGTTGTCACAGAGACACAGACAAAGCTACCCCAGGTAGAATCTTTCTGGTTGTAGGGACAAGTGCTTTGAGCAATAGCACCTATGAAGGCTACCGTCACAGTGGCTACACACACAGAGGGAGTGGGTGGCCACCACCACCACGCCCGACCGCCTTTGTCTCTCTCCCAGTTCTAGCGATGTTTACAACACCACCACCACCATCACTCCCCACACACACACACACAGTGCGCTAACCACTGCACCATCATTCCCCACTCACACACACAGTGCGCTAACCACTGCACCACCACTCCCCACTCAGACACACAATGCCCTAACCACTGCTCCACCACTCCCCACTCACATACAGTGCGCTAACCACTGCACCACCACTCCCCACTCACACACAGTGCGCTAACCACTGCACCACCACTCCCCACACACACACAGCGCGCTAACCACTGCACCACCACTCCCCACTCACACACAGTGCGCTAACCACTGCACCACCACTCCCCACTCACACACAGTGCGCTAACCACTGCACCACCACTCCGCACACACACTCAACGTGCGCTAACCACTGCACCACCGCTCCTCCCACACAAATTATTTCGCGACTCACTGCTGCCCTCTTGTGGTACAAAACTAGAATCTCACTCACCAACTCACCCACTCACCCACCCACCCATTCATCCAGACAAAGCTACCCCACGTAGCCTCTAGCTGGTTGTAGGGGCAAGTGCTGTTCCACAGACACTGACAAAGCTACCCCCGGTAGCCTTTGGCAGGGCTGTAGGGGCAAGTGCTGTTACATAGACACAGACAAAGGTACCCCAGGTAGCCTCTAGCGGGGCTGTAGGGGCAAGTGCTCTCAAACAGATACAAACAAAGCTAACCCAGATAAATTCTAGCAGGGCTGTCGGGGCAAGTGCTGTCAAAACATACATAGACAAAGCTACCCCAGGTAGCCTCTAGCGGGGCTGTAGGGGCAAGTGCTCTCATACACAGACACAGACAAAGCTACCCCAGGTACCCTCTAGCAATGCTGTAGGGGCAAGTGCTGTTACACAAACACAGACAAAGCTACCCCAGGTAGCCTCTATGAGGGCTAAAAGGGGCAAGTGCTGTTACACAAACACAGACAAAACTACCTTGGGTAGCCTCTCGCAGGGCTGTAGGGGCAATTGCTGCCACACAGATACAAAAAAGCTAACCCAGATAAATTCTAGCAGTGCTGTAGGGGCAAGTGCTGTCAAAACATACATAGACAAAGCTACCCCAGGTAGCCTCTAGCTGGTTGTCGGGGCAAATGTTGTCACAGCGACACAGACAAAAGCTACCCCAGGTAGAATCTTTCTGGTTGTAGGGGCAAGTGCTTTGAGCAATAGCACCTATGAAGGCTACCGTCACTGTGGCTACACACACAGAGGGAGTGGGTGGCCAGCACCACCACGCCCGACCGCCTTTGTCTCTCTCCCAGTTCTAGTGATGTTTACAACACCACCACCACCATCACTCCCCACACACACACACACAGTGCGCTAACCACTGCACCATCACTCCCCACTCACACACACAGTGCGCTAACCACTGCACCACCACTCCCCACTCAGACACACAATGCCCTAACCACTGCTCCACCACTCCCCACTCACACAGAGTGCGCTAACCACTGCACCACCACTCCCCACTCACACACAGTGCGCTAACCACTGCACCACCACTCCCCACTCACACAGTGCGCTAACCACTGCACCACCACTCCCCACACACACTCAACGTGCGCTAACCACTGCACCACCACTCCCCCAGACAAATTATTTCGCGACTCAATGCTGCCCTCTTGTGGTAAAAAACTAGAATCTCACTCACAAACTCTCCCACTCACCCACCCACCCATTCATCCAGACAAAGCTACCCCACGTAGCCTCTAGCTGGTTGTAGGGGCAAGTGCTGTTCCACAGACACTGACAAAGCTACCCCAGGTAGCCTTTGGCAGGGCTGTAGGGGCAAGTGCTGTTACATAGACACAGACAAAGGTACCCCAGGTAGCCTCTAGCGGGGCTGTAGGGGCAAGTGCTCTCACACAGATACAAACAAAGCTAACCCAGATAAATTCTAGCAGGGCTGTCGGGGCAAGTGCTGTCAAAACATGCATAGACAAAGCTACCCCAGGTAGCCTCTAGCGGGGCTGTAGGGGCAAGTGCTCTCATACACAGACACAGACAAAGCTACCCCAGGTACCCTCTAGCAATGCTGTAGGGGCAAGTGCTGTTACACAAACACAGACAAAGCTACCCCAGGTAGCCTCTAGCAGGGCTTTAGGGGCAAGTGCTGTTACACAAACACAGACAAAGCTACCTTAGGTAGCCTCTCGCAGGGCTGTAGGGGCAATTGCTGCCACACAGATACAAAAAAACTAACCCAGATAAATTCTAGCAGGGCTGTAGGGGCAAGTGCTGTCAAAACATACATAGACAAAACTACACCAGGTAGCCTCTAGCTGGTTGTCGGGGCAAATGTTGTCACAAAGACTCAGACAAAGCTACCCCAGGTAGACTCTTTCTGGTTGTAGGGGCAAGTGCTTTGAGCAATAGCACCTATGAAGGCTACTGGCACTGTGGCTACACACACAGAGGGAGTGGGTGGCCAGCACCACAACGCCCGACCGACTTTGTCTCTCTCCCAGTTCTAGCGATGTTTACAACACCACCACCACCATCACTCCCCACACACACACACACAGTGCGCTAACCACTGCACCATCACTCCCCACTCACACACACATTGCCCTAACCACTGCTCCATCACTCCCCACTCACACACAGTGCGCTAACCACTGCACCACCACTCCCCACACACACTCAACGTGCGCTAACCACTGCACCACCACTCCCCCCACACAAATTATGTCGCGACTCAATGCTGCCCTCTTGTGGTAAAAACTAGAATCTCACTCACCAACTCACCCCCTCACTCAACCACCCACCCACTCATCCAGACAAAGCTACCCCAGGTAGCCTCTAGCTGGCTGTGGGGGCAAGTGCTGTTCCACAGACACTGACAAAGCTACCCCAGGTAGCCTTTGGCAGGGCTGTAGGGGCAAGTGCTTTTACATAGACACAGACAAAGCTACCCCAGGTAGCCTCTAGCGCGGCAGTAGAGGCTAGTGCTGTTACACACAGAGAAAGCTACCCCAGGTAGCCTCTAACAGGGCTGTAGGGGCAAGTGCTGTTACACAAACACAGAAAAAGCTACCTTAGGTAGCCTCTCGCAGGGCTGTAGGGGCAAGTGCTCTCACACAGATACAAACAAAGCTAACCCAGATAAATTCTAGCAGGGCTGACGGGGCAAGTGCTGTCAAAACATACATAGACAAAGCTACCCCAGGTAGCCTCTAGCTGGTTGTCGGGGCAAATGTTGTCACAGAGACACAGACAAAGCTACCCCAGGTAGAATCTTTCTGGTTGTAGGGACAAGTGCTTTGAGCAATAGCACCTATGAAGGCTACCGTCACAGTGGCTACACACACAGAGGGAGTGGGTGGCCACCACCACCACGCCCGACCGCCTTTGTCTCTCTCCCAGTTCTAGCGATGTTTACAACACCACCACCACCATCACTCCCCACACACACACACACAGTGCGCTAACCACTGCACCATCATTCCCCACTCACACACACAGTGCGCTAACCACTGCACCACCACTCCCCACTCAGACACACAATGCCCTAACCACTGCTCCACCACTCCCCACTCACATACAGTGCGCTAACCACTGCACCACCACTCCCCACTCACACACAGTGCGCTAACCACTGCACCACCACTCCCCACACACACACAGTGCGCTAACCACTGCACCACCACTCCCCACTCACACACAGTGCGCTAACCACTGCACCACCACTCCCCACTCACACACAGTGCGCTAACCACTGCACCACCACTCCGCACACACACTCAACGTGCGCTAACCACTGCACCACCGCTCCTCCCACACAAATTATTTCGCGACTCACTGCTGCCCTCTTGTGGTACAAAACTAGAATCTCACTCACCAACTCACCCACTCACCCACCCACCCATTCATCCAGACAAAGCTACCCCACGTAGCCTCTAGCTGGTTGTAGGGGCAAGTGCTGTTCCACAGACACTGTGTTTGTTTAACAGCACTTGCCCCTACAGCATTGCTAAAGGGTACCTGGGGTAGTTTCTCTGTGTCTGTGTATGAGAGCACTTGCCCCTACAGCCCCGCTAGAGGCTACCTGGGGTAACTTTGTCTATGTATGTTTTGACAGCATTTGCCCCGTCAGCCCTGCTAGAATTTATCTGGGTTAGCTTTGTATGTATCTGTGTGAGAGCACTTGCCCCTACAGCCCTGCGAGAGGCTACCTAAGGTAGCTTTTTCTGTGTTTGTGTAACAGCACTTGCCCCTACAGCCCTGCTAGAGGCTACCCGGGGTAGCTTTCTCTGTGTGTAACAGCACTAGCCTCTACTGCCGCGCTAGAGGCTACCTGGGGTAGCTTTGTCTGTGTCTATGTAAAAGCACTTGCCCCTACAGCCCTGCCAAAGGCTACCTGGGGTAGCTTTGTCAGTGTCTGTGGAACAGCACTTGCCCCCACAGCCAGCTAGAGGCTACCTGGGGTAGCTTTGTCTGGATGAGTGGGTGGGTGGTTGAGTGAGGGGGTGAGTTGGTGAGTGAGATTCTAGTTTTTACCACAAGAGGGCAGCATTGAGTCGCGACATAATTTGTGTGGGGGGAGTGGTGGTGCAGTGGTTAGCGCACGTTGAGTGTGTGTGGGGAGTGGTGGTGCAGTGGTTAGCGCACTCTGTGTGAGTGGGGAGTGGTGGAGCAGTGGTTAGGGCATTGTGTGTCTGAGTGGGGAGTGGTGGTGCAGTGGTTAGCGCACTGTGTGTGTGAGTGGGGAGTGATGGTGCAGTGGTTAGCGCACTGTGTGTGTGTGTGGGGAGTGATGGTGGTGGTGGTGTTGTAAACATCGCTAGAACTGGGAGAGAGACAAAGGCGGTCGGGCGTGGTGGTGCTGGCCACCCACTCCCTGTGTGTGTAGCCACAGTGCCGGTAGCCTTCATAGGTGCTATTGCTCACAGCACTTGCCCCTACAACCAGAAAGAGTCTACCTGGGGTAGCTTTGTCTGTGTCTCTGTGACAACATTTGCCCCGACAACCAGCTAGAGGCTACCTGGGGTAGGTTTGTCTATGTATGTTTTGACAGCACTTGCCCCTACAGCCCTGCTAGAATTTATCTGGGTTAGCTTTTTTGTATCTGTGTGGCAGCACTTGCCCCTACAGCCCTGCGAGAGGCTACCTAAGGTACCGGTATCCACTCACCTCTTCTTTACGCTGCCCGATGGGGCTTGGGGGGGGGGGAAAGGCTCGCCCTGAACTCCACCCTGCGAACCTCACGCGGAATGTTGAGGACGGCTGAGGCCGCTGAACTTCGTGCCGACGTTCCTGAATGACGACTCCGCAGAATTTTTTTTTGCTCCGCCCCCACTCCCTTATATGGCAACAAAAACCCGTTAGTACCCGGATCATCTGACGTCATCCTGCGCATCCAATCGAACGCCCCCGGCCGTTGGGGGGTGGTGGGGGGGGAGGCTCGTCATCCCCCCCACCCGCGCCGCCGCCCCCGCCCCCCTCCCGCTGTTTACCAAGTGACAAATCGCTGCCCGTGGCGCGAACGGTGATTGGCTGGGACTGTTGCCGGGGGCTGCAGAGGCGCCGGGGGGTGTCTGAGAGGAGGCAGAAGCTGTGAGGTGACGTCATCGGTTGGGCCCAATCAAAGGTAGACGAGAAGCGACGGCGGTGATTGGCTGGGACTGTTGCCGGGGGCTGCAGAGGCGCCGGGGGGTGTCTGAGAGGAGGCAGAAGCTGTGAGGTGACGTCATCGGTTGGGCCCAATCAGGTAGCCTTTGGCAGGGGTGTAGGGGCAAGTGCTTTTACATAGACACAGACAAGGTAGCCCAGGTAGCCTCTAGCGCGGCTGTAGAGGCTAGTGCTGTTACTCTCAGAGAAAGCTACCCCAGGTAGCCTCTAGCAGGGCTGTAGGGGCAAGTGCTGTTACACAAACACATACAAAGCTACCCCAGGTAGCCTCTAGCAGGGCTGTAGGGGCAAGTGCTGTTACACAAACACATACAAAGCTACCTTACGTAGCCTCTCGCAGGGCTGTGGGGTAAGTGCTCTCACACAGATACAAACAAAGCTAACCCAGATAAATTCTAGCAGGGCTGTCGGGGCAGGTGCTGTCAAAACATACATAGACAAAGCTACCCCAGGTAGCCTCTAGCGGGGCTGTAGAGGCAAGTGCTCTCATACACAGACACAGACAAAGCTACCCCAGGTACCCTCTAGCAATGCTGTAGGGGCAAGTGCTGTTACACAAACACAGACAAAGCTACCCCATGTAGCCTCTAGCAATGCTGTAGGGGCAAGTGCTGTTACACAAACACAGACAAAGCTACCTTAGATAGCCTCTCGCAGGGCTGTAGGGGCAAGTGCTGCCACACAGATACAAAAAAGCTAACCCAGATAAATTCTAGCAGGGCTGTAGGGGCAAGTGCTGTCAAAACATACATAGACAAAGCTACCCCAGGTAGCCTCTAGCTGGTTGTCGGGGCAAATGTTGTCACAGCGACACAGACAAAGCTACCCCAGGTAGAATCTTTCTGGTTGTAGGGGCAAGTGCTTTGAGCAATAGCACCTATGAAGGCTACCGTCACTGTGGCTACACACACAGAGGGAGTGGGTGGCCAGCACCACCACGCCCGACCGCCTTTGTCTCTCTCCCAGTTCTAGTGATGTTTACAACACCACCACCACCATCACTCCCCACACACACACACAGTGCGCTAACCACTGCACCATCACTCCCCACTCACACACAGTGCGCTAACCACTGCACCACCACTCCCCACACACACTCAACGTGCGCTAACCACTGCACCACCACTCCCCCCACACAAATTATTTCGCGACTCAATGCTGCCCTCTTGTGGTAAAAAACTAGAATCTCACTCACCAACTCACCCACTCACCCACCCACCCATTCATCCAGACAAAGCTACCCCACGTAGCCTCTAGCTGGTTGTAGGGGCAAGTGCTGTTCCACAGACACTGACAAAGCTACCCCAGGTAGCCTTTGGCAGGGCTGTAGGGGCAAGTGCTGTGAGCAATAGCACCTATGAAGGCTACCGGCACTGTGGCTACACACACAGAGGGAGTGGGTGGCCAGCACCACCACGCCCGACCGCCTTTGTCTCTCTCCCAGTTCTAGCGATGTTTACAACACCACCACCACCATCACTCCCCACACACACACACAGTGCGCTAACCACTGCACCATCACTCCCCACTCACACACACAGTGCGCTAACCACTGAACCACCACTCCCCAGTCAGACACACAATGCCCTAACCACTGCACCACCACTCCCCACTCACACAGAGTGCGATAACCACTGCACCACCACTCCCCACTCACACTCAACGTGCGCTAACCACTGCACCACCACTCCCCCCACACAAATTATTTCGCGACTCAATGCTGCCCTCTTCTGGTAAAAAACTAGAATCTCACTCACCAACTCACCCACTCACCCACCCACCCATTCATCCAGACAAAGCTACCCCACGTAGC
The DNA here is from genome assembly GCF_048934315.1 of Petromyzon marinus. NCBI lineage: Eukaryota > Metazoa > Chordata > Hyperoartia > Petromyzontiformes > Petromyzontidae > Petromyzon > Petromyzon marinus. Next base: position 264,073 of record NW_027422704.1, on the reverse strand, counting down.
CTCTAGCTGGTTGTAGGGGCAAGTGCTGTTCCACAGACACTGACAAAGCTACCCCAGGTAGCCTTTGGCAGGGCTGTAGGGGCAAGTGCTGTGAGCAATAGCACCTATGAAGGCTACCGGCACTGTGGCTACACACACAGAGGGAGTGGGTGGCCAGCACCACCACGCCCGACCGCCTTTGTCTCTCTCCCAGTTCTAGCGATGTTTACAACACCACCACCACCATCACTCCCCACACACACACACAGTGCGCTAACCACTGCACCATCACTCCCCACTCACACACACAGTGCGCTAACCACTGAACCACCACTCCCCACTCAGACACACAATGCCCTAACCACTGCTCCACCACTCCCCACTCACACAGAGTGCGATAACCACTGCACCACCACTCCCCACTCACACACAGTGCGCTAACCACTGCACCACCACTCCCCACTCACACACAGTGCGCTAACCACTGCACCACCACTCCGCACACACACTCAACGTGCGCTAACCACTGCACCACCGCTCCTCCCACACAAATTATTTCGCGACTCACTGCTGCCCTCTTGTGACAAAGCTACCTGGGGTAGCTTTCTCTGAGAGTAACAGCACTAGCCTCTACAGCCGCGCTAGAGGCTACCTGGGCTACCTTGTCTGTGTCTATGTAAAAGCACTTGCCCCTACACCCCTGCCAAAGGCTACCTGGGGTAGCTTTGTCAGTGTCTGTGGAACAGCGCTTGCCCCCACAGCCAGCTAGAGGCTACCTGGGGTAGCTTTGTCTGGATGAGTGGGTGGGTAGTTGAGTGAGGGGGTGAGTTGGTGAGTGAGATTCTAGTTTTTACCAAAAGAGGGCAGCATTGAGTCGCGAAATAATTTGTGTGGGGGGAGTGGTGGTGCAGTGGTTAGCGCACGTTGAGTGTGTGTGGGGAGTGGTGGTGCAGTGGTTAGCGCACTGTGTGTGAGTGGGGAGTGGTGGTGCAGTGCTTAGCGCACTGTGTGTGAGTGGGGAGTGGTGGAGCAGTGGTTAGGGCATTGTGTGTCTGAGTGGGGTGTGGTGGTGCAGTGGTTAGCGCACTGTGTGTGTGAGTGGGGAGTGATGGTGCAGTGGTTAGCGCACTGTGTGTGTGAGTGGGGAGTGATGGTGCAGTGGTTAGCGCACTGTGTGTGTGTGTGGGGAGTGATGGTGGTGGTGGTGGTGTTGTAAACATCGCTAGAACTGGGAGAGAGACAGAGGCGGTCGGGCGTGGTGGTGCTGGCCACCCACTCCCTCTGTGTGTGTATCCACAGTGCCGGTAGCCTTCATAGGTGCTATTGATCAAAGCACTTGCCACTACAACCAGAAAGATTCTACCTGGGGTAGCTTTGTCTGTGTCTCTGTGACAACATTTGCCCCGACAACCAGCTAGAGGCTACCTGGGGTAGCTTTGTCTATGTATGTTTTGACAGCACTTGCCCCTACAGCACTGCTAGAATTTATCTGGGTTAGCTTTTTTGTATCTGTGTGGCAGCAATTGCCCCTACAGCCCTGCGAGAGGCTACCTAAGGTAGCTTTGTCTGTGTTTGTGTAACAGCACTTGCCCCTATAGCCCTGCTAGAGGCTACCTGGTGTAGGTATGTCTGTGTTTGTGTAACAGCACTTGCCCCTACAGCATTGCTAGAGGTTACCTAGTGTAGATTTGTCTGTGTCTGTGTATGAGAGCACTTGCCCTTACAGCCCCGCTAGAGGCTACCTGGGGTAGCTTTGTCTATGTATGTTTTGACAGCACTTGCCCCGACAGCCCTGCTAGAATTTATCTGGGTTAGCTTTGTTTGTATCTGTGTGAGAGCACTTGCCCCTACAGCCCCGCTAGAGGCTACCTGGGGTACCTTTGTCTGTGTCTATGTAACAGCACTTGCCCCTACAGCCCTGCCAAACGCTACCTGGGGTAGCTTTGTCAGTGTCTGTGGAACAGCACTTGCCCCTACAACCAGCTAGAGGCTACGTGGGGTAGCTTTGTCTGGATGAATGGGTGGGTGGGTGAGTGGGTGAGTTGGTGAGTGAGATTCTAGTTTTTTACCACAAGAGGGCAGCATTGAGTCGCGAAATAATTTGTGTGGGGGAAGTGGTAGTGCAGTGGTTAGCGCACGTTGAGTGTGTGTGGGGAGTGGTGGTGCAGTGGTTAGCGCACTGTGTGTGAGTGGGAAGTGGTTCGTGCAGTGGTTAGCGCACTGTGTGTGAGTGGGGAGTGGTGGTGCAGTGGTTAGCGCACTCTGTGTGAGTGGGGAGTGGTGGAGCAGTGGTTAGGGCATTGTGTGTCTGAGTGGGGAGTGGTGGTGCAGTGGTTAGCGCACTGTGTGTGTGAGTGGGGAGTGATGGTGCAGTGGTTGGCGCACTGTGTGTGTGTGTGGGGAGTGATGGTGGTGGTGGTGTTGTAAACATCACTAGAACTGGGAGAGAGACAAAGGCGGTCGGGCGTGGTGGTGCTGGCCACCCACTCCCTCTGTGTGTGTAGCCACAGTGACGGTAGCCTTCATAGGTGCTATTGCTCAAAGCACTTGCCCCTACAACCAGAAAGATTCTACCTGGGGTAGCTTTGTCTGTGTCGCTGTGACAAAGCTACCCCAGGTAGCCTCTAGCTGGTTGTCGGGGCAAATGTTGTCACAGAGACACAGACAAAGCTACCCCAGGTAGAATCTTTCTGGTTGTAGGGGCAAGTGCTTTGAGCAATAGCACCTATGAAGGCTACCGTCACTGTGGCTACACACACAGAGGGAGTGGGTGGCCACCACCACCACGCCCGACCGCCTTTGTCTCTCTCCCAGTTCTAGCGATGTTTACAACACCACCACCACCATCACTCCCCACACACACACACACAGTGCGCTAACCACTGCACCATCATTCCCCACTCACACACACAGTGCGCTAACCACTGCACCACCACTCCCCACTCAGACACACAATGCCATAACCACTGCTCCACCAATCCCCACTCTCATACAGTGCGCTAACCACTGCACCACCGCTCCACACTCACACACAGTGCGCTAACCACTGCACCACCACTCCCCACACACACACACAGTGCGATAACCACTGCACCACCACTCCCCACTCACACACAGTGCGCTAACCACTGCACCACCACTCCCCACTCAAACACAGTGCGCTAACCACTGCACCACCACTCCCCACACACACTCAACGTGCGCTAACCACTGCACCACCACTCCTCCCACACAAATTATTTCGCGACTCAATGCTGCCCTCTTGTGGTAAAAAACTAGAATCTCACTCACCAACTCTCCCACTCACCCACCCACCCATTCATCCAGGCAAAGCTACCCCACGTAGCCTCTAGCTGGTTGTAGGGGCAAGTGCTGTTCCACAGACACTGACAAAGCTACCCCAGGTAGCCTTTGGCAGGGCTGTAGGGGCAAGTGCTGTTACATAGACACAGACAAAAGTACCCCAGGTAGCCTCTAGCGGGGCTGTAGGGGCAAGTGCTCTCACACAGATACAAACAAAGCTAACCCAGATAAATTCTAGCAGGGCTGTCGGGGCAAGTGCTGTCAAAACATACATAGACAAAGCTACCCCAGGTAGCCTCTAGCGGGGCTGTAGGGGCAAGTGCTCTCATACACAGACACAGACAAATCTACCCTAGGTACCCTCTAGCAATGCTGTAGGGGCAAGTGCTGTTACACAAACACAGACAAAGCTACACCAGGTAGCCTCTAGCAGGGCTATAGGGGCAAGTGCTGTTACACAAACACAGACAAAGCTACCTTAGGTAGCCTCTCCCAGGGCTGTAGGGACAATTGCTGCCACACAGATACAAAAAAGCTAACCCAGATAAATTCTAGCAGTGCTGTAGGGGCAAGTGCTGTCAAAACATACATAGACAAAGCTACCCCAGGTAGCCTCTAGCTGGTTGTCGGGGCAAATGTTGTCACAGAGACACAGACAAAGCTACCCCAGGTAGATTCTTTCTGGTTGTAGGGGCAAGTGCTTTGAGCAATAGCACCTATGAAGGCTACCGTCACTGTGGCTACACACACAGAGGGAGTCGGTGGCCACCACCACCACGCCCGACCGCCTTTGTCTCTCTCCCAGTTTTAGCGATGTTTACAACACCACCACCACCATCACTCCCCACACACACACACACAGTGCGCTAACCACTGCGCCATCATTCCCCACTCACACACACAGTGCGCTAACCACTGAACCACCACTCCCCACTCAGACACACAATGCCCTAACCACTGCTCCACCACTCCCCACTCACATACAGTGCGCTAACCACTGCACCACCACTCCCCACTCACACACAGTGCGCTAACCACTGCACCACCACTCCCCACACACACACAGTGCGCTAACCACTGCACCACCACTCCCCACTCACACACAGTGCGCTAAACACTGCACCACCACTCCCCACTCACACACAGTGCGCTAACCACTGCACCACCACTCCGCACGCACACTCAACGTGCGCTAACCACTGCACCACCGCTCCTCCCACACAAATTATTTCGCGACTAACTGCTGCCCTCTTGTGGTACAAAACTAGAATCTCACACAGATACAAACAAAGCTAACCCAGATAAATTCTAGCAGGGCTGACGGGGCAAGTGCTGTCAAAACATACATAGACAAAGTTACCCCAGGTAGCCTCTAGCGGGGCTGTAGGGGCAAGTGCTCTCATACACAGACACAGAGAAAGCTACCCCAGGTACCCTCTAGCAATGCTGTAGGGGCAAGTGCTGTTACACAAACACAGACAAAGCTACCCCAGGTAGACTCTTTCTGGTTGTAGGGGCAAGTGCTTTGAGCAATAGCACCTATGAAGGCTACCGGCACTGTGGCTACACACACAGAGGGAGTGGGTGGCCAGCACCACCACGCCCGACCGCCTTTGACTCTCTCCCAGTTCTAGCGATGTTTACAACACCACCATCACTCCCCACACACACACAGTGCGCTAACCACTGTATCATCACTCCCCACTCACACACACAGTGCGCTAACCACTGCACCACCACTCCCCACTCAGACACACAATGCCCTAACCACTGCTCCACCACTCCCCACTCACACAGAGTGCGCTAACCACTGCACCACCACTCCCCACTCACACACAGTGCGCTAACCACTGCACCACCACTCCCCACTCACACACAGTGCGCTAACCACTGCACCACCACTCCCCACACACACTCAACGTGCGCTAACCACTGCACCACCACTCCCCCCACACAAATTATTTCGCGACTCAATGCTGCCCTCTTGTGGTAAAAACTAGAATCTCACTCACCAACTCACCCCCTCACTCAACCACCCACCCACTCATCCAGATGAAGCTACCCCAGGTAGCCTCTAGCTGGCTGTGGGAGCAAGTGCTGTTCCACAGACACTGACAAAGCTACCCCAGTTTGCCTTTGGCAGGGCTGTAGGGGCAAGTGCTGTTACATAGACACAGACAAAGGTACCCCAGGGAGCCTCTAGCGGGGCTGTAGGGGCAAGTGCTGTTACACACAGACAAAGCTACCCCAGGTAGCCTCTAGCAGGTCTTTGGGGCAAGTGCTGCTACAAAGACACAGACAAGCTATCCTAGGCAGCCTTTAGCAGGGCTGTAGGGGCAAGTGCTCTCATACGCATACACAGACACAGACAAAGCTACCCCAGGTAGCCTCTAGCAGGGCTGTCGGGGCAAGTGCTGTCAAAACATGCATAGACAAAGCTACCCCAGATAGCCTCTAGCGGGGCTGTAGGGGCAAGTGCTCTCATACACAGACACAGACAAAGCTACCCCAGGTACCCTCTAGCAATGCTGTAGGGGCAAGTGCTGTTACAAAAACACAGACAAAGCTACCCCAGGTAGCCTCTAGCAGGGCTATAGGGGCAAGTGCTGTTACACAAACACAGACAAAGCTACCTTAGGTAGCCTCTCGCAGGGGTGTAGGGGCAATTGCTGCCACACAGATACAATAAAGCTAACCCAGATAAATTCTATAAGGGCTGTAGGGGCAAGTGCTGTCAAAACATACATAGACAAAGCTACCCCAGGTAGCCTCTAGCTGGTTGTCGGGGCAAATGTTGTCACAGCGACACAGACAAAGCTACCCCATGGTAGACTCTTTCTGGTTGTAGGGGCAAGTGCTTTGACCAATAGCACCTATGAAGGCTACCGGCACTGTGGGTACACACACAGAGGGAGTGGGTGGCCAGCACCACCACGCCCTACCGCCTTTGTCTCTCTCCCAGTTCTAGTGATGTTTACAACACCACCACCACCATCACTCCCCACACACACACACACAGTGCGCTAACCACTGCACCATCACTCCCCACTCACACACACAGTGCGCTAACCACTGCACCACCACTCCCCACTCAGACACACAATGCCCTAACCACTGCTCCACCACTCCCCACTCACACAGAGTGCGATAACCACTGCACCACCACTCCCCACTCACACACAGTGCGCTAACCACTGCACCACCACTCCCCACTCACACACAGTGCGCTAACCACTGCACCACCACTCCCCACACACACTCAACGTGCGCTAACCACTGCACCACCACTCCCCCACACAAATTATTTCGCGACTCAATGCTGCCCTCTTGTGGTAAAAAACTAGAATCTCACTCACCAACTCTCCCACTCACCCACCCACCCATTCATCCAGACAAAGCTACCCCACGTAGCCTCTAGCTGGTTGTAGGGGCAAGTGCTGTTCCACAGACACTGACAAAGCTACCCCAGGTAGCCTTTGGCAGGGCTGTAGGGGCAAGTGCTGTTACATAGACACATACAAAGGTACCCCAGGTAGCCTCTAGCGGGGCTGTAGGGGCAAGTGCTCTCACACAGATACAAACAAAGCTAACCCAGATAAATTCTAGCAGGGCTGTCGGGGCAAGTGCTGTAAAAACATACATAGACAAAGCTACCCCAGGTAGCCTCTAGCGGTGCTGTAGGGGCAAGTGCTCTCATACACAGACAAATCTACCCTAGGTACCCTCTAGCAATGCTGTAGGGGCAAGTGCTGTTACACAAACACAGACAAAGCTACACCAGGTAGCCTCTAGCAGGGCTATAGGGGCAAGTGCTGTTACACAAACACAGACAAAGCTACCTTAGGTAGCCTCTCGCAGGGCTGTAGGGGCAATTGCTGCCACACAGATACAAAAAAGCTAACCCAGATAAATTCTAGCAGTGCTGTAGGGGCAAGTGCTGTCAAAACATACATAGACAAAGCTACCCCAGGTAGCCTCTAGCTGGTTGTCGGGGCAAATGTTGTCACAGAGACACAGACAAAGCTACCCCAGGTAGAATCTTTCTGGCTGTAGGGACAAGTGCTTTGAGCAATAGCACCTATGAAGGCTACCGTCACAGTGGCTACACACACAGAGGGAGTGGGTGGCCACCACCACCACGCCCGACCGCATTTGTCTCTCTCCCAGTTCTAGCGATGTTTACAACACCACCACCACCATCACTCCCCACACACACACACACAGTGCGCTAACCACTGCACCATCATTCCCCACTCACACACACAGTGCGCTAACCACTGCACCACCACTCCCCACTCAGACACACAATGCCTTAACCACTGCTCCACCACTCCCCACTCACATACAGTGCGCTAACCACTGCACCACCACTCCCCACTCACACACAGTGCGCTAACCACTGCACCACCACTCCCCACACACACACAGTGTGCTAACCACTGCACCACCACTCCCCACTCACACACTGCGCTAACCACTGCACCACCACTCCCCACTCACACACAGTGCGCTAACCACTGCACCACCACTCCCCACACACACTCAACGTGCGCTAACCACTGCACCACCGCTCCTCCCACACAAATTATTTCGCGACTCACTGCTGCCCTCTTGTGGTACAAAACTAGAATCTCACTCACCAACTCACCCACTCACCCACCCACCCATTCATCCAGACAAAGCTACCCCACGTAGCCTCTAGCTGGTTGTAGGGGCAAGTGCTGTTCCACAGACACTGACAAAGCTACCCCAGGTAGCCTTTGGCAGGGCTGTAGGGGCAAGTGCTGTTACATAGACACAGACAAAGGTACCCCAGGTAGCCTCTAGCGGGGCTGTAGGGGCAAGTGCTCTCACACAGATACAAACAAAGCTAACCCAGATAAATTCTAGCAGGGCTGTCGGGGCAAGTGCTGTCAAAACATACATAGACAAAGCTACCCCAGGTAGCCTCTAGCGGTGCTGTAGGGGCAAGTGCTCTCATACACAGACACAGACAAATCTACCCTAGGTACCCTCTAGCAATGCTGTAGGGGCAAGTGCTGTTACACAAACACAGACAAAGCTACACCAGGTAGCCTCTAGCAGGGCTATAGGGGCAAGTGCTGTTACACAAACACAGACAGCTACCTTAGGTAGCCTCTCGCAGGGCTGTAGGGGCAATTGCTGCCACACAGATACAAAAAAGCTAACCCAGATAAATTCTAGCAGTGCTGTAGGGGCAAGTGCTGTCAAAACATACATAGACAAAGCTACCCCAGGTAGCCTCTAGCTGGTTGTCGGGGCAAATGTTGTCACAGAGACACAGACAAAGCTACCCCAGGTAGAATCTTTCTGGCTGTAGGGACAAGTGCTTTGAGCAATAGCACCTATGAAGGCTACCGTCACAGTGGCTACACACACAGAGGGAGTGGGTGGCCACCACCACCACGCCCGACCGCATTTGTCTCTCTCCCAGTTCTAGCGATGTTTACAACACCACCACCACCATCACTCCCCACACACACACACACAGTGCGCTAACCACTGCACCATCATTCCCCACTCACACACACAGTGTGCTAACCACTGCACCACCACTCCCCACTCAGACACACAATGCCCTAACCACTGCTCCACCACTCCCCACTCACATACAGTGCGCTAACCACTGCACCACCACTCCCCACTCACACACAGTGCGCTAACCACTGCACCACCACTCCCCACACACACACAGTGCGCTAACCACTGCACCACCACTCCCCACTCACACACAGTGCGCTAACCACTGCACCACCACTCCCCACTCACACACAGTGCGCTAACCACTGCACCACCACTCCGCACACACACTCAACGTGCGCTAACCACTGCACCACCGCTCCTCCCACACAAATTATTTCGCGACTCACTGCTGCCCTCTTGTGGTACAAAACTAGAATCTCACTCACCAACTCACCCACTCACCCACCCACCCATTCATCCAGACAAAACTACCCCACGTAGCCTCTAGCTGGTTGTAGGGGCAAGTGCTGTTCCACAGACACTGACAAAGCTACCCCAGGTAGCCTTTGGCAGGGCTGTAGGGGCAAGTGCTGTTACATAGACACAGACAAAGGTACCCCAGGTAGCCTCTAGCGGGGCTGTAGGGGCAAGTGCTCTCACACAGATACAAACAAAGCTAACCCAGATAAATTCTAGCAGGGCTGTCGGGGCAAGTGCTGTCAAAACATACATAGACAAAGCTACCCCAGGTAGCCTCTAGCGGGGCTGTAGGGGCAAGTGCTCTCATACACAGACACAGACAAAGCTACCCCAGGTACCCTCTAGCAATGCTGTAGGGGCAAGTGCTGTTACACAAACACAGACAAAGCTACCCCAGGTAGCCTCTATGAGGGCTAAAAGGGGCAAGTGCTGTTACACAAACACAGACAAAACTACCTTGGGTAGCCTCTCGCAGGGCTGTAGGGGCAATTGCTGCCACACAGATACAAAAAAGCTAACCCAGATAAATTCTAGCAGTGCTGTAGGGGCAAGTGCTGTCAAAACATACATAGACAAAGCTACCCCAGGTAGCCTCTAGCTGGTTGTCGGGGCAAATGTTGTCACAGCGACACAGACAAAGCTACCCCAGGTAGAATCTTTCTGGTTGTAGGGGCAAGTGCTTTGAGCAATAGCACCTATGAAGGCTACCGTCACTGTGGCTACACACACAGAGGGAGTGGGTGGCCACCACCACCACGCCCGACCGCCTTTGTCTCTCTCCCAGTTCTAGCGATGTTTACAACACCACCACCACCATCACTCCCCACACACACACACACAGTGCGCTAACCACTGCACCATCATTCCCCACTCACACACACAGTGCGCTAACCACTGCACCACCACTCCCCACTCAGACACACAATGCCCTAACCACTGCTCCACCACTCCCCACTCACATACAGTGCGCTAACCACTGCACCACCACTCCCCACTCACACACAGTGCGCTAACCACTGCACCACCACTCCCCACACACACACAGTGTGCTAACCACTGCACCACCACTCCCCACTCACACACTGCGCTAACCACTGCACCACCACTCCCCACTCACACACAGTGCGCTAACCACTGCACCACCACTCCGCACACACACTCAACGTGCGCTAACCACTGCACCACCGCTCCTCCCACACAAATTATTTCGCGACTCACTGCTGCCCTCTTGTGGTACAAAACTAGAATCTCACTCACCAACTCACCCACTCACCCACCCACCCATTCATCCAGACAAAGCAACCCCACGTAGCCTCTAGCTGGTTGTAGGGGCAAGTGCTGTTCCACAGACACTGACAAAGCTACCCCAGGTAGCCTTTGGCAGGGCTGTAGGGGCAAGTGCTGTTACATAGACACAGACAAAGGTACCCCAGGTAGCCTCTAGCGGGGCTGTAGGGGCAAGTGCTCTCACACAGATACAAACAAAGCTAACCCAGATAAATTCTAGCAGGGCTGTCGGGGCAAGTGCTGTCAAAACATACATAGACAAAGCTACCCCACGTAGCCTCTAGCGGTGCTGTAGGGGCAAGTGCTCTCATACACAGACACAGACAAATCTACCCTAGGTACCCTCTAGCAATGCTGTAGGGGCAAGTGCTGTTACACAAACACAGACAAAGCTACACCAGGTAGCCTCTAGCAGGGCTATAGGGGCAAGTGCTGTTACACAAACACAGACAAAGCTACCTTAGGTAGCCTCTCGCAGGGCTGTAGGGGCAATTGCTGCCACACAGATACAAAAAAACTAACCCAGATAAATTCTAGCAGGGCTGTAGGGGCAAGTGCTGTCAAAACATACATAGACAAAACTACACCAGGTAGCCTCTAGCTGGTTGTCGGGGCAAATGTTGTCACAAAGACTCAGACAAAGCTACCCCAGGTAGACTCTTTCTGGTTGTAGGGGCAAGTGCTTTGAGCAATAGCACCTATGAAGGCTACTGGCACTGTGGCTACACACACAGAGGGAGTGGGTGGCCAGCACCACAACGCCCGACCGACTTTGTCTCTCTCCCAGTTCTAGCGATGTTTACAACACCACCACCACCATCACTCCCCACACACACACACACAGTGCGCTAACCACTGCACCATCACTCCCCACTCACACACACATTGCCCTAACCACTGCTCCATCACTCCCCACTCACACACAGTGCGCTAACCACTGCACCACCACTCCCCACACACACTCAACGTGCGCTAACCACTGCACCACCACTCCCCCCACACAAATTATGTCGCGACTCAATGCTGCCCTCTTGTGGTAAAAACTAGAATCTCACTCACCAACTCACCCCCTCACTCAACCACCCACCCACTCATCCAGACAAAGCTACCCCAGGTAGCCTCTAGCTGGCTGTGGGGGCAAGTGCTGTTCCACAGACACTGACAAAGCTACCCCAGGTAGCCTTTGGCAGGGCTGTAGGGGCAAGTGCTTTTACATAGACACAAAGCTACCCCAGGTAGCCTCTAGCACGGCAGTAGAGGCTAGTGCTGTTACACACAGAGAAAGCTACCCCAGGTAGCCTCTAACAGGGCTGTAGGGGCAAGTGCTGTTACACAAACACAGAAAAAGCTACCTTAGGTAGCCTTTCGCAGGGCTGTAGGGGCAAGTGCTCTCACACAGATACAAACAAAGCTAACCCAGATAAATTCTAGCAGGGCTGACGGGGCAAGTGCTGTCAAAACATACATAGACAAAGTTACCCCAGGTAGCCTCTAGCGGGGCTGTAGGGGCAAGTGCTCTCATACACAGACACAGAGAAAGCTACCCCAGGTACCCTCTAGCAATGCTGTAGGGGCAAGTGCTGTTACACAAACACAGACAAAGCTACCCCAGGTAGCCTCTATGAGGGCTAAAAGGGGCAAGTGCTGTTACACAAACACAGACAAAACTACCTTGGGTAGCCTCTCGCAGGGCTTTAGGGGCAATTGCTGCCACACAGATACAAAAAAGCTAACCCAGATAAATTCTAGCAGTGCTGTAGGGGCAAGTGCTGTCAAAACATACATAGACAAAGCTACCCCAGGTAGCCTCTAGCTGGTTGTCGGGGCAAATGTTGTCACAGCGACACAGACAAAGCTACCCCAGGTAGAATCTTTCTGGTTGTAGGGGCAAGTGCTTTGAGCAATAGCACCTATGAAGGCTACCGTCACTGTGGCTACACACACAGAGGGAGTGGGTGGCCAGCACCACCACGCCCGACCGCCTTTGTCTCTCTCCCAGTTCTAGCGATGTTTACAACACCACCACCACCATCACTCCCCACACACACACACAGTGCGCTAACCACTGCACCATCACTCCCCACTCACACACACAGTGCGCTAACCACTGCACCACCACTCCCCACTCAGACACACAATGCCCTAACCACTGCTCCACCACTCCCCACTCACACAGAGTGCGATAACCACTGCACCACCACTCCCCACTCACACACAGTGCGCTAAACACTGCACCACCACTCCCCACTCACACACAGTGCGCTAACCACTGCACCACCACTCGACACTCACACACAGTGCGCTAACCACTGCACCACCACTCCGCACGCACACTCAACGTGCGCTAACCACTGCACCACCGCTCCTCCCACACAAATTATTTCGCAACTAACTGCTGCCCTCTTGTGGTACAAAACTAGAATCTCACTCACCAACTCACCCACTCACCCACCCACCCATTCATCCAGACAAAGCTACCCCACGTAGCCTCTAGCTGGTTGTAGGCGCAAGTGCTGTGCCACAGACACTGACAAAGCTACACCAGGTAGCCTTGGGCAGGGCTGTAGGGGCAAGTGCTGTTACATAGACACAGACAAAGGTACCCCAGGTAGCCTCTAGCGGGGCTGTAGGGGCAAGTGCTCTCATACACAGACACAGACAAATCTACCCCAGGTACCCTCTAGCAATGCTGTATGGGCAAGTGCTGTTACATAGACACATACAAAGGTACCCCAGGTAGCCTCTAGCGGGGCTGTAGGGGCAAGTGCTCTCACACAGATACAAACAAAGCTAACCCAGATAAATTCTAGCAATGCTGTATGGGCAAGTGCTGTTACATAGACACATACAAAGGTATCCCAGGTAGCCTCTAGCGGGGCTGTAGGGGCAAGTGCTCTCACACAGATACAAACAAAGCTAACCCAGATAAATTCTAGCAGGGCTGTCGGGGCAAGTGCTGTAAAAACATACATAGACAAAGCTACCCCAGGTAGCCTCTAGCGGTGCTGTAGGGGCAAGTGCTCTCAAACACAGACAAATCTACCCTAGGTACCCTCTAGCAATGCTGTAGGGGCAAGTGCTGTTACACAAACACAGACAAAGCTACACCAGGTAGCCTCTAGCAGGGCTATAGGGGCAAGTGCTGTTACACAAACACAGACAAAGCTACCTTAGGTAGCCTCTCACTGGGCTGTAGGGGCAATTGCTGCCACACAGATACAAAAAAGCTAACCCAGATAAATTCTAGCAGTGCTGTAGGGGCAAGTGCTGTCAAAACATACATAGACAAAGCTACCCCAGGTAGCCTCTAGCTGGTTGTCCGGGCAAATGTTGTCACAGAGACACAGACAAAGCTACCCCAGGTAGAATCTTTCTGGTTGTAGGGGCAAGTGCTTTGAGCAATAGCACCTATGAAGGCTACCGTCACTGTGGCTACACACACAGAGGGAGTGGGTGGCCACCACCACCACGCCCGACCGCCTTTGTCTCTCTCCCAGTTCTAGCGATGTTTACAACACCACCACCACCATCACTCCCCACACACACACACACAGTGCGCTAACCACTGCACCATCATTCCCCACTCACACACACAGTGCGCTAACCACTGCACCACCACTCCCCACTCAGACACACAATGCCCTAACCACTGCTCCACCACTCCCCACTCACATACAGTGCGCTAACCACTGCACCACCACTCCCCACTCACACACAGTGCGCTAACCACTGCACCACCACTCCCCACACACACACAGTGTGCTAACCACTGCACCACCACTCCCCACTCACACACTGCGCTAACCACTGCACCACCACTCCCCACTCACACACAGTGCGCTAACCACTGCACCACCACTCCGCACACACACTCAACGTGCGCTAACCACTGCACCACCGCTCCTCCCACACAAATTATTTCGCGACTCACTGCTGCCCTCTTGTGGTACAAAACTAGAATCTCACTCACCAACTCACCCACTCACCCACCTACCCATTCATCCAGACAAAGCTACCCCACGTAGCCTCTAGCTGGTTGTAGGGGCAAGTGCTGTTCCACAGACACTGACAAAGCTACCCCAGGTAGCCTTTGGCAGGGCTGTAGGGGCAAGTGCTGTTACATAGACACAGACAAAGGTACCCCAGGTAGCCTCTAGCGGGGCTGTAGGGGCAAGTGCTCTCACACAGATACAAACAAAGCTAACCCAGATAAATTCTAGCAGGGCTGTCGGGGCAAGTGCTGTCAAAACATACATAGACAAAGCTACCCCAGGTAGCCTCTAGCGGTGCTGTAGGGGCAAGTGCTCTCATACACAGACACAGACAAATCTACCCTAGGTACCCTCTAGCAATGCTGTAGGGGCAAGTGCTGTTACACAAACACAGACAAAGCTACACCAGGTAGCCTCTAGCAGGGCTATAGGGGCAAGTGCTGTTACACAAACACAGACAAAGCTACCTTAGGTAGCCTCTCGCAGGGCTGTAGGGGCAATTGCTGCCACACAGATACAAAAAAGCTAACCCAGATAAATTCTAGCAGTGCTGTAGGGGCAAGTGCTGTCAAAACATACATAGACAAAGCTACCCCAGGTAGCCTCTAGCTGGTTGTCGGGGCAAATGTTGTCACAGAGACACAGACAAAGCTACCCCAGGTAGAATCTTTCTGGTTGTAGGGACAAGTGCTTTGAGCAATAGCACCTATGAAGGCTACCGTCACAGTGGCTACACACACAGAGGGAGTGGGTGGCCACCACCACCACGCCCGACCGCCTTTGTCTCTCTCCCAGTTCTAGCGATGTTTACAACACCACCACCACCACCATCACTCCCCACACACACACACACAGTGCGCTAACCACTGCACCATCATTCCCCACTCACACACAGTGCGCTAACCACTGCACCACCACTCCCCACTCAGACACACAATGCCCTAACCACTGCTCCACCACTCCCCACTCACATACAGTGCGCTAACCACTGCACCACCACTCCCCACTCACACACAGTGCGCTAACCACTGCACCACCACTCCCCACACACACACAGTGCGCTAACCACTGCACCACCACTCCCCACTCACACACAGTGCGCTAACCACTGCACCACCACTCCCCACTCACACACAGTGCGCTAACCACTGCACCACCACTCCGCACACACACTCAACGTGCGCTAACCACTGCACCACCGCTCCTCCCACACAAATTATTTCGCGACTCACTGCTGCCCTCT
This sequence comes from Petromyzon marinus, assembly GCF_048934315.1. NCBI lineage: Eukaryota > Metazoa > Chordata > Hyperoartia > Petromyzontiformes > Petromyzontidae > Petromyzon > Petromyzon marinus. The sequence continues at coordinate 248,305 of NW_027422704.1, read as the reverse complement.
TGTGGTACAAAACTAGAATCTCACTCACCAACTCACCCACTCACCCACCCACCCATTTATCCAGACAAAGCTACCCCACGTAGCCTCTAGCTGGTTGTAGGGGCAAGTGCTGTTCCACAGACACTGACAAAGCTACCCCAGGTAGCCTTTGGCAGGGCTGTAGGGGCAAGTGCTGTTACATAGACACAGACAAAGGTACCCCAGGTAGCCTCTAGCGGGGCTGTAGGGGCAAGTGCTCTCACACAGATACAAACAAAGCTAACCCAGATAAATTCTAGCAGGGCTGTCGGGGCAAGTGCTGTCAAAACATACATAGACAAAGCTACCCCAGGTAGCCTCTAGCGGGGCTGTAGGGGCAAGTGCTCTCATACACAGACACAGACAAAGCTACCCCAGGTACCCTCTAGCAATGCTGTAGGGGCAAGTGCTGTTACACAAACACAGACAAAGCTACCCCAGGTAGCCTCTATGAGGGCTAAAAGGGGCAAGTGCTGTTACACAAACACAAACAAAACTACCTTGGGTAGCCTCTCGCAGGGTTGTAGGGGCAATTGCTGCCACACAGATACAAAAAAGCTAACCCAGATAAATTCTAGCAGTGCTGTAGGGGCAAGTGCTGTCAAAACATACATAGACAAAGCTACCCCAGGTAGCCTCTAGCTGGTTGTCGGGGCAAATGTTATCACAGCGACACAGACAAAGCTACCCCAGGTAGAATCTTTCTGGTTGTAGGGGCAAGTGCTTTGAGCAATAGCACCTATGAAGGCTACCGTCACTGTGGCTACACACACAGAGGGAGTGGGTGGCCAGCACCACCACGCCCGACCGCCTTTGTCTCTCTCCCAGTTCTAGTGATGTTTACAACACCACCACCACCATCACTCCCCACACACACACACACACAGTGCGCTAACCACTGCACCATCACTCCCCACTCACACACACAGTGCGCTAACCACTGCACCACCACTCCCCACTCAGACACACAATGCCCTAACCACTGCTCCACCACTCCCCACTCACACAGAGTGCGCTAACCACTGCACCACCACTCCCCACTCACACACAGTGCGCTAACCACTGCACCACCACTCCCCACTCACACACAGTGCGCTAACCACTGCACCACCACTCCCCACACACACTCAACGTGCGCTAACCACTGCACCACCACTCCCCCACACAAATTATTTCGCGACTCACTGCTGCCCTCTTGTGGTACAAAACTAGAATCTCACTCACCAACTCACCCACTCACCCACCCACCCATTCATCCAGACAAAGCTACCCCACGTAGCCTCTAGCTGGTTGTAGGGGCAAGTGCTGTTCCACAGACACTGACAAAGCTACCCCAGGTAGCCTTTGGCAGGGCTGTAGGGGCAAGTGCTGTTACATAGACACAGACAAAGGTACCCCAGGTAGCCTCTAGCGGGGCTGTAGGGGCAAGTGCTCTCACACAGATACAAACAAAGCTAACCCAGATAAATTCTAGCAGGGCTGTCGGGGCAAGTGCTGTCAAAACATACATAGACAAAGCTACCCCAGGTAGCCTCTAGCGGTGCTGTAGGGGCAAGTGCTCTCATACACAGACACAGACAAATCTACCATAGGTACCCTATAGCAATGCTGTAGGGGCAAGTGCTGTTACACAAACACAGACAAAGCTACACCAGGTAGCCTCTAGCAGGGCTATAGGGGCAAGTGCTGTTACACAAACACGGACAAAGCTACCTTAGGTAGCCTCTCGCAGGGCTGTAGGGGCAATTGCTGCCACACAGATACAAAAAAGCTAACCCAGATAAATTCTAGCAGTGCTGTAGGGGCAAGTGCTGTCAAAACATACAGACAAAGCTACCCCAGGTAGCCTCTAGCTGGTTGTCGGGGCAAATGTTGTCACAGAGACACAGACAAAGCTACCCCAGGTAGAATCTTTCTGGTTGTAGGGACAAGTGCTTTGAGCAATAGCACCTATGAAGGCTACCGTCACAGTGGCTACACACACAGAGGGAGTGGGTGGCCACCACCACCACGCCCGACCGCCTTTGTCTCTCTCCCAGTTCTAGCGATGTTTACAACACCACCACCACCATCACTCCCCACACACACACACAGTGCGCTAACCACTGCACCATCATTCCCCACTCACACACACAGTGCGCTAACCACTGCACCACCACTCCCCACTCAGACACACAATGCCCTAACCACTGCTCCACCACTCCCCACTCACATACAGTGCGCTAACCACTGCACCACCACTCCCCACTCACACACAGTGCGCTAACCACTGCACCACCACTCCCCACACACACACAGTGCGCTAACCACTGCACCACCACTCCCCACTCACACACAGTGCGCTAACCACTGCACCACCACTCCCCACTCACACACAGTGCGCTAACCACTGCACCACCACTCCGCACACACACTCAACGTGCGCTAACCACTGCACCACCGCTCCTCCCACACAAATTATTTCGCGACTCACTGCTGCCCTCTTGTGGTACAAAACTAGAATCTCACTCACCAACTCACCCACTCACCCACCCACCCATTCATCCAGACAAAGCTACCCCACGTAGCCTCTAGCTGGTTGTAGGGGCAAGTGCTGTTCCACAGACACTGACAAAGCTACCCCAGGTAGCCTTTGGCAGGGCTGTAGGGGCAAGTGCTGTTACATAGACACAGACAAAGGTACCCCAGGTAGCCTCTAGCGGGGCTGTAGGGGCAAGTGCTCTCACACAGATACAAACAAAGCTAACCCAGATAAATTCTAGCAGGGCTGTCGGGGCAAGTGCTGTCAAAACATACATAGACAAAGCTACCCCAGGTAGCCTCTAGCGGGGCTGTAGGGGCAAGTGCTCTCATACACAGACACAGACAAAGCTACCCCAGGTACCCTCTAGCAATGCTGTAGGGGCAAGTGCTGTTACACAAACACAGACAAAGCTACCCCAGGTAGCCTCTATGAGGGCTAAAAGGGGCAAGTGCTGTTACACAAACACAGACAAAACTACCTTGGGTAGCCTCTCGCAGGGCTGTAGGGGCAATTGCTGTCAAAACATACATAGACAAAGCTACCCCAGGTAGCCTCTAGCGGGGCTGTAGGGGCAAGTGCTCTCATACACAGACACAGACAAAGCTACCCCAGGTACCCTCTAGCAATGCTGTAGGGGCAAGTGCTGTTACACAAACACAGACAAAGCTACCCCAGGTAGCCTCTATGAGGGCTAAAAGGGGCAAGTGCTGTTACACAAACACAGACAAAACTACCTTGGGTAGCCTCTCGCAGGGCTGTAGGGGCAATTGCTGCCACACAGATACAAAAAAGCTAACCCAGATAAATTCTAGCAGTGCTGTAGGGGCAAGTGCTGTCAAAACATACATAGACAAAGCTACCCCAGGTAGCCTCTAGCTGGTTGTCGGGGCAAATGTTGTCACAGCGACACAGACAAAGCTACCCCAGGTAGAATCTTTCTGGTTGTAGGGGCAAGTGCTTTGAGCAATAGCACCTATGAAGGCTACCGTCACTGTGGCTACACACACAGAGGGAGTGGGTGGCCACCACCACCACGCCCGACCGCCTTTGTCTCTCTCCCAGTTCTAGCGATGTTTACAACACCACCACCACCATCACTCCCCACACACACACACACAGTGCGCTAACCACTGCACCATCATTCCCCACTCACACACACAGTGCGCTAACCACTGCACCACCACTCCCCACTCAGACACACAATGCCCTAACCACTGCTCCACCACTCCCCACTCACATACAGTGCGCTAACCACTGCACCACCACTCCCCACTCACACACAGTGCGCTAACCACTGCACCACCACTCCCCACACACACACAGTGTGCTAACCACTGCACCACCACTCCCCACTCACACACTGCGCTAACCACTGCACCACCACTCCCCACTCACACACAGTGCGCTAACCACTGCACCACCACTCCGCACACACACTCAACGTGCGCTAACCACTGCACCACCGCTCCTCCCACACAAATTATTTCGCGACTCACTGCTGCCCTCTTGTGGTACAAAACTAGAATCTCACTCACCAACTCACCCACTCACCCACCCACCCATTCATCCAGACAAAGCTACCCCACGTAGCCTCTAGCTGGTTGTAGGGGCAAGTGCTGTTCCACAGACACTGACAAAGCTACCCCAGGTAGCCTTTGGCAGGGCTGTAGGGGCAAGTGCTGTTACATAGACACAGACAAAGGTACCCCAGGTAGCCTCTAGCGGGGCTGTAGGGGCAAGTGCTCTCACACAGATACAAACAAAGCTAACCCAGATAAATTCTAGCAGGGCTGTCGGGGCAAGTGCTGTCAAAACATACATAGACAAAGCTACCCCAGGTAGCCTCTAGCGGTGCTGTAGGGGCAAGTGCTCTCATACACAGACACAGACAAATCTACCGTAGGTACCCTCTAGCAATGCTGTAGGGGCAAGTGCTGTTACACAAACACAGACAAAGCTACACCAGGTAGCCTCTAGCAGGGCTATAGGGGCAAGTGCTGTTACACAAACACAGACAAAGCTACCTTAGGTAGCCTCTCGCAGGGCTGTAGGGGCAATTGCTGCCACACAGATACAAAAAAGCTAACCCAGATAAATTCTAGCAGTGCTGTAGGGGCAAGTGCTGTCAAAACATACATAGACAAAGCTACCCCAGGTAGCCTCTAGCTGGTTGTCGGGGCAAATGTTGTCACAGAGACACAGACAAAGCTACCCCAGGTAGAATCTTTCTGGCTGTAGGGACAAGTGCTTTGAGCAATAGCACCTATGAAGGCTACCGTCACAGTGGCTACACACACAGAGGGAGTGGGTGGCCAGCACCACCACGCCCGACCGCCTTTGTCTCTCTCCCAGTTCTAGCGATGTTTACAACACCACCACCATCACTCCCCACACACACACACACACAGTGCGCTAACCACTGCACCATCATTCCCCACTCACACACACAGTGCGCTAACCACTGCACCACCACTCCCCACTCAGACACACAATGCCCTAACCACTGCTCCACCACTCCCCACTCACATACAGTGCGCTAACCACTGCACCACCACTCCCCACTCACACACAGTGCGCTAACCATTGCACCACCACTCACCACACACACACAGTGCGCTAACCACTGCACCACCACTCCCCACTCACACACAGTGCGCTAACCACTGCACCACCACTCCCCACTCACACACAGTGCGCTAACCACTGCACCACCACTCCGCACACACACTCAACGTGCGCTAACCACTGCACCACCGCTCCTCCCACACAAATTATTTCGCGACTCACTGCTGCCCTCTTGTGGTACAAAACTAGAATCTCACTCACCAACTCACCCACTCACCCACCCACCCATTCATCCAGACAAAGCTACCCCACGTAGCCTCTAGCTGGTTGTAGGGGCAAGTGCTGTTCCACAGACACTGACAAAGCTACCCCAGGTAGCCTTTGGCAGGGCTGTAGGGGCAAGTGCTGTTACATAGACACAGACAAAGGTACCCCAGGTAGCCTCTAGCGGGGCTGTAGGGGCAAGTGCTCTCACATAGATATAAACAAAGCTAACCCAGATAAATTCTAGCAGGGCTGTCGGGGCAAGTGCTGTCAAAACATACATAGACAAAGCTACCCCAGGTAGCCTCTAGCGGGGCTGTAGGGGCAAGTGCTCTCATACACAGACACAGACAAAGCTACCCCAGGTACCCTCTAGCAATGCTGTAGGGGCAAGTGCTGTTACACAAACACAGACAAAGCTACCCCAGGTAGCCTCTATGAGGGCTAAAAGGGGCAAGTGCTGTTACACAAACACAGACAAAACTACCTTGGGTAGCCTCTCGCAGGGCTGTAGGGGCAATTGCTGCCACACAGATACAAAAAAGCTAACCCAGATAAATTCTAGCAGTGCTGTAGGGGCAAGTGCTGTCAAAACATACATAGACAAAGCTACCCCAGGTAGCCTCTAGCTGGTTGTCGGGGCAAATGTTGTCACAGCGACACAGACAAAGCTACCCCAGGTAGAATCTTTCTGGTTGTAGGGGCAAGTGCTTTGAGCAATAGCACCTATGAAGGCTACCGTCACTGTGGCTACACACACAGAGGGAGTGGGTGGCCAGCACCACCACGCCCGACCGCCTTTGTCTCTCTCCCAGTTCTAGTGATGTTTACAACACCACCACCACCACCATCACTCCCCACACACACACACACACAGTGCGCTAACCACTGCACCATCACTCCCCACTCACACACACAGTGCGCTAACCACTGCACCACCACTCCCCACTCAGACACACAATGCCCTAACCACTGCTCCACCACTCCCCACTCACACAGAGTGCGCTAACCACTGCACCACCACTCCCCACTCACACACAGTGCGCTAACCACTGCACCACCACTCCCCACTCACACACAGTGCGCTAACCACTGCACCACCACTCCCCACACACACTCAACGTGCGCTAACCACTGCACCACCACTCCCCCACACAAATTATTTCGAGACTCAATGCTGCCCTCTTGTGGTAAAAAACTAGAATCTCACTCACCAACTCTCCCACTCACCCACCCACCCATTCATCCAGACAAAGCTACCCCACGTAGCCTCTAGCTGGTTGTAGGGGCAAGTGCTGTTCCACAGACACTGACAAAGCTACCCCAGGTAGCCTTTGGCAGGGCTGTAGGGGCAAGTGCTGTTACATAGACACAGACAAAGGTACCCCAGGTAGCCTCTAGCGGGGCTGTAGGGGCAAGTGCTCTCACACAGATACAAACAAAGCTAACCCAGATAAATTCTAGCAGGGCTGTCGGGGCAAGTGCTGTCAAAACATACATAGACAAAGCTACCCCAGGTAGCCTCTAGCGGGGCTGTAGGGGCAAGTGCTCTCATACACAGACACAGACAAAGCTACCCCAGGTACCCTCTAGCAATGCTGTAGGGGCAAGTGCTGTTACACAAACACAGACAAAGCTACCCCAGGTAGCCTCTAGCAGGGCTTTAGGGGCAAGTGCTGTTACACAAACACAGACAAAGCTACCTTAGGTAGCCTCTCGCAGGGCTGTAGGGGCAATTGCTGCCACACAGATACAAAAAAACTAACCCAGATAAATTCTAGCAGGGCTGTAGGGGCAAGTGCTGTCAAAACATACATAGACAAAACTACACCAGGTAGCCTCTAGCTGGTTGTCGGGGCAAATGTTGTCACAGAGACACAGACAAAGCTACCCCAGGTAGACTCTTTCTGGTTGTAGGGGCAAGTGCTTTGAGCAATAGCACCTATGAAGGCTACCGTCACTGTGGCTACACACACAGAGGGAGTGGGTGGCCAGCACCACAACGCCCGACCGACTTTGTCTCTCTCCCAGTTCTAGCGATGTTTACAACACCACCACCACCATCACTCCCCACACACACACACACAGTGCGCTAACCACTGCACCATCACTCCCCACTCACACACACATTGCCCTAACCACTGCTCCATCACTCCCCACTCACACACAGTGCGCTAACCACTGCACCACCACTCCCCACTCACACACAGTGCGCTAACCACTGCACCACCACTCCCCACACACACTCAACGTGCGCTAACCACTGCACCACCACTCCCCCCACACAAATTATGTCGCGACTCAATGCTGCCCTCTTGTGGTAAAAACTAGAATCTCACTCACCAACTCACCCCCTCACTCAACCACCCACCCACTCATCCAGACAAAGCTACCCCAGGTAGCCTCTAGCTGGCTGTGGGGGCAAGTGCTGTTCCACAGACACTGACAAAGCTACCCCAGGTAGCCTTTGGCAGGGCTGTAGGGGCAAGTGCTTTTACATAGACACAGACAAAGCTACCCCAGGTAGCCTCTAGCGCGGCAGTAGAGGCTAGTGCTGTTACACACAGAGAAAGCTACCCCAGGTAGCCTCTAACAGGGCTGTAGGGGCAAGTGCTGTTACACAAACACAGAAAAAGCTACCTTAGGTAGCCTCTCGCAGGGCTGTAGGGGCAAGTGCTCTCACACAGATACAAACAAAGCTAACCCAGATAAATTCTAGCAGGGCTGACGGGGCAAGTGCTGTCAAAACATACATAGACAAAGTTACCCCAGGTAGCCTCTAGCGGGGCTGTAGGGGCAAGTGCTCTCATACACAGACACAGAGAAAGCTACCCCAGGTACCCTCTAGCAATGCTGTAGGGGCAAGTGCTGTTACACAAACACAGACAAAGCTACCCCAGGTAGACTCTTTCTGGTTGTAGGGGCAAGTGCTTTGAGCAATAGCACCTATGAAGGCTACCGGCACTGTGGCTACACACACAGAGGGAGTGGGTGGCCAGCACCACCACGCCCGACCGCCTTTGACTCTCTCCCAGTTCTAGCGATGTTTACAACACCACCATCACTCCCCACACACACACACAGTGCGCTAACCACTGTATCATCACTCCCCACTCACACACACAGTGCGCTAACCAATGCACCACCACTCCCCACTCAGACACACAATGCCCTAACCACTGCTCCACCACTCCCCACTCACACACAGTGCGCTAACCACTGCACCACCACTCCCCACTCACACACAGTGCGCTAACCACTGCACCACCACTCCCCACACACACTCAACGTGCGCTAACCACTACACCACCACACCCCCCACACAAATTATTTCGCGACTCAATGCTGCCCTCTTGTGGTAAAAATAAGAATCTCACTCACCAACTCACCCCCTCACTCAACCACCCACCCACTCATCCAGATGAAGCTACCCCAGGTAGCCTCTAGCTGGCTGTGGGAGCAAGTGCTGTTCCACAGACACTGACAAAGCTACCCCAGTTTGCCTTTGGCAGGGCTGTAGGGGCAAGTGCTGTTACATAGACACAGACAAAGGTACCCCAGGGAGCCTCTAGCGGGGCTGTAGGGGCAAGTGCTGTTACACACAGACAAAGCTACCCCAGGTAGCCTCTAGCAGGTCTTAGGGGCAAGTGCTGCTACAAAGACACAGACAAGCTATCCTAGGCAGCCTTTAGCAGGGCTGTAGGGGCAAGTGCTCTCATACGCATACACAGACACAGACAAAGCTACCCCAGGTAGCCTCTAGCAGGGCTGTCGGGGCAAGTGCTGTCAAAACATGCATAGACAAAGCTACCCCAGATAGCCTCGAGCGGGGCTGTAGGGGCAAGTGCTCTCATACACAGACACAGACAAAGCTACCCCAGGTACCCTCTAGCAATGCTGTAGGGGCAAGTGCTGTTACACAAACACAGACAAAGCTACCCCAGGTAGCCTCTAGCAGGGCTATAGGGGCAAGTGCTGTTACACAAACACAGACAAAGCTACCTTAGGTAGCCTCTCGCAGGGGTGTAGGGGCAATTGCTGCCACACAGATACAATAAAGCTAACCCAGATAAATTCTATAAGGGCTGTAGGGGCAAGTGCTGTCAAAACATACATAGACAAAGCTACCCCAGGTAGCCTCTAGCTGGTTGTCGGGGCAAATGTTGTCACAGCGACACAGACAAAGCTACCCCATGGTAGACTCTTTCTGGTTGTAGGGGCAAGTGCTTTGACCAATAGCACCTATGAAGGCTACCGGCACTGTGGGTACACACACAGAGGGAGTGGGTGGCCAGCACCACCACGCCCGACCGCCTTTGTCTATCTCCCAGTTCTAGTGATGTTTACAACACCACCACCACCATCACTCCCCACACACACACATACACAGTGCGCTAACCACTGCACCATCACTCCCCACTCACACACACAGTGCGCTAACCACTGCACCACCACTCCCCACTCAGACACACAATGCCCTAACCACTGCTCCACCACTCCCCACTCACACAGAGTGCGATAACCACTGCACCACCACTCCCCACTCACACACAGTGCGCTAACCACTGCACCACCACTCCCCACTCACACACAGTGCGCTAACCACTGCACCACCACTCCCCACACACACTCAACGTGCGCTAACCACTGCACCACCACTCCCCCACACAAATTATTTCGCGACTCAATGCTGCCCTCTTGTGGTAAAAAACTAGAATCTCACTCACCAACTCTACCACTCACCCACCCACCCATTCATCCAGACAAAGCTACCCCACGTAGCCTCTAGCTGGTTGTAGGGGCAAGTGGTGTTCCACAGACACTGACAAAGCTACCCCAGGTAGCCTTTGGCAGGGCTGTAGGGGCAAATGCTGTTACATAGACACAGACAAAGGTTCCCCAGGTAGCCTCTAGCGGGGCTGTAGGGGCAAGTGCTCTCACACAGATACAAACAAAGCTAACCCAGATAAATTCTAGCAGGGCTGTCGGGGCAAGTGCTGTAAAAACATACATAGACAAAGCTACCCCAGGTAGCCTCTAGCGGTGCTGTAGGGGCAAGTGCTCTCATACACAGACACAGACAAATCTACCTTAGGTACCCTCTAGCAATGCTGTAGGGGCAAGTGCTGTTACACAAACACAGACAAAGCTACACCAGGTAGCCTCTAGCAGGGCTATAGGGGCAAGTGCTGTTACACAAACACAGACAAAGCTACCTTAGGTAGCCTCTCGCTGGGCTGTAGGGGCAATTGCTGCCACACAGATACAAAAAAGCTAACCCAGATAAATTCTAGCAGTGCTGTAGGGGCAAGTGCTGTCAAAACATACATAGACAAAGCTACCCCAGGTAGCCTCTAGCTGGTTGTCGGGGCAAATGTTGTCACAGAGACACAGACAAAGCTACCCCAGGTAGAATCTTTCTGGTTGTAGGGGCAAGTGCTTTGAGCAATAGCACCTATGAAGGCTACCGTCACTGTGGCTACACACACAGAGGGAGTGGGTGGCCACCACCACCACCACGCCCGACCGCCTTTGTCTCTCTCCCAGTTCTAGCGATGTTTACAACACCACCACCACCATCACTCCCCACACACACACACACAGTGCGCTAACCACTGCACCACCACTCCCCACTCAGACACACAATGCCCTAACCACTGCTCCACCACTCCCCACTCACATACAGTGCGCTAACCACTGCACCACCACTCCCCACTCAGACACACAATGCCCTAACCACTGCTCCACCACTCCCCACTCACACAGAGTGCGATAACCACTGCACCACCACTCCCCACTCACACACAGTGCGCTAACCACTGCACCACCACTCCCCACTCACACACAGTGCGCTAACCACTGCACCACCATTCCCCACACACACTCAACGTGCGCTAACCACTGCACCACCACTCCCCCACACAAATTATTTCGCGACTCAATGCTGCCCTCTTGTGGTAAAAAACTAGAATCTCACTCACCAACTCTCCCACTCACCCACCCACCCATTCATCCAGACAAAGCTACCCCACGTAGCCTCTAGCTGGTTGTAGGGGCAAGTGCTGTTCCACAGACACTGACAAAGCTACCCCAGGTAGCCTTTGGCAGGGCTGTAGGGGCAAGTGCTGTTACATAGACACAGACAAAGGTACCCCAGGTAGCCTCTAGCGGGGCTGTAGGGGCAAGTGCTCTCACACAGATACAAACAAAGCTAACCCAGATAAATTCTAGCAGGGCTGTCGGGGCAAGTGCTGTAAAAACATACATAGACAAAGCTACCCCAGGTAGCCTCTAGCGGTGCTGTAGGGGCAAGTGCTCTCATACACAGACACAGACAAATCTACCCTAGGTACCCTCTAGCAATGCTGTAGGGGCAAGTGCTGTTACACAAACACAGACAAAGCTACACCAGGTAGCCTCTAGCAGGGCTATAGGGGCAAGTGCTGTTACACAAACACAGACAAAGCTACCTTAGGTATCCTCTCGCAGGGCTTTAGGGGCAATTGCTGCCACACAGATACAAAAAAGCTAACCCAGATAAATTCTAGCAGTGCTGTAGGGGCAACTGCTGTCAAAACATACATAGACAAAGCTACCCCAGGTAGCCTCTAGCTGGTTGTCGGGGCAAATGTTGTCACAGAGACACAGACAAAGCTACCCCAGGTAGAATCTTTCTGGTTGTAGGGACAAGTGCTTTGAGCAATAGCACCTATGAAGGCTACCGTCACAGTGGCTACACACACAGAGGGAGTGGGTGGCCACCACCACCACGCCCGACCGCCTTTGTCTCTCTCCCAGTTCTAGCGATGTTTACAACACCACCACCATCACTCCCCACACACACACACACAGTGCGCTAACCACTGCACCACCACTCCCCACTCAGACACACAATGCCCTCACCACTGCTCCACCACTCCCCACTCACATACAGTGCGCTAACCACTGCACCACGACTCCCCACTCACACACAGTGCGCTAACCACTGCACCACCACTCCCCACACACACACAGTGCGCTAACCACTGGACCACCACTCCCCACTCACACACAGTGCGCTAACCACTGCACCACCACTCCCCACTCACACACAGTGCGCTAACCACTGCACCACCACTCCGCACACACACTCAACGTGCGCTAACCACTGCACCACCGCTCCTCCCACACAAATTATTTCGCGACTCACTGCTGCCCTCTTGTGGTACAAAACTAGAATCTCACTCACCAACTCACTCACTCACCCACCCACCCATTCATCCAGACAAAGCTACCCCACGTAGCCTCTAGCTGGTTGTAGGGGCAAGTGCTGTTCCACAGACACTGACAAAGCTACCCCAGGTAGCCTTTGGCAGGGCTGTAGGGGCAAGTGCTGTTACATAGACACAGACAAAGGTACCCCAGGTAGCCTCTAGCGGGGCTGTAGGGGCAAGTGCTCTCACACAGATACAAACAAAGCTAACCCAGATAAATTCTAGCAGGGCTGTCGGGGCAAGTGCTGTAAAAACATACATAGACAAAGCTACCCCAGGTAGCCTCTAGCGGTGCTGTAGGGGCAAGTGCTCTCATACACAGACACAGACAAATCTACCCTAGGTACCCTCTAGCAATGCTGTAGGGGCAAGTGCTGTTACACAAACACAGACAAAGCTACACCAGGTAGCCTCTAGCAGGGCTATAGGGGCAAGTGCTGTTACACAAACACAGACAAAGCTACCTTAGGTAGCCTCTCGCTGGGCTGTAGGGGCAATTGCTGCCACACAGATACAAAAAAGCTAACCCAGATAAATTCTAGCAGTGCTGTAGGGGCAAGTGCTGTCAAAACATACATAGACAAAGCTACCCCAGGTAGCCTCTAGCTGGTTGTCGGGGCAAATGTTGTCACAGAGACACAGACAAAGCTACCCCAGGTAGAATCTTTCTGGTTGTAGGGGCAAGTGCTTTGAGCAATAGCACCTATGAAGGCTACCGTCACTGTGGCTACACACACAGAGGGAGTGGGTGGCCACCACCACCACCACCACGCCCGACCGCCTTTGTCTCTCTCCCAGTTCTAGCGATGTTTACAACACCACCACCACCATCACTCCCCACACACACACACACAGTGCGCTAACCACTGCACCATCATTCCCCACTCACACACACAGTGCGCTAACCACTGCACCACCACTCCCCACTCAGACACACAATGCCCTAACCACTGCTCCACCACTCCCCACTCACATACAGTGCGCTAACCACTGCACCACCACTCCCCACTCACACACAGTGCGCTAACCACTGCACCACCACTCCCCACACACACACAGTGTGCTAACCACTGCACCACCACTCCCCACTCACACACTGCGCTAACCACTGCACCACCACTCCCCACTCACACACAGTGCGCTAACCACTGCACCACCACTCCGCACACACACTCAACGTGCGCTAACCACTGCACCACCACTCCCCCACACAAATTATTTCGCGACTCAATGCTGCCCTCTTGTGGTAAAAAACTAGAATCTCACTCACCAACTCTCCCACTCACCCACCCACCCATTCATCCAGACAAAGCTACCCCACGTAGCCTCTAGCTGGTTGTAGGGGCAAGTGCTGTTCCACAGACACTGACAAAGCTACCCCAGGTAGCCTTTGGCAGGGCTGTAGGGGCAAGTGCTGTTACATAGACACATACAAAGGTACCCCAGGTAGCCTCTAGCGGGGCTGTAGGGGCAAGTGCTCTCACACAGATACAAACAAAGCTAACCCAGATAAATTCTAGCAGGGCTGTCGGGGCAAGTGCTGTAAAAACATACATAGACAAAGCTACCCCAGGTAGCCTCTAGCGGTGCTGTAGGGGCAAGTGCTCTCATACACAGACAAATCTACCCTAGGTACCCTCTAGCAATGCTGTAGGGGCAAGTGCTGTTACACAAACACAGACAAAGCTACACCAGGTAGCCTCTAGCAGGGCTATAGGGGCAAGTGCTGTTACACAAACACAGACAAAGCTACCTTAGGTAGCCTCTCGCAGGGCTGTAGGGGCAATTGCTGCCACACAGATACAAAAAAGCTAACCCAGATAAATTCTAGCAGTGCTGTAGGGGCAAGTGCTGTCAAAACATACATAGACAAAGCTACCCCAGGTAGCCTCTAGCTGGTTGTCGGGGCAAATGTTGTCACAGAGACACAGACAAAGCTACCCCAGGTAGAATCTTTCTGGCTGTAGGGACAAGTGCTTTGAGCAATAGCACCTATGAAGGCTACCGTCACAGTGGCTACACACACAGAGGGAGTGGGTGGCCACCACCACCACGCCCGACCGCATTTGTCTCTCTCCCAGTTCTAGCGATGTTTACAACACCACCACCACCATCACTCCCCACACACACACACAGTGCGCTAACCACTGCACCATCATTCCCCACTCACACACACAGTGCGCTAACCACTGCACCACCACTCCCCACTCAGACACACAATGCCTTAACCACTGCTCCACCACTCCCCACTCACATACAGTGCGCTAACCACTGCACCACCACTCCCCACTCACACACAGTGCGCTAACCACTGCACCACCACTCCCCACACACACACAGTGTGCTAACCACTGCACCACCACTCCCCACTCACACACTGCGCTAACCACTGCACCACCACTCCCCACTCACACACAGTGCGCTAACCACTGCACCACCACTCCCCACACACACTCAACGTGCGCTAACCACTGCACCACCGCTCCTCCCACACAAATTATTTCGCGACTCACTGCTGCCCTCTTGTGGTACAAAACTAGAATCTCACTCACCAACTCACCCACTCACCCACCCACCCATTCATCCAGACAAAGCTACCCCACGTAGCCTCTAGCTGGTTGTAGGGGCAAGTGCTGTTCCACAGACACTGACAAAGCTACCCCAGGTAGCCTTTGGCAGGGCTGTAGGGGCAAGTGCTGTTACATAGACACAGACAAAGGTACCCCAGGTAGCCTCTAGCGGGGCTGTAGGGGCAAGTGCTCTCACACAGATACAAACAAAGCTAACCCAGATAAATTCTAGCAGGGCTGTCGGGGCAAGTGCTGTCAAAACATACATAGACAAAGCTACCCCAGGTAGCCTCTAGCGGTGCTGTAGGGGCAAGTGCTCTCATACACAGACACAGACAAATCTACCCTAGGTACCCTCTAGCAATGCTGTAGGGGCAAGTGCTGTTACACAAACACAGACAAAGCTACACCAGGTAGCCTCTAGCAGGGCTATAGGGGCAAGTGCTGTTACACAAACACAGACAGCTACCTTAGGTAGCCTCTCGCAGGGCTGTAGGGGCAATTGCTGCCACACAGATACAAAAAAGCTAACCCAGATAAATTCTAGCAGTGCTGTAGGGGCAAGTGCTGTCAAAACATACATAGACAAAGCTACCCCAGGTAGCCTCTAGCTGGTTGTCGGGGCAAATGTTGTCACAGAGACACAGACAAAGCTACCCCAGGTAGAATCTTTCTGGCTGTAGGGACAAGTGCTTTGAGCAATAGCACCTATGAAGGCTACCGTCACAGTGGCTACACACACAGAGGGAGTGGGTGGCCACCACCACCACGCCCGACCGCATTTGTCTCTCTCCCAGTTCTAGCGATGTTTACAACACCACCACCACCATCACTCCCCACACACACACACACAGTGCGCTAACCACTGCACCATCATTCCCCACTCACACACACAGTGTGCTAACCACTGCACCACCACTCCCCACTCAGACACACAATGCCCTAACCACTGCTCCACCACTCCCCACTCACATACAGTGCGCTAACCACTGCACCACCACTCCCCACTCACACACAGTGCGCTAACCACTGCACCACCACTCCCCACACACACACAGTGCGCTAACCACTGCACCACCACTCCCCACTCACACACAGTGCGCTAACCACTGCACCACCACTCCCCACTCACACACAGTGCGCTAACCACTGCACCACCACTCCGCACACACACTCAATGTGCGCTAACCACTGCACCACCGCTCCTCCCACACAAATTATTTCGCGACTCACTGCTGCCCTCTTGTGGTACAAAACTAGAATCTCACTCACCAACTCACCCACTCACCCACCCACCCATTCATCCAGACAAAACTACCCCACGTAGCCTCTAGCTGGTTGTAGGGGCAAGTGCTGTTCCACAGACACTGACAAAGCTACCCCAGGTAGCCTTTGGCAGGGCTGTAGGGGCAAGTGCTGTTACATAGACACAGACAAAGGTACCCCAGGTAGCCTCTAGCGGGGCTGTAGGGGCAAGTGCTCTCACACAGATACAAACAAAGCTAACCCAGATAAATTCTAGCAGGGCTGTCGGGGCAAGTGCTGTCAAAACATACATAGACAAAGCTACCCCAGGTAGCCTCTAGCGGGGCTGTAGGGGCAAGTGCTCTCATACACAGACACAGACAAAGCTACCCCAGGTACCCTCTAGCAATGCTGTAGGGGCAAGTGCTGTTACACAAACACAGACAAAGCTACCCCAGGTAGCCTCTATGAGGGCTAAAAGGGGCAAGTGCTGTTACACAAACACAGACAAAACTACCTTGGGTAGCCTCTCGCAGGGCTGTAGGGGCAATTGCTGCCACACAGATACAAAAAAGCTAACCCAGATAAATTCTAGCAGTGCTGTAGGGGCAAGTGCTGTCAAAACATACATAGACAAAGCTACCCCAGGTAGCCTCTAGCTGGTTGTCGGGGCAAATGTTGTCACAGCGACACAGACAAAGCTACCCCAGGTAGAATCTTTCTGGTTGTAGGGGCAAGTGCTTTGAGCAATAGCACCTATGAAGGCTACCGTCACTGTGGCTACACACACAGAGGGAGTGGGTGGCCACCACCACCACGCCCGACCGCCTTTGTCTCTCTCCCAGTTCTAGCGATGTTTACAACACCACCACCACCATCACCCCCCACACACACACACACAGTGCGCTAACCACTGCACCATCATTCCCCACTCACACACACAGTGCGCTAACCACTGCACCACCACTCCCCACTCAGACACACAATGCCCTAACCACTGCTCCACCACTCCCCACTCACATACAGTGCGCTAACCACTGCACCACCACTCCCCACTCACACACAGTGCGCTAACCACTGCACCACCACTCCCCACACACACACAGTGTGCTAACCACTGCACCACCACTCCCCACTCACACACTGCGCTAACCACTGCACCACCACTCCCCACTCACACACAGTGCGCTAACCACTGCACCACCACTCCGCACACACACTCAACGTGCGCTAACCACTGCACCACCGCTCCTCCCACACAAATTATTTCGCGACTCACTGCTGCCCTCTTGTGGTACAAAACTAGAATCTCACTCACCAACTCACCCACTCACCCACCCACCCATTCATCCAGACAAAGCAACCCCACGTAGCCTCTAGCTGGTTGTAGGGGCAAGTGCTGTTCCACAGACACTGACAAAGCTACCCCAGGTAGCCTTTGGCAGGGCTGTAGGGGCAAGTGCTGTTACATAGACACAGACAAAGGTACCCCAGGTAGCCTCTAGCGGGGCTGTAGGGGCAAGTGCTCTCACACAGATACAAACAAAGCTAACCCAGATAAATTCTAGCAGGGCTGTCGGGGCAAGTGCTGTCAAAACATACATAGACAAAGCTACCCCACGTAGCCTCTAGCGGTGCTGTAGGGGCAAGTGCTCTCATACACAGACACAGACAAATCTACCCTAGGTACCCTCTAGCAATGCTGTAGGGGCAAGTGCTGTTACACAAACACAGACAAAGCTACACCAGGTAGCCTCTAGCAGGGCTATAGGGGCAAGTGCTGTTACACAAACACAGACAAAGCTACCTTAGGTAGCCTCTCGCAGGGCTGTAGGGGCAATTGCTGCCACACAGATACAAAAAAGCTAACCCAGATAAATTCTAGCAGTGCTGTAGGGGCAAGTGCTGTCAAAACATACATAGACAAAGCTACCCCAGGTAGCCTCTAGCTGGTTGTCGGGGCAAATGTTGTCACAGAGACACAGACAAAGCTACCCCAGGTAGAATCTTTCTGGTTGTAGGGACAAGTGCTTTGAGCAATAGCACCTATGAAGGCTACCGTCACAGTGGCTACACACACAGAGGGAGTGGGTGGCCACGACCACCACGCCCGACCGCCTTTGTCTCTCTCCCAGTTCTAGCGATGTTTACAACACCACCACCACCATCACTCCCCACACACACACACACAGTGCGCTAACCACTGCACCATCATTCCCCACTTACACACACAGTGCGCTAACCACTGCACCACCACTCCCCACTCAGACACACAATGCCCTAACCACTGCTCCACCACTCCCCACTCACATACAGTGCGCTAACCACTGCACCACCACTCCCCACTCACACACAGTGCGCTAACCACTGCACCACCACTCCCCACACACACACAGTGCGCTAACCACTGCACCACCACTCCCCACTCACACACAGTGCGCTAACCACTGCACCACCACTCCCCACTCACACACAGTGCGCTAACCACTGCACCACCACTCCGCACACACACTCAACGTGCGCTAACCACTGCACCACCGCTCCTCCCACACAAATTATTTCGCGACTCACTGCTGCCCTCTTGTGGTACAAAACTAGAATCTCACTCACCAACTCACCCACTCACCCACCCACCCATTCATCCAGACAAAGCTACCCCACGTAGCCTCTAGCTGGTTGTAGGGGCAAGTGCTGTTCCACAGACACTGACAAAGCTACCCCCGGTAGCCTTTGGCAGGGCTGTAGGGGCAAGTGCTGTTACATAGACACAGACAAAGGTACCCCAGGTAGCCTCTAGCGGGGCTGTAGGGGCAAGTGCTCTCAAACAGATACAAACAAAGCTAACCCAGATAAATTCTAGCAGGGCTGTCGGGGCAAGTGCTGTCAAAACATACATAGACAAAGCTACCCCAGGTAGCCTCTAGCGGGGCTGTAGGGGCAAGTGCTCTCATACACAGACACAGACAAAGCTACCCCAGGTACCCTCTAGCAATGCTGTAGGGGCAAGTGCTGTTACACAAACACAGACAAAGCTACCCCAGGTAGCCTCTATGAGGGCTAAAAGGGGCAAGTGCTGTTACACAAACACAGACAAAACTACCTTGGGTAGCCTCTCGCAGGGCTGTAGGGGCAATTGCTGCCACACAGATACAAAAAAGCTAACCCAGATAAATTCTAGCAGTGCTGTAGGGGCAAGTGCTGTCAAAACATACATAGACAAAGCTACCCCAGGTAGCCTCTAGCTGGTTGTCGGGGCAAATGTTGTCACAGCGACACAGACAAAGCTACCCCAGGTAGAATCTTTCTGGTTGTAGGGGCAAGTGCTTTGAGCAATAGCACCTATGAAGGCTACCGTCACTGTGGCTACACACACAGAGGGAGTGGGTGGCCAGCACCACCACGCCCGACCGCCTTTGTCTCTCTCCCAGTTCTAGTGATGTTTACAACACCACCACCACCATCACTCCCCACACACACACACACACAGTGCGCTAACCACTGCACCATCACTCCCCACTCACACACACAGTGCGCTAACCACTGCACCACCACTCCCCACTCAGACACACAATGCCCTAACCACTGCTCCACCACTCCCCACTCACACAGAGTGCGCTAACCACTGCACCACCACTCCCCACTCACACACAGTGCGCTAACCACTGCACCACCACTCCCCACTCACACACAGTGCGCTAACCACTGCACCACCACTCCCCACACACACTCAACGTGCGCTAACCACTGCACCACCACTCCCCCACACAAATTATTTCGCGACTCAATGCTGCCCTCTTGTGGTAAAAAACTAGAATCTCACTCACAAACTCTCCCACTCACCCACCCACCCATTCATCCAGACAAAGCTACCCCACGTAGCCTCTAGCTGGTTGTAGGGGCAAGTGCTGTTCCACAGACACTGACAAAGCTACCCCAGGTAGCCTTTGGCAGGGCTGTAGGGGCAAGTGCTGTTACATAGACACAGACAAAGGTACCCCAGGTAGCCTCTAGCGGGGCTGTAGGGGCAAGTGCTCTCACACAGATACAAACAAAGCTAACCCAGATAAATTCTAGCAGGGCTGTCGGGGCAAGTGCTGTCAAAACATACATAGACAAAGTTACCCCAGGTAGCCTCTAGCGGGGCTGTAGGGGCAAGTGCTCTCATACACAGACACAGACAAAGCTACCCCAGGTACCCTCTAGCAATGCTGTAGGGGCAAGTGCTGTTACACAAACACAGACAAAGCTACCCCAGGTAGCCTCTAGCAGGGCTTTAGGGGCAAGTGCTGTTACACAAACACAGACAAAGCTACCTTAGGTAGCCTCTCGCAGGGCTGTAGGGGCAATTGCTGCCACACAGATACAAAAAAACTAACCCAGATAAATTCTAGCAGGGCTGTAGGGGCAAGTGCTGTCAAAACATACATAGACAAAACTACACCAGGTAGCCTCTAGCTGGTTGTCGGGGCAAATGTTGTCACAAAGACTCAGACAAAGCTACCCCAGGTAGACTCTTTCTGGTTGTAGGGGCAAGTGCTTTGAGCAATAGCACCTATGAAGGCTACTGGCACTGTGGCTACACACACAGAGGGAGTGGGTGGCCAGCACCACAACGCCCGACCGACTTTGTCTCTCTCCCAGTTCTAGCGATGTTTACAACACCACCACCACCATCACTCCCCACACACACACACACAGTGCGCTAACCACTGCACCATCACTCCCCACTCACACACACATTGCCCTAACCACTGCTCCATCACTCCCCACTCACACACAGTGCGCTAACCACTGCACCACCACTCCCCACACACACTCAACGTGCGCTAACCACTGCACCACCACTCCCCCCACACAAATTATGTCGCGACTCAATGCTGCCCTCTTGTGGTAAAAACTAGAATCTCACTCACCAACTCACCCCCTCACTCAACCACCCACCCACTCATCCAGACAAAGCTACCCCAGGTAGCCTCTAGCTGGCTGTGGGGGCAAGTGCTGTTCCACAGACACTGACAAAGCTACCCCAGGTAGCCTTTGGCAGGGCTGTAGGGGCAAGTGCTTTTACATAGACACAAAGCTACCCCAGGTAGCCTCTAGCACGGCAGTAGAGGCTAGTGCTGTTACACACAGAGAAAGCTACCCCAGGTAGCCTCTAACAGGGCTGTAGGGGCAAGTGCTGTTACACAAACACAGAAAAAGCTACCTTAGGTAGCCTTTCGCAGGGCTGTAGGGGCAAGTGCTCTCACACAGATACAAACAAAGCTAACCCAGATAAATTCTAGCAGGGCTGACGGGGCAAGTGCTGTCAAAACATACATAGACAAAGTTACCCCAGGTAGCCTCTAGCGGGGCTGTAGGGGCAAGTGCTCTCATACACAGACACAGAGAAAGCTACCCCAGGTACCCTCTAGCAATGCTGTAGGGGCAAGTGCTGTTACACAAACACAGACAAAGCTACCCCAGGTAGCCTCTATGAGGGCTAAAAGGGGCAAGTGCTGTTACACAAACACAGACAAAACTACCTTGGGTAGCCTCTCGCAGGGCTTTAGGGGCAATTGCTGCCACACAGATACAAAAAAGCTAACCCAGATAAATTCTAGCAGTGCTGTAGGGGCAAGTGCTGTCAAAACATACATAGACAAAGCTACCCCAGGTAGCCTCTAGCTGGTTGTCGGGGCAAATGTTGTCACAGCGACACAGACAAAGCTACCCCAGGTAGAATCTTTCTGGTTGTAGGGGCAAGTGCTTTGAGCAATAGCACCTATGAAGGCTACCGTCACTGTGGCTACACACACAGAGGGAGTGGGTGGCCAGCACCACCACGCCCGACCGCCTTTGTCTCTCTCCCAGTTCTAGCGATGTTTACAACACCACCACCACCATCACTCCCCACACACACACACAGTGCGCTAACCACTGCACCATCACTCCCCACTCACACACACAGTGCGCTAACCACTGCACCACCACTCCCCACTCAGACACACAATGCCCTAACCACTGCTCCACCACTCCCCACTCACACAGAGTGCGATAACCACTGCACCACCACTCCCCACTCACACACAGTGCGCTAAACACTGCACCACCACTCCCCACTCACACACAGTGCGCTAACCACTGCACCACCACTCGACACTCACACACAGTGCGCTAACCACTGCACCACCACTCCGCACGCACACTCAACGTGCGCTAACCACTGCACCACCGCTCCTCCCACACAAATTATTTCGCAACTAACTGCTGCCCTCTTGTGGTACAAAACTAGAATCTCACTCACCAACTCACCCACTCACCCACCCACCCATTCATCCAGACAAAGCTACCCCACGTAGCCTCTAGCTGGTTGTAGGCGCAAGTGCTGTGCCACAGACACTGACAAAGCTACACCAGGTAGCCTTGGGCAGGGCTGTAGGGGCAAGTGCTGTTACATAGACACAGACAAAGGTACCCCAGGTAGCCTCTAGCGGGGCTGTAGGGGCAAGTGCTCTCATACACAGACACAGACAAATCTACCCCAGGTACCCTCTAGCAATGCTGTATGGGCAAGTGCTGTTACATAGACACATACAAAGGTACCCCAGGTAGCCTCTAGCGGGGCTGTAGGGGCAAGTGCTCTCACACAGATACAAACAAAGCTAACCCAGATAAATTCTAGCAATGCTGTATGGGCAAGTGCTGTTACATAGACACATACAAAGGTATCCCAGGTAGCCTCTAGCGGGGCTGTAGGGGCAAGTGCTCTCACACAGATACAAACAAAGCTAACCCAGATAAATTCTAGCAGGGCTGTCGGGGCAAGTGCTGTAAAAACATACATAGACAAAGCTACCCCAGGTAGCCTCTAGCGGTGCTGTAGGGGCAAGTGCTCTCATACACAGACAAATCTACCCTAGGTACCCTCTAGCAATGCTGTAGGGGCAAGTGCTGTTACACAAACACAGACAAAGCTACACCAGGTAGCCTCTAGCAGGGCTATAGGGGCAAGTGCTGTTACACAAACACAGACAAAGCTACCTTAGGTAGCCTCTCACTGGGCTGTAGGGGCAATTGCTGCCACACAGATACAAAAAAGCTAACCCAGATAAATTCTAGCAGTGCTGTAGGGGCAAGTGCTGTCAAAACATACATAGACAAAGCTACCCCAGGTAGCCTCTAGCTGGTTGTCCGGGCAAATGTTGTCACAGAGACACAGACAAAGCTACCCCAGGTAGAATCTTTCTGGTTGTAGGGGCAAGTGCTTTGAGCAATAGCACCTATGAAGGCTACCGTCACTGTGGCTACACACACAGAGGGAGTGGGTGGCCACCACCACCACGCCCGACCGCCTTTGTCTCTCTCCCAGTTCTAGCGATGTTTACAACACCACCACCACCATCACTCCCCACACACACACACACAGTGCGCTAACCACTGCACCATCATTCCCCACTCACACACACAGTGCGCTAACCACTGCACCACCACTCCCCACTCAGACACACAATGCCCTAACCACTGCTCCACCACTCCCCACTCACATACAGTGCGCTAACCACTGCACCACCACTCCCCACTCACACACAGTGCGCTAACCACTGCACCACCACTCCCCACACACACACAGTGTGCTAACCACTGCACCACCACTCCCCACTCACACACTGCGCTAACCACTGCACCACCACTCCCCACTCACACACAGTGCGCTAACCACTGCACCACCACTCCGCACACACACTCAACGTGCGCTAACCACTGCACCACCGCTCCTCCCACACAAATTATTTCGCGACTCACTGCTGCCCTCTTGTGGTACAAAACTAGAATCTCACTCACCAACTCACCCACTCACCCACCTACCCATTCATCCAGACAAAGCTACCCCACGTAGCCTCTAGCTGGTTGTAGGGGCAAGTGCTGTTCCACAGACACTGACAAAGCTACCCCAGGTAGCCTTTGGCAGGGCTGTAGGGGCAAGTGCTGTTACATAGACACAGACAAAGGTACCCCAGGTAGCCTCTAGCGGGGCTGTAGGGGCAAGTGCTCTCACACAGATACAAACAAAGCTAACCCAGATAAATTCTAGCAGGGCTGTCGGGGCAAGTGCTGTCAAAACATACATAGACAAAGCTACCCCAGGTAGCCTCTAGCGGTGCTGTAGGGGCAAGTGCTCTCATACACAGACACAGACAAATCTACCCTAGGTACCCTCTAGCAATGCTGTAGGGGCAAGTGCTGTTACACAAACACAGACAAAGCTACACCAGGTAGCCTCTAGCAGGGCTATAGGGGCAAGTGCTGTTACACAAACACAGACAAAGCTACCTTAGGTAGCCTCTCGCAGGGCTGTAGGGGCAATTGCTGCCACACAGATACAAAAAAGCTAACCCAGATAAATTCTAGCAGTGCTGTAGGGGCAAGTGCTGTCAAAACATACATAGACAAAGCTACCCCAGGTAGCCTCTAGCTGGTTGTCGGGGCAAATGTTGTCACAGAGACACAGACAAAGCTACCCCAGGTAGAATCTTTCTGGTTGTAGGGACAAGTGCTTTGAGCAATAGCACCTATGAAGGCTACCGTCACAGTGGCTACACACACAGAGGGAGTGGGTGGCCACCACCACCACGCCCGACCGCCTTTGTCTCTCTCCCAGTTCTAGCGATGTTTACAACACCACCACCACCACCATCACTCCCCACACACACACACACAGTGCGCTAACCACTGCACCATCATTCCCCACTCACACACAGTGCGCTAACCACTGCACCACCACTCCCCACTCAGACACACAATGCCCTAACCACTGCTCCACCACTCCCCACTCACATACAGTGCGCTAACCACTGCACCACCACTCCCCACTCACACACAGTGCGCTAACCACTGCACCACCACTCCCCACACACACACAGTGCGCTAACCACTGCACCACCACTCCCCACTCACACACAGTGCGCTAACCACTGCACCACCACTCCCCACTCACACACAGTGCGCTAACCACTGCACCACCACTCCGCACACACACTCAACGTGCGCTAACCACTGCACCACCGCTCCTCCCACACAAATTATTTCGCGACTCACTGCTGCCCTCTTGTGGTACAAAACTAGAATCTCACTCACCAACTCACCCACTCACCCACCCACCCATTTATCCAGACAAAGCTACCCCACGTAGCCTCTAGCTGGTTGTAGGGGCAAGTGCTGTTCCACAGACACTGACAAAGCTACCCCAGGTAGCCTTTGGCAGGGCTGTAGGGGCAAGTGCTGTTACATAGACACAGACAAAGGTACCCCAGGTAGCCTCTAGCGGGGCTGTAGGGGCAAGTGCTCTCACACAGATACAAACAAAGCTAACCCAGATAAATTCTAGCAGGGCTGTCGGGGCAAGTGCTGTCAAAACATACATAGACAAAGCTACCCCAGGTAGCCTCTAGCGGGGCTGTAGGGGCAAGTGCTCTCATACACAGACACAGACAAAGCTACCCCAGGTACCCTCTAGCAATGCTGTAGGGGCAAGTGCTGTTACACAAACACAGACAAAGCTACCCCAGGTAGCCTCTATGAGGGCTAAAAGGGGCAAGTGCTGTTACACAAACACAAACAAAACTACCTTGGGTAGCCTCTCGCAGGGTTGTAGGGGCAATTGCTGCCACACAGATACAAAAAAGCTAACCCAGATAAATTCTAGCAGTGCTGTAGGGGCAAGTGCTGTCAAAACATACATAGACAAAGCTACCCCAGGTAGCCTCTAGCTGGTTGTCGGGGCAAATGTTATCACAGCGACACAGACAAAGCTACCCCAGGTAGAATCTTTCTGGTTGTAGGGGCAAGTGCTTTGAGCAATAGCACCTATGAAGGCTACCGTCACTGTGGCTACACACACAGAGGGAGTGGGTGGCCAGCACCACCACGCCCGACCGCCTTTGTCTCTCTCCCAGTTCTAGTGATGTTTACAACACCACCACCACCATCACTCCCCACACACACACACACACAGTGCGCTAACCACTGCACCATCACTCCCCACTCACACACACAGTGCGCTAACCACTGCACCACCACTCCCCACTCAGACACACAATGCCCTAACCACTGCTCCACCACTCCCCACTCACACAGAGTGCGCTAACCACTGCACCACCACTCCCCACTCACACACAGTGCGCTAACCACTGCACCACCACTCCCCACTCACACACAGTGCGCTAACCACTGCACCACCACTCCCCACACACACTCAACGTGCGCTAACCACTGCACCACCACTCCCCCACACAAATTATTTCGCGACTCACTGCTGCCCTCTTGTGGTACAAAACTAGAATCTCACTCACCAACTCACCCACTCACCCACCCACCCATTCATCCAGACAAAGCTACCCCACGTAGCCTCTAGCTGGTTGTAGGGGCAAGTGCTGTTCCACAGACACTGACAAAGCTACCCCAGGTAGCCTTTGGCAGGGCTGTAGGGGCAAGTGCTGTTACATAGACACAGACAAAGGTACCCCAGGTAGCCTCTAGCGGGGCTGTAGGGGCAAGTGCTCTCACACAGATACAAACAAAGCTAACCCAGATAAATTCTAGCAGGGCTGTCGGGGCAAGTGCTGTCAAAACATACATAGACAAAGCTACCCCAGGTAGCCTCTAGCGGTGCTGTAGGGGCAAGTGCTCTCATACACAGACACAGACAAATCTACCATAGGTACCCTCTAGCAATGCTGTAGGGGCAAGTGCTGTTACACAAACACAGACAAAGCTACACCAGGTAGCCTCTAGCAGGGCTATAGGGGCAAGTGCTGTTACACAAACACGGACAAAGCTACCTTAGGTAGCCTCTCGCAGGGCTGTAGGGGCAATTGCTGCCACACAGATACAAAAAAGCTAACCCAGATAAATTCTAGCAGTGCTGTAGGGGCAAGTGCTGTCAAAACATACAGACAAAGCTACCCCAGGTAGCCTCTAGCTGGTTGTCGGGGCAAATGTTGTCACAGAGACACAGACAAAGCTACCCCAGGTAGAATCTTTCTGGTTGTAGGGACAAGTGCTTTGAGCAATAGCACCTATGAAGGCTACCGTCACAGTGGCTACACACACAGAGGGAGTGGGTGGCCACCACCACCACGCCCGACCGCCTTTGTCTCTCTCCCAGTTCTAGCGATGTTTACAACACCACCACCACCATCACTCCCCACACACACACACAGTGCGCTAACCACTGCACCATCATTCCCCACTCACACACACAGTGCGCTAACCACTGCACCACCACTCCCCACTCAGACACACAATGCCCTAACCACTGCTCCACCACTCCCCACTCACATACAGTGCGCTAACCACTGCACCACCACTCCCCACTCACACACAGTGCGCTAACCACTGCACCACCACTCCCCACACACACACAGTGCGCTAACCACTGCACCACCACTCCCCACTCACACACAGTGCGCTAACCACTGCACCACCACTCCCCACTCACACACAGTGCGCTAACCACTGCACCACCACTCCGCACACACACTCAACGTGCGCTAACCACTGCACCACCGCTCCTCCCACACAAATTATTTCGCGACTCACTGCTGCCCTCTTGTGGTACAAAACTAGAATCTCACTCACCAACTCACCCACTCACCCACCCACCCATTCATCCAGACAAAGCTACCCCACGTAGCCTCTAGCTGGTTGTAGGGGCAAGTGCTGTTCCACAGACACTGACAAAGCTACCCCAGGTAGCCTTTGGCAGGGCTGTAGGGGCAAGTGCTGTTACATAGACACAGACAAAGGTACCCCAGGTAGCCTCTAGCGGGGCTGTAGGGGCAAGTGCTCTCACACAGATACAAACAAAGCTAACCCAGATAAATTCTAGCAGGGCTGTCGGGGCAAGTGCTGTCAAAACATACATAGACAAAGCTACCCCAGGTAGCCTCTAGCGGGGCTGTAGGGGCAAGTGCTCTCATACACAGACACAGACAAAGCTACCCCAGGTACCCTCTAGCAATGCTGTAGGGGCAAGTGCTGTTACACAAACACAGACAAAGCTACCCCAGGTAGCCTCTATGAGGGCTAAAAGGGGCAAGTGCTGTTACACAAACACAGACAAAACTACCTTGGGTAGCCTCTCGCAGGGCTGTAGGGGCAATTGCTGTCAAAACATACATAGACAAAGCTACCCCAGGTAGCCTCTAGCGGGGCTGTAGGGGCAAGTGCTCTCATACACAGACACAGACAAAGCTACCCCAGGTACCCTCTAGCAATGCTGTAGGGGCAAGTGCTGTTACACAAACACAGACAAAGCTACCCCAGGTAGCCTCTATGAGGGCTAAAAGGGGCAAGTGCTGTTACACAAACACAGACAAAACTACCTTGGGTAGCCTCTCGCAGGGCTGTAGGGGCAATTGCTGCCACACAGATACAAAAAAGCTAACCCAGATAAATTCTAGCAGTGCTGTAGGGGCAAGTGCTGTCAAAACATACATAGACAAAGCTACCCCAGGTAGCCTCTAGCTGGTTGTCGGGGCAAATGTTGTCACAGCGACACAGACAAAGCTACCCCAGGTAGAATCTTTCTGGTTGTAGGGGCAAGTGCTTTGAGCAATAGCACCTATGAAGGCTACCGTCACTGTGGCTACACACACAGAGGGAGTGGGTGGCCACCACCACCACGCCCGACCGCCTTTGTCTCTCTCCCAGTTCTAGCGATGTTTACAACACCACCACCACCATCACTCCCCACACACACACACACAGTGCGCTAACCACTGCACCATCATTCCCCACTCACACACACAGTGCGCTAACCACTGCACCACCACTCCCCACTCAGACACACAATGCCCTAACCACTGCTCCACCACTCCCCACTCACATACAGTGCGCTAACCACTGCACCACCACTCCCCACTCACACACAGTGCGCTAACCACTGCACCACCACTCCCCACACACACACAGTGTGCTAACCACTGCACCACCACTCCCCACTCACACACTGCGCTAACCACTGCACCACCACTCCCCACTCACACACAGTGCGCTAACCACTGCACCACCACTCCGCACACACACTCAACGTGCGCTAACCACTGCACCACCGCTCCTCCCACACAAATTATTTCGCGACTCACTGCTGCCCTCTTGTGGTACAAAACTAGAATCTCACTCACCAACTCACCCACTCACCCACCCACCCATTCATCCAGACAAAGCTACCCCACGTAGCCTCTAGCTGGTTGTAGGGGCAAGTGCTGTTCCACAGACACTGACAAAGCTACCCCAGGTAGCCTTTGGCAGGGCTGTAGGGGCAAGTGCTGTTACATAGACACAGACAAAGGTACCCCAGGTAGCCTCTAGCGGGGCTGTAGGGGCAAGTGCTCTCACACAGATACAAACAAAGCTAACCCAGATAAATTCTAGCAGGGCTGTCGGGGCAAGTGCTGTCAAAACATACATAGACAAAGCTACCCCAGGTAGCCTCTAGCGGTGCTGTAGGGGCAAGTGCTCTCATACACAGACACAGACAAATCTACCCTAGGTACCCTCTAGCAATGCTGTAGGGGCAAGTGCTGTTACACAAACACAGACAAAGCTACACCAGGTAGCCTCTAGCAGGGCTATAGGGGCAAGTGCTGTTACACAAACACAGACAAAGCTACCTTAGGTAGCCTCTCGCAGGGCTGTAGGGGCAATTGCTGCCACACAGATACAAAAAAGCTAACCCAGATAAATTCTAGCAGTGCTGTAGGGGCAAGTGCTGTCAAAACATACATAGACAAAGCTACCCCAGGTAGCCTCTAGCTGGTTGTCGGGGCAAATGTTGTCACAGAGACACAGACAAAGCTACCCCAGGTAGAATCTTTCTGGCTGTAGGGACAAGTGCTTTGAGCAATAGCACCTATGAAGGCTACCGTCACAGTGGCTACACACACAGAGGGAGTGGGTGGCCAGCACCACCACGCCCGACCGCCTTTGTCTCTCTCCCAGTTCTAGCGATGTTTACAACACCACCACCATCACTCCCCACACACACACACACACAGTGCGCTAACCACTGCACCATCATTCCCCACTCACACACACAGTGCGCTAACCACTGCACCACCACTCCCCACTCAGACACACAATGCCCTAACCACTGCTCCACCACTCCCCACTCACATACAGTGCGCTAACCACTGCACCACCACTCCCCACTCACACACAGTGCGCTAACCATTGCACCACCACTCACCACACACACACAGTGCGCTAACCACTGCACCACCACTCCCCACTCACACACAGTGCGCTAACCACTGCACCACCACTCCCCACTCACACACAGTGCGCTAACCACTGCACCACCACTCCGCACACACACTCAACGTGCGCTAACCACTGCACCACCGCTCCTCCCACACAAATTATTTCGCGACTCACTGCTGCCCTCTTGTGGTACAAAACTAGAATCTCACTCACCAACTCACCCACTCACCCACCCACCCATTCATCCAGACAAAGCTACCCCACGTAGCCTCTAGCTGGTTGTAGGGGCAAGTGCTGTTCCACAGACACTGACAAAGCTACCCCAGGTAGCCTTTGGCAGGGCTGTAGGGGCAAGTGCTGTTACATAGACACAGACAAAGGTACCCCAGGTAGCCTCTAGCGGGGCTGTAGGGGCAAGTGCTCTCACATAGATATAAACAAAGCTAACCCAGATAAATTCTAGCAGGGCTGTCGGGGCAAGTGCTGTCAAAACATACATAGACAAAGCTACCCCAGGTAGCCTCTAGCGGGGCTGTAGGGGCAAGTGCTCTCATACACAGACACAGACAAAGCTACCCCAGGTACCCTCTAGCAATGCTGTAGGGGCAAGTGCTGTTACACAAACACAGACAAAGCTACCCCAGGTAGCCTCTATGAGGGCTAAAAGGGGCAAGTGCTGTTACACAAACACAGACAAAACTACCTTGGGTAGCCTCTCGCAGGGCTGTAGGGGCAATTGCTGCCACACAGATACAAAAAAGCTAACCCAGATAAATTCTAGCAGTGCTGTAGGGGCAAGTGCTGTCAAAACATACATAGACAAAGCTACCCCAGGTAGCCTCTAGCTGGTTGTCGGGGCAAATGTTGTCACAGCGACACAGACAAAGCTACCCCAGGTAGAATCTTTCTGGTTGTAGGGGCAAGTGCTTTGAGCAATAGCACCTATGAAGGCTACCGTCACTGTGGCTACACACACAGAGGGAGTGGGTGGCCAGCACCACCACGCCCGACCGCCTTTGTCTCTCTCCCAGTTCTAGTGATGTTTACAACACCACCACCACCATCACTCCCCACACACACACACACACAGTGCGCTAACCACTGCACCATCACTCCCCACTCACACACACAGTGCGCTAACCACTGCACCACCACTCCCCACTCAGACACACAATGCCCTAACCACTGCTCCACCACTCCCCACTCACACAGAGTGCGCTAACCACTGCACCACCACTCCCCACTCACACACAGTGCGCTAACCACTGCACCACCACTCCCCACTCACACACAGTGCGCTAACCACTGCACCACCACTCCCCACACACACTCAACGTGCGCTAACCACTGCACCACCACTCCCCCACACAAATTATTTCGAGACTCAATGCTGCCCTCTTGTGGTAAAAAACTAGAATCTCACTCACCAACTCTCCCACTCACCCACCCACCCATTCATCCAGACAAAGCTACCCCACGTAGCCTCTAGCTGGTTGTAGGGGCAAGTGCTGTTCCACAGACACTGACAAAGCTACCCCAGGTAGCCTTTGGCAGGGCTGTAGGGGCAAGTGCTGTTACATAGACACAGACAAAGGTACCCCAGGTAGCCTCTAGCGGGGCTGTAGGGGCAAGTGCTCTCACACAGATACAAACAAAGCTAACCCAGATAAATTCTAGCAGGGCTGTCGGGGCAAGTGCTGTCAAAACATACATAGACAAAGCTACCCCAGGTAGCCTCTAGCGGGGCTGTAGGGGCAAGTGCTCTCATACACAGACACAGACAAAGCTACCCCAGGTACCCTCTAGCAATGCTGTAGGGGCAAGTGCTGTTACACAAACACAGACAAAGCTACCCCAGGTAGCCTCTAGCAGGGCTTTAGGGGCAAGTGCTGTTACACAAACACAGACAAAGCTACCTTAGGTAGCCTCTCGCAGGGCTGTAGGGGCAATTGCTGCCACACAGATACAAAAAAACTAACCCAGATAAATTCTAGCAGGGCTGTAGGGGCAAGTGCTGTCAAAACATACATAGACAAAACTACACCAGGTAGCCTCTAGCTGGTTGTCGGGGCAAATGTTGTCACAGAGACACAGACAAAGCTACCCCAGGTAGACTCTTTCTGGTTGTAGGGGCAAGTGCTTTGAGCAATAGCACCTATGAAGGCTACCGTCACTGTGGCTACACACACAGAGGGAGTGGGTGGCCAGCACCACAACGCCCGACCGACTTTGTCTCTCTCCCAGTTCTAGCGATGTTTACAACACCACCACCACCATCACTCCCCACACACACACACACAGTGCGCTAACCACTGCACCATCACTCCCCACTCACACACACATTGCCCTAACCACTGCTCCATCACTCCCCACTCACACACAGTGCGCTAACCACTGCACCACCACTCCCCACTCACACACAGTGCGCTAACCACTGCACCACCACTCCCCACACACACTCAACGTGCGCTAACCACTGCACCACCACTCCCCCCACACAAATTATGTCGCGACTCAATGCTGCCCTCTTGTGGTAAAAACTAGAATCTCACTCACCAACTCACCCCCTCACTCAACCACCCACCCACTCATCCAGACAAAGCTACCCCAGGTAGCCTCTAGCTGGCTGTGGGGGCAAGTGCTGTTCCACAGACACTGACAAAGCTACCCCAGGTAGCCTTTGGCAGGGCTGTAGGGGCAAGTGCTTTTACATAGACACAGACAAAGCTACCCCAGGTAGCCTCTAGCGCGGCAGTAGAGGCTAGTGCTGTTACACACAGAGAAAGCTACCCCAGGTAGCCTCTAACAGGGCTGTAGGGGCAAGTGCTGTTACACAAACACAGAAAAAGCTACCTTAGGTAGCCTCTCGCAGGGCTGTAGGGGCAAGTGCTCTCACACAGATACAAACAAAGCTAACCCAGATAAATTCTAGCAGGGCTGACGGGGCAAGTGCTGTCAAAACATACATAGACAAAGTTACCCCAGGTAGCCTCTAGCGGGGCTGTAGGGGCAAGTGCTCTCATACACAGACACAGAGAAAGCTACCCCAGGTACCCTCTAGCAATGCTGTAGGGGCAAGTGCTGTTACACAAACACAGACAAAGCTACCCCAGGTAGACTCTTTCTGGTTGTAGGGGCAAGTGCTTTGAGCAATAGCACCTATGAAGGCTACCGGCACTGTGGCTACACACACAGAGGGAGTGGGTGGCCAGCACCACCACGCCCGACCGCCTTTGACTCTCTCCCAGTTCTAGCGATGTTTACAACACCACCATCACTCCCCACACACACACACAGTGCGCTAACCACTGTATCATCACTCCCCACTCACACACACAGTGCGCTAACCAATGCACCACCACTCCCCACTCAGACACACAATGCCCTAACCACTGCTCCACCACTCCCCACTCACACACAGTGCGCTAACCACTGCACCACCACTCCCCACTCACACACAGTGCGCTAACCACTGCACCACCACTCCCCACACACACTCAACGTGCGCTAACCACTACACCACCACACCCCCCACACAAATTATTTCGCGACTCAATGCTGCCCTCTTGTGGTAAAAATAAGAATCTCACTCACCAACTCACCCCCTCACTCAACCACCCACCCACTCATCCAGATGAAGCTACCCCAGGTAGCCTCTAGCTGGCTGTGGGAGCAAGTGCTGTTCCACAGACACTGACAAAGCTACCCCAGTTTGCCTTTGGCAGGGCTGTAGGGGCAAGTGCTGTTACATAGACACAGACAAAGGTACCCCAGGGAGCCTCTAGCGGGGCTGTAGGGGCAAGTGCTGTTACACACAGACAAAGCTACCCCAGGTAGCCTCTAGCAGGTCTTAGGGGCAAGTGCTGCTACAAAGACACAGACAAGCTATCCTAGGCAGCCTTTAGCAGGGCTGTAGGGGCAAGTGCTCTCATACGCATACACAGACACAGACAAAGCTACCCCAGGTAGCCTCTAGCAGGGCTGTCGGGGCAAGTGCTGTCAAAACATGCATAGACAAAGCTACCCCAGATAGCCTCGAGCGGGGCTGTAGGGGCAAGTGCTCTCATACACAGACACAGACAAAGCTACCCCAGGTACCCTCTAGCAATGCTGTAGGGGCAAGTGCTGTTACACAAACACAGACAAAGCTACCCCAGGTAGCCTCTAGCAGGGCTATAGGGGCAAGTGCTGTTACACAAACACAGACAAAGCTACCTTAGGTAGCCTCTCGCAGGGGTGTAGGGGCAATTGCTGCCACACAGATACAATAAAGCTAACCCAGATAAATTCTATAAGGGCTGTAGGGGCAAGTGCTGTCAAAACATACATAGACAAAGCTACCCCAGGTAGCCTCTAGCTGGTTGTCGGGGCAAATGTTGTCACAGCGACACAGACAAAGCTACCCCATGGTAGACTCTTTCTGGTTGTAGGGGCAAGTGCTTTGACCAATAGCACCTATGAAGGCTACCGGCACTGTGGGTACACACACAGAGGGAGTGGGTGGCCAGCACCACCACGCCCGACCGCCTTTGTCTATCTCCCAGTTCTAGTG
This sequence comes from Petromyzon marinus, assembly GCF_048934315.1. Lineage (NCBI taxonomy): Eukaryota > Metazoa > Chordata > Hyperoartia > Petromyzontiformes > Petromyzontidae > Petromyzon > Petromyzon marinus. Next base: position 213,070 of record NW_027422704.1, on the reverse strand, counting down.
ATGTTTACAACACCACCACCACCATCACTCCCCACACACACACATACACAGTGCGCTAACCACTGCACCATCACTCCCCACTCACACACACAGTGCGCTAACCACTGCACCACCACTCCCCACTCAGACACACAATGCCCTAACCACTGCTCCACCACTCCCCACTCACACAGAGTGCGATAACCACTGCACCACCACTCCCCACTCACACACAGTGCGCTAACCACTGCACCACCACTCCCCACTCACACACAGTGCGCTAACCACTGCACCACCACTCCCCACACACACTCAACGTGCGCTAACCACTGCACCACCACTCCCCCACACAAATTATTTCGCGACTCAATGCTGCCCTCTTGTGGTAAAAAACTAGAATCTCACTCACCAACTCTACCACTCACCCACCCACCCATTCATCCAGACAAAGCTACCCCACGTAGCCTCTAGCTGGTTGTAGGGGCAAGTGGTGTTCCACAGACACTGACAAAGCTACCCCAGGTAGCCTTTGGCAGGGCTGTAGGGGCAAATGCTGTTACATAGACACAGACAAAGGTTCCCCAGGTAGCCTCTAGCGGGGCTGTAGGGGCAAGTGCTCTCACACAGATACAAACAAAGCTAACCCAGATAAATTCTAGCAGGGCTGTCGGGGCAAGTGCTGTAAAAACATACATAGACAAAGCTACCCCAGGTAGCCTCTAGCGGTGCTGTAGGGGCAAGTGCTCTCATACACAGACACAGACAAATCTACCTTAGGTACCCTCTAGCAATGCTGTAGGGGCAAGTGCTGTTACACAAACACAGACAAAGCTACACCAGGTAGCCTCTAGCAGGGCTATAGGGGCAAGTGCTGTTACACAAACACAGACAAAGCTACCTTAGGTAGCCTCTCGCTGGGCTGTAGGGGCAATTGCTGCCACACAGATACAAAAAAGCTAACCCAGATAAATTCTAGCAGTGCTGTAGGGGCAAGTGCTGTCAAAACATACATAGACAAAGCTACCCCAGGTAGCCTCTAGCTGGTTGTCGGGGCAAATGTTGTCACAGAGACACAGACAAAGCTACCCCAGGTAGAATCTTTCTGGTTGTAGGGGCAAGTGCTTTGAGCAATAGCACCTATGAAGGCTACCGTCACTGTGGCTACACACACAGAGGGAGTGGGTGGCCACCACCACCACCACGCCCGACCGCCTTTGTCTCTCTCCCAGTTCTAGCGATGTTTACAACACCACCACCACCATCACTCCCCACACACACACACACAGTGCGCTAACCACTGCACCACCACTCCCCACTCAGACACACAATGCCCTAACCACTGCTCCACCACTCCCCACTCACATACAGTGCGCTAACCACTGCACCACCACTCCCCACTCAGACACACAATGCCCTAACCACTGCTCCACCACTCCCCACTCACACAGAGTGCGATAACCACTGCACCACCACTCCCCACTCACACACAGTGCGCTAACCACTGCACCACCACTCCCCACTCACACACAGTGCGCTAACCACTGCACCACCATTCCCCACACACACTCAACGTGCGCTAACCACTGCACCACCACTCCCCCACACAAATTATTTCGCGACTCAATGCTGCCCTCTTGTGGTAAAAAACTAGAATCTCACTCACCAACTCTCCCACTCACCCACCCACCCATTCATCCAGACAAAGCTACCCCACGTAGCCTCTAGCTGGTTGTAGGGGCAAGTGCTGTTCCACAGACACTGACAAAGCTACCCCAGGTAGCCTTTGGCAGGGCTGTAGGGGCAAGTGCTGTTACATAGACACAGACAAAGGTACCCCAGGTAGCCTCTAGCGGGGCTGTAGGGGCAAGTGCTCTCACACAGATACAAACAAAGCTAACCCAGATAAATTCTAGCAGGGCTGTCGGGGCAAGTGCTGTAAAAACATACATAGACAAAGCTACCCCAGGTAGCCTCTAGCGGTGCTGTAGGGGCAAGTGCTCTCATACACAGACACAGACAAATCTACCCTAGGTACCCTCTAGCAATGCTGTAGGGGCAAGTGCTGTTACACAAACACAGACAAAGCTACACCAGGTAGCCTCTAGCAGGGCTATAGGGGCAAGTGCTGTTACACAAACACAGACAAAGCTACCTTAGGTATCCTCTCGCAGGGCTTTAGGGGCAATTGCTGCCACACAGATACAAAAAAGCTAACCCAGATAAATTCTAGCAGTGCTGTAGGGGCAACTGCTGTCAAAACATACATAGACAAAGCTACCCCAGGTAGCCTCTAGCTGGTTGTCGGGGCAAATGTTGTCACAGAGACACAGACAAAGCTACCCCAGGTAGAATCTTTCTGGTTGTAGGGACAAGTGCTTTGAGCAATAGCACCTATGAAGGCTACCGTCACAGTGGCTACACACACAGAGGGAGTGGGTGGCCACCACCACCACGCCCGACCGCCTTTGTCTCTCTCCCAGTTCTAGCGATGTTTACAACACCACCACCATCACTCCCCACACACACACACACAGTGCGCTAACCACTGCACCACCACTCCCCACTCAGACACACAATGCCCTCACCACTGCTCCACCACTCCCCACTCACATACAGTGCGCTAACCACTGCACCACGACTCCCCACTCACACACAGTGCGCTAACCACTGCACCACCACTCCCCACACACACACAGTGCGCTAACCACTGGACCACCACTCCCCACTCACACACAGTGCGCTAACCACTGCACCACCACTCCCCACTCACACACAGTGCGCTAACCACTGCACCACCACTCCGCACACACACTCAACGTGCGCTAACCACTGCACCACCGCTCCTCCCACACAAATTATTTCGCGACTCACTGCTGCCCTCTTGTGGTACAAAACTAGAATCTCACTCACCAACTCACTCACTCACCCACCCACCCATTCATCCAGACAAAGCTACCCCACGTAGCCTCTAGCTGGTTGTAGGGGCAAGTGCTGTTCCACAGACACTGACAAAGCTACCCCAGGTAGCCTTTGGCAGGGCTGTAGGGGCAAGTGCTGTTACATAGACACAGACAAAGGTACCCCAGGTAGCCTCTAGCGGGGCTGTAGGGGCAAGTGCTCTCACACAGATACAAACAAAGCTAACCCAGATAAATTCTAGCAGGGCTGTCGGGGCAAGTGCTGTAAAAACATACATAGACAAAGCTACCCCAGGTAGCCTCTAGCGGTGCTGTAGGGGCAAGTGCTCTCATACACAGACACAGACAAATCTACCCTAGGTACCCTCTAGCAATGCTGTAGGGGCAAGTGCTGTTACACAAACACAGACAAAGCTACACCAGGTAGCCTCTAGCAGGGCTATAGGGGCAAGTGCTGTTACACAAACACAGACAAAGCTACCTTAGGTAGCCTCTCGCTGGGCTGTAGGGGCAATTGCTGCCACACAGATACAAAAAAGCTAACCCAGATAAATTCTAGCAGTGCTGTAGGGGCAAGTGCTGTCAAAACATACATAGACAAAGCTACCCCAGGTAGCCTCTAGCTGGTTGTCGGGGCAAATGTTGTCACAGAGACACAGACAAAGCTACCCCAGGTAGAATCTTTCTGGTTGTAGGGGCAAGTGCTTTGAGCAATAGCACCTATGAAGGCTACCGTCACTGTGGCTACACACACAGAGGGAGTGGGTGGCCACCACCACCACCACCACGCCCGACCGCCTTTGTCTCTCTCCCAGTTCTAGCGATGTTTACAACACCACCACCACCATCACTCCCCACACACACACACACAGTGCGCTAACCACTGCACCATCATTCCCCACTCACACACACAGTGCGCTAACCACTGCACCACCACTCCCCACTCAGACACACAATGCCCTAACCACTGCTCCACCACTCCCCACTCACATACAGTGCGCTAACCACTGCACCACCACTCCCCACTCAGACACAGTGCGCTAACCACTGCACCACCACTCCCCACACACACACAGTGTGCTAACCACTGCACCACCACTCCCCACTCACACACAGTGCGCTAATCACTGCACCACCACTCCCCACTCACACACAGTGCGCTAACCACTGCACCACCACTCCGCACACACACTCAACGTGCGCTAACCACTGCACCACCGCTCCTCCCACACAAATTATTTCGCGACTCACTGCTGCCCTCTTGTGGTACAAAACTAGAATCTCACTCACCAACTCACCCACTCACCCACCCACCCATTCATCCAGGCAAAGCTACCCCACGTAGCCTCTAGCTGGTTGTAGGGGCAAGTGCTGTTCCACAGACACTGACAAAGCTACCCCAGGTAGCCTTTGGCAGGGCTGTAGGGGCAAGTGCTGTTACATAGACACAGCCAAAGGTACCCCAGGTAGCCTCTAGCGGGGCTGTAGGGGCAAGTGCTCTCACACAGATACAAACAAAGCTAACCCAGATAAATTCTACCAGGGCTGTCGGGGCAAGTGCTGTCAAAACATACATAGACAAAGCTACCCCAGGTAGCCTCTAGCGGTGCTGTAGGGGCAAGTGCTCTCATACACAGACACAGACAAATCTACCCTAGGTACCCTCTAGCAATGCTGTAGGGGCAAGTGCTGTTACACAAACACAGACAAAGCTACACCAGGTAGCCTCTAGCAGGGCTATAGGGGCAAGTGCTGTTACACAAACACAGACAAAGCTACCTTAGGTAGCCTCTCGCAGGGCTTTAGGGGCAATTGCTGCCACACAGATACAAAAAAGCTAACCCAGATAAATTCTAGCAGTGCTGTAGGGGCAAGTGCTGTCAAAACATACATAGACAAAGCTACCCCAGGTAGCCTCTAGCTGGTTGTCGGGGCAAATGTTGTCACAGAGACACAGACAAAGCTACCCCAGGTAGAATCTTTCTGGTTGTAGGGACAAGTGCTTTGAGCAATAGCACCTATGAAGGCTACCCTCACAGTGGCTACACACACAGAGGGAGTGGGTGGCCACCACCACCACGCCCGACCGCCTTTGTCTCTCTCCCAGTTCTAGCGATGTTTACAACACCACCACCATCACTCCCCAAACACACACACAGTGCGCTAACCACTGCACCACCACTCCCCACTCAGACACACAATGCCCTCACCACTGCTCCACCACTCCCCACTCACATACAGTGCGCTAACCACTGCACCACCACTCCCCACTCACACACAGTGCGCTAACCACTGCACCACCACTCCCCACACACACACAGTGCGCTAACCACTGGACCACCACTCCCCACTCACACACAGTGCGCTAACCACTGCACCTCCACTCCCCACTCACACACAGTGCGCTAACCACTGCACCACCACTCCGCACACACACTCAACGTGCGCTAACCACTGCACCACCGCTCCTCCCACACAAATTATTTCGCGACTCACTGCTGCCCTCTTGTGGTACAAAACTAGAATCTCACTCACCAACTCACCCACTCACCCACCCACCCATTCATCCAGACAAAGCTACCCCACGTAGCCTCTAGCTGGTTGTAGGGGCAAGTGCTGTTCCACAGACACTGACAAAGCTACCCCAGGTAGCCTTTGGCAGGGCTGTAGGGGCAAGTGCTGTTACATAGACACAGACAAAGGTACCCCAGGTAGCCTCTAGCGGGGCTGTAGGGGCAAGTGCTCTCACACAGATACAAACAAAGCTAACCCAGATAAATTCTAGCAGGGCTGTCGGGGCAAGTGCTGTCAAAACATACATAGACAAAGCTACCCCAGGTAGCCTCTAGCGGGGCTGTAGGGGCAAGTGCTCTCATTCACAGACACAGACAAAGCTACCCCAGGTACGCTCTAGCAATGCTGTAGGGGCAAGTGCTGTTACACAAACACAGACAAAGCTACCCCAGGTAGCCTCTATGAGGGCTAAAAGGGGCAAGTGCTGTTACACAAACACAGACAAAACTACCTTGGGTAGCCTCTCGCAGGGCTGTAGGGGCAATTGCTGCCACACAGATACAAAAAAGCTAACCCAGATAAATTCTAGCAGTGCTGTAGGGGCAAGTGCTGTCAAAACATACAGACAAAGCTACCCCAGGTAGCCTCTAGCTGGTTGTCGGGGCAAATGTTGTCACAGCGACACAGACAAAGCTACCCCAGGTAGAATCTTTCTGGTTGTAGGGGCAAGTACTTTGAGCAATAGCACCTATGAAGGCTACCGTCACTGTGGCTACACACACAGAGGGAGTGGGTGGCCAGCACCACCACGCCCGACCGCCTTTGTCTCTCTCCCAGTTCTAGTGATGTTTACAACACCACCACCACCATCACTCCCCACACACACACACACACAGTGCGCTAACCACTGCACCATCACTCCCCACTCACACACACAGTGCGCTAACCACTGCACCACCACTCCCCACTCAGACACACAATGCCCTAACCACTGCTCCACCACTCCCCACTCACACAGAGTGCGCTAACCACTGCACCACCACTCCCCACTCACACACAGTGCGCTAACCACTGCATGAACCACTTCCCACTCACACACAGTGCGCTAACCACTGCACCACCACTCCCCACACACACTCAACGTGCGCTAACCACTGCACCACCACTCCCCCAACACAAATTATTTCGCGACTCAATGCTGCCCTCTTGTGGTAAAAAACTAGAATCTCACTCACCAACTCACCCACTCACCCACCCACCCATTCATCCAGACAAAGCTACCCCACGTAGCCTCTAGCTGGTTGTAGGGGCAAGTGCTGTTCCACAGACACTGACAAAGCTACCCCAGGTAGCCTTTGGCAGGGCTGTAGGGGCAAGTGCTGTGAGCAATAGCACCTATGAAGGCTACCGGCACTGTGGCTACACACACAGAGGGAGTGGGTGGCCAGCACCACCACGCCCGACCGCCTTTGTCTCTCTCCCAGTTCTAGCGATGTTTACAACACCACCACCACCATCACTCCCCACACACACACACAGTGCGCTAACCACTGCACCATCACTCCCCACTCACACACACAGTGCGCTAACCACTGAACCACCACTCCCCACTCAGACACACAATGCCCTAACCACTGCTCCACCACTCCCCACTCACACAGAGTGCGATAACCACTGCACCACCACTCCCCACTCACACACAGTGCGCTAACCACTGCACCACCACTCCCCACTCACACACAGTGCGCTAACCACTGCACCACCACTCCGCACACAAACTCAACGTGCGCTAACCACTGCACCACCGCTCCTCCCACACAAATTATTTCGCGACTCACTGCTGCCCTCTTGTGGTACAAAACTAGAATCTCACTCACCAACTCACCCACTCACCCACCCACCCATTCATCCAGACAAAGCTACCCCACATAGCCTCTAGCTGGTGGTAGGGGCAAGTGCTGTTCCACAGACACTGACAAAGCTACCCCAGGTAGCCTTTGGCAGGGCTGTAGGGGCAAGTGCTCTTACATAGACACAGACAAAGGTACCCCAGGTAGCCTCTAGCGGGGCTGTAGGGGCAAGTGCTCTCACACAGATACAAACAAAGCTAACCCAGATAAATTCTAGCAGGGCTGTCGGGGCAGGTGCTGTCAAAACATACATAGACAAAGCTACCCCAGGTAGCCTCTAGCGGGGCTGTAGGGGCAAGTGCTCTCATACACAGACACAGACAAAGCTAATCCAGGTACCCTCTAGCAATGCTGTAGGGGCAAGTGCTGTTACACAAACACAGACAAATCTACCCCAGGTAGCCTCTATGAGGGCTAAAAGGGGCAAGTGCTGTTACACAAACACAGACAAAACTACCATGGGTAGCCTCTCGCAGGGCTGTAGGGGCAATTGCTGCCACACAGATACAAAAAAGCTAACCTAGATAAATTCTAGCAGTGCTGTAGGGGCAAGTGCTGTCAAAACATACATAGACAAAGCTACCCCAGGTAGCTTCTAGCTGGTTGTCGGGGCAAATGTTGTCACAGCGACACAGACAAAGCTACCCCAGGTAGAATCTTTCTGGTTGTAGGGGCAAGTGCTTTGAGCAATAGCACCTATGAAGGCTACCGTCACTGTGGCTACACACACAGAGGGAGTGGGTGGCCAGCACCACCACGCCCGACCGCCTTTGTCTCTCTCCCAGTTCTAGTGATGTTTACAACACCACCACCACCATCACTCCCCACACACACACACAGTGCACTAACCACTGCACCATCACTCCCCACTCACACACACAATGCCCTAACCACTGCACCACCACTCCCCACTCACACACAGTGCGCTAACCACTGCACCACCACTCCCCACTCACACACAGTGCGCTAACCACTGCACGAACCACTTCCCACTCACACACAGTGCGCTAACCACTGCACCACCACTCCCCACACACACTCAACGTGCGCTAACCACTGCACCACCACTCCCCACTCAGACACACAATGCCCTAACCACTGCTCCACCACTCCCCACTCACACAGAGTGCGCTAACCACTGCACCACCACTCCCCACTCACACACAGTGCGCTAACCACTGCACCACCACTCCCCACTCACACACAGTGCGCTAACCACTGCACCACCACTCCCCACACACACTCAACGTGCGCTAACCACTGCACCACCACTCCCCCACACAAATTATTTCGCGACTCAATGCTGCCCTCTTGTGGTAAAAAACTAGAATCTCACTCACCAACTCTCCCACTCACCCACCCACCCATTCATCCAGACAAAGCTACCCCACGTAGCCTCTAGCTGGTTGTAGGGGCAAGTGCTGTTCCACAGACACTGACAAAGCTACCCCAGGTAGCCTTTGGCAGGGCTGTAGGGGCAAGTGCTGTTACATAGACACAGACAAAGGTACCCCAGGTAGCCTCTAGCGGGGCTGTAGGGGCAAGTGCTCTCACACAGATACAAACAAAGCTAACCCAGATAAATTCTACCAGGGCTGTCGGGGCAAGTGCTGTAAAAACATACATAGACAAAGCTACCCCAGGTAGCCTCTAGCGGTGCTGTAGGGGCAAGTGCTCTCATACACAGACACAGACAAATCTACCCTAGGTACCCTCTAGCAATGCTGTAGGGGCAAGTGCTGTTACACAAACACAGACAAAGCTACACCAGGTAGCCTCTAGCAGGGCTATAGGGGCAAGTGCTGTTACACAAACACAGACAAAGCTACCTTAGGTATCCTCTCGCAGGGCTTTAGGGGCAATTGCTGCCACACAGATACAAAAAAGCTAACCCAGATAAATTCTAGCAGTGCTGTAGGGGCAAGTGCTGTCAAAACATACATAGACAAAGCTACCCCAGGTAGCCTCTAGCTGGTTGTCGGGGCAAATGTTGTCACAGAGACACAGACAAAGCTACCCCAGGTAGAATCTTTCTGGTTGTAGGGACAAGTGCTTTGAGCAATAGCACCTATGAAGGCTACCGTCACAGTGGCTACACACACAGAGGGAGTGGGTGGCCACCACCACCACGCCCGACCGCCTTTGTCTCTCTCCCAGTTCTAGCGATGTTTACAACACCACCACCATCACTCCCCACACACACACACACAGTGCGCTAACCACTGCACCACCACTCCCCACTCAGACACACAATGCCCTCACCACTGCTCCACCACTCCCCACTCACATACAGTGCGCTAACCACTGCACCACCACTCCCCACTCACACACAGTGCGCTAACCACTGCACCACCACTCCCCACACACACACAGTGCGCTAACCACTGGACCACCACTCCCCACTCACACACAGTGCGCTAACCACTGCACCACCACTCCCCACTCACACACAGTGCGCTAACCACTGCACCACCACTCCGCACACACACTCAACGTGCGCTAACCACTGCACCACCGCTCCTCCCACACAAATTATTTCGCGACTCACTGCTGCCCTCTTGTGGTACAAAACTAGAATCTCACTCACCAACTCACCCACTCACCCACCCATTCATCCAGACAAAGCTACCCCACGTAGCCTCTAGCTGGTTGTAGGGGCAAGTGGTGTTCCACAGACACTGACAAAGCTACCCCAGGTAGCCTTTGGCAGGGCTGTAGGGGCAAGTGCTGTTACATAGACACAGACAAAGGTACCCCAGGTAGCCTCTAGCGGGGCTGTAGGGGCAAGTGCTCTCACACAGATACAAACAAAGCTAACCCAGATAAATTCTAGCAGGGCTGTCGGGGCAAGTGCTGTAAAAACATACATAGACAAAGCTACCCCAGGTAGCCTCTAGCGGTGCTGTAGGGGCAAGTGCTCTCATACACAGACACAGACAAATCTACCCTAGGTACCCTCTAGCAATGCTGTAGGGGCAAGTGCTGTTACACAAACACAGACAAAGCTACACCAGGTAGCCTCTAGCAGGGCTATAGGGGCAAGTGCTGTTACACAAACACAGACAAAGCTACCTTAGGTAGCCTCTCGCTGGGCTGTAGGGGCAATTGCTGCCACACAGATACAAAAAAGCTAACCCAGATAAATTCTAGCAGTGCTGTAGGGGCAAGTGCTGTCAAAACATACATAGACAAAGCTACCCCAGGTAGCCTCTAGCTGGTTGTCGGGGCAAATGTTGTCACAGAGACACAGACAAAGCTACCCCAGGTAGAATCTTTCTGGTTGTAGGGGCAAGTGCTTTGAGCAATAGCACCTATGAAGGCTACCGTCACTGTGGCTACACACACAGAGGGAGTGGGTGGCCACCACCACCACCACGCCCGACCGCCTTTGTCTCTCTCCCAGTTCTAGCGATGTTTACAACACCACCACCACCATCACTCCCCACACACACACACACAGTGCGCTAACCACTGCACCATCATTCCCCACTCACACACACAGTGCGCTAACCACTGCACCACCACTCCCCACTCAGACACACAATGCCCTAACCACTGCTCCACCACTCCCCACTCACATACAGTGCGCTAACCACTGCACCACCACTCCCCACTCAGACACACAATGCCCTAACCACTGCTCCACCACTCCCCACTCACACAGAGTGCGATAACCACTGCACCACCACTCCCCACTCACACACAGTGCGCTAACCACTGCACCACCACTCCCCACTCACACACAGTGCGCTAACCACTGCACCACCACTCCCCACACACACTCAACGTGCGCTAACCACTGCACCACCACTCCCCCACACAAATTATTTCGCGACTCAATGCTGCCCTCTTGTGGTAAAAAACTAGAATCTCACTCACCAACTCTCCCACTCACCCACCCACCCATTCATCCAGACAAAGCTACCCCACGTAGCCTCTAGCTGGTTGTAGGGGCAAGTGCTGTTCCACAGACACTGACAAAGCTACCCCAGGTAGCCTTTGGCAGGGCTGTAGGGGCAAGTGCTGTTACACAAACACAGACAAAGCTACACCAGGTAGCCTCTAGCAGGGCTATAGGGGCAAGTGCTGTTACACAAACACAGACAAAGCTACCTTAGGTAGCCTCTCGCTGGGCTGTAGGGGCAATTGCTGCCACACAGATACAAAAAAGCTAACCCAGATAAATTCTAGCAGTGCTGTAGGGGCAAGTGCTGTCAAAACATACATAGACAAAGCTACCCCAGGTAGCCTCTAGCTGGTTGTCGGGGCAAATGTTGTCACAGAGACACAGACAAAGCTACCCCAGGTAGAATCTTTCTGGTTGTAGGGGCAAGTGCTTTGAGCAATAGCACCTATGAAGGCTACCGTCACTGTGGCTACACACACAGAGGGAGTGGGTGGCCACCACCACCACCACGCCCGACCGCCTTTGTCTCTCTCCCAGTTCTAGCGATGTTTACAACACCACCACCACCATCACTCCCCACACACACACACACAGTGCGCTAACCACTGCACCATCATTCCCCACTCACACACACAGTGCGCTAACCACTGCACCACCACTCCCCACTCAGACACACAATGCCCTAACCACTGCTCCACCACTCCCCACTCACATACAGTGCGCTAACCACTGCACCACCACTCCCCACTCAGACACACAATGCCCTAACCACTGCTCCACCACTCCCCACTCACACAGAGTGCGATAACCACTGCACCACCACTCCCCACTCACACACAGTGCGCTAACCACTGCACCACCACTCCCCACTCACACACAGTGCGCTAACCACTGCACCACCACTCCCCACACACACTCAACGTGCGCTAACCACTGCACCACCACTCCCCCACACAAATTATTTCGCGACTCAATGCTGCCCTCTTGTGGTAAAAAACTAGAATCTCACTCACCAACTCTCCCACTCACCCACCCACCCATTCATCCAGACAAAGCTACCCCACGTAGCCTCTAGCTGGTTGTAGGGGCAAGTGCTGTTCCACAGACACTGACAAAGCTACCCCAGGTAGCCTTTGGCAGGGCTGTAGGGGCAAGTGCTGTTACATAGACACAGACAAAGGTACCCCAGGTAGCCTCTAGCGGGGCTGTAGGGGCAAGTGCTCTCACACAGATACAAACAAAGCTAACCCAGATAAATTCTAGCAGGGCTGTCGGGGCAAGTGCTGTAAAAACATACATAGACAAAGCTACCCCAGGTAGCCTCTAGCGGTGCTGTAGGGGCAAGTGCTCTCATACACAGACACAGACAAATCTACCCTAGGTACCCTCTAGCAATGCTGTAGGGGCAAGTGCTGTTACACAAACACAGACAAAGCTACACCAGGTAGCCTCTAGCAGGGCTATAGGGGCAAGTGCTGTTACACAAACACAGACAAAGCTACCTTAGGTATCCTCTCGCAGGGCTTTAGGGGCAATTGCTGCCACACAGATACAAAAAAGCTAACCCAGATAAATTCTAGCAGTGCTGTAGGGGCAAGTGCTGTCAAAACATACATAGACAAAGCTACCCCAGGTAGCCTCTAGCTGGTTGTCGGGGCAAATGTTGTCACAGAGACACAGACAAAGCTACCCCAGGTAGAATCTTTCTGGTTGTAGGGACAAGTGCTTTGAGCAATAGCACCTATGAAGGCTACCGTCACAGTGGCTACACACACAGAGGGAGTGGGTGGCCACCACCACCACGCCCGACCGCCTTTGTCTCTCTCCCAGTTCTAGCGATGTTTACAACACCACCACCATCACTCCCCACACACACACACACAGTGCGCTAACCACTGCACCACCACTCCCCACTCAGACACACAATGCCCTCACCACTGCTCCACCACTCCCCACTCACATACAGTGCGCTAACCACTGCACCACCACTCCCCACTCACATACAGTGCGCTAACCACTGCACCACCACTCCCCACACACACACAGTGCGCTAACCACTGGACCACCACTCCCCACTCACACACAGTGTGCTAACCACTGCACCACCACTCCCCACTCACACACAGTGCGCTAATCACTGCACCACCACTCCCCACTCACACACAGTGCGCTAACCACTGCACCACCACTCCGCACACACACTCAACGTGCGCTAACCACTGCACCACCGCTCCTCCCACACAAATTATTTCGCGACTCACTGCTGCCCTCTTGTGGTACAAAACTAGAATCTCACTCACCAACTCACCCACTCACCCACCCACCCATTCATCCAGACAAAGCTACCCCACGTAGCCTCTAGCTGGTTGTAGGGGCAAGTGCTGTTCCACAGACACTGACAAAGCTACCCCAGGTAGCCTTTGGCAGGGCTGTAGGGGCAAGTGCTGTTACATAGACACAGCCAAAGGTACCCCAGGTAGCCTCTAGCGGGGCTGTAGGGGCAAGTGCTCTCACACAGATACAAACAAAGCTAACCCAGATAAATTCTACCAGGGCTGTCGGGGCAAGTGTTGTCAAAACATACATAGACAAAGCTACCCCAGGTAGCCTCTAGCGGTGCTGTAGGGGCAAGTGCTCTCATACACAGACACAGACAAATCTACCCTAGGTACCCTCTAGCAATGCTGTAGGGGCAAGTGCTGTTACACAAACACAGACAAAGCTACACCAGGTAGCCTCTAGCAGGGCTATAGGGGCAAGTGCTGTTACACAAACACAGACAAAGCTACCTTAGGTAGCCTCTCGCAGGGCTTTAGGGGCAATTGCTGCCACACAGATACAAAAAAGCTAACCCAGATAAATTCTAGCAGTGCTGTAGGGGCAAGTGCTGTCAAAACATACATAGACAAAGCTACCCCAGGTAGCCTCTAGCTGGTTGTCGGGGCAAATGTTGTCACAGAGACACAGACAAAGCTACCCCAGGTAGAATCTTTCTGGTTGTAGGGACAAGTGCTTTGAGCAATAGCACCTATGAAGGCTACCGTCACAGTGGCTACACACACAGAGGGAGTGGGTGGCCACCACCACCACGCCCGACCGCCTTTGTCTCTCTCCCAGTTCTAGCGATGTTTACAACACCACCACCATCACTCCCCACACACACACACACAGTGCGCTAACCACTGCACCACCACTCCCCACTCAGACACACAATGCCCTCACCACTGCTCCACCACTCCCCACTCACATACAGTGCGCTAACCACTGCACCACCACTCCCCACTCACACACAGTGCGCTAACCACTGCACCACCACTCCCCACACACACACAGTGCGCTAACCACTGGACCACCACTCCCCACTCACACACAGTGCGCTAACCACTGCACCACCACTCCCCACTCACACACAGTGCACTAACCACTGCACCACCACTCCGCACACACACTCAACGTGCGCTAACCACTGCACCACCGCTCCTCCCACACAAATTATTTCGCGACTCACTGCTGCCCTCTTGTGGTACAAAACTAGAATCTCACTCACCAACTCACCCACTCACCCACCCACCCATTCATCCAGACAAAGCTACCCCACGTAGCCTCTAGCTGGTGGTAGGGGCAAGTGCTGTTCCACAGACACTGACAAAGCTACCCCAGGTAGCCTTTGGAAGGGCTGTAGGGGCAAGTGCTCTTACATAGACACAGACAAAGGTACCCCAGGTAGCCTCTAGCGGGGCTGTAGGGGCAAGTGCTCTCACACAGATACAAACAAAGCTAACCCAGATAAATTCTAGCAGGGCTGTCGGGGCAGGTGCTGTCAAAACATACATAGACAAAGCTACCCCAGGTAGCCTCTAGCGGGGCTGTAGGGGCAAGTGCTCTCATACACAGACACAGACAAAGCTACCCCAGGTACCCTCTAGCAATGCTGTAGGGGCAAGTGCTGTTACACAAACACAGACAAATCTACCCCAGGTAGCCTCTATGAGGGCTAAAAGGGGCAAGTGCTGTTACACAAACACAGACAAAACTACCATGGGTAGCCTCTCGCAGGGCTGTAGGGGCAATTGCTGCCACACAGATACAAAAAAGCTAACCTAGATAAATTCTAGCAGTGCTGTAGGGGCAAGTGCTGTCAAAACATACATAGACAAAGCTACCCCAGGTAGCTTCTAGCTGGTTGTCGGGGCAAATGTTGTCACAGCGACACAGACAAAGCTACCCCAGGTAGAATATTTCTGGTTGTAGGGGCAAGTGCTTTGAGCAATAGCACCTATGAAGGCTACCGTCACTGTGGCTACACACACAGAGGGAGTGGGTGGCCAGCACCACCACGCCCGACCGCCTTTGTCTCTCTCCCAGTTCTAGTGATGTTTACAACACCACCACCACCATCACTCCCCACACACACACACAGTGCGCTAACCACTGCACCATCACTCCCCACTCACACACACAGTGCGCTAACCACTGCACCACCACTCCCCACTCAGACACACAATGCCCTAACCACTGCTCCACCACTCCCCACTCACACAGAGTGCGCTAACCACTGCACCACCACTCCCCACTCACACACAGTGCGCTAACCACTGCACGAACCACTTCCCACTCACACACAGTGCGCTAACCACTGCACCACCACTCCCCACACACACTCAACGTGCGCTAACCACTGCACCACCACTCCCCACTCAGACACACAATGCCCTAGCCACTGCTCCACCACTCCCCACTCACACAGAGTGCGCTAACCACTGCACCACCACTCCCCACTCACACACAGTGCGCTAACCACTGCACCACCACTCCCCACTCACACACAGTGCGCTAACCACTGCACCACCACTCCCCACACACACTCAACGTGCGCTAACCACTGCACCACCACTCCCCCACACAAATTATTTCGCGACTCAATGCTGCCCTCTTGTGGTAAAAAACTAGAATCTCACTCACCAACTCTCCCACTCACCCACCCACCCATTCATCCAGACAAAGCTACCCCACGTAGCCTCTAGCTGGTTGTAGGGGCAAGTGCTGTTCCACAGACACTGACAAAGCTACCCCAGGTAGCCTTTGGCAGGGCTGTAGGGGCAAGTGCTGTTACATAGACACAGACAAAGGTACCCCAGGTAGCCTCTAGCGGGGCTGTAGGGGCAAGTGCTCTCACACAGATACAAACAAAGCTAACCCAGATAAATTCTAGCAGGGCTGTCGGGGCAAGTGCTGTAAAAACATACATAGACAAAGCTACCCCAGGTAGCCTCTAGCGGTGCTGTAGGGGCAAGTGCTCTCATACACAGACACAGACAAATCTACCCTAGGTACCCTCTAGCAATGCTGTAGGGGCAAGTGCTGTTACACAAACACAGACAAAGCTACACCAGGTAGCCTCTAGCAGGGCTATAGGGGCAAGTGCTGTTACACAAACACAGACAAAGCTACCTTAGGTAGCCTCTCGCTGGGCTGTAGGGGCAATTGCTGCCACACAGATACAAAAAAGCTAACCCAGATAAATTCTAGCAGTGCTGTAGGGGCAAGTGCTGTCAAAACATACATAGACAAAGCTACCCCAGGTAGCCTCTAGCTGGTTGTCGGGGCAAATGTTGTCACAGAGACACAGACAAAGCTACCCCAGGTAGAATCTTTCTGGTTGTAGGGGCAAGTGCTTTGAGCAATAGCACCTATGAAGGCTACCATCACTGTGGCTACACACACAGAGGGAGTGGGTGGCCACCACCACCACCACCACGCCCGACCGCCTTTGTCTCTCTCCCAGTTCTAGCGATGTTTACAACACCACCACCACCATCACTCCCCACACACACACACACAGTGCGCTAACCACTGCACCATCATTCCCCACTCACACACACAGTGCGCTAACCACTGCACCACCACTCCCCACTCAGACACACAATGCCCTAACCACTGCTCCACCACTCCCCACTCACATACAGTGCGCTAACCACTGCACCACCACTCCCCACTCACACACAGTGCGCTAACCACTGCACCACCACTCCCCACACACACACAGTGTGCTAATCACTGCACCACCACTCCCCACTCACACACAGTGCGCTAACCACTGCACCACCACTCCGCACACACACTCAACGTGCGCTAACCACTGCACCACCGCTCCTCCCACACAAATTATTTCGCGACTCACTGCTGCCCTCTTTTGGTACAAAACTAGAATCTCACTCACCAACTCACCCACTCACCCACCCACCCATTCATCCAGACAAAGCTACCCCACGTAGCCTCTAGCTGGTTGTAGGGGCAAGTGCTGTTCCACAGACACTGACAAAGCTACCCCAGGTAGCCTTTGGCAGGGCTGTAGGGGCAAGTGCTGTTACATAGACACAGCCAAAGGTACCCCAGGTAGCCTCTAGCGGGGCTGTAGGGGCAAGTGCTCTCACACAGATACAAACAAAGCTAACCCAGATAAATTCTACCAGGGCTGTCGGGGCAAGTGCTGTCAAAACATACATAGACAAAGCTACCCCAGGTAGCCTCTAGCGGTGCTGTAGGGGCAAGTGCTCTCATACACAGACACAGACAAATCTACCCTAGGTACCCTCTAGCAATGCTGTAGGGGCAAGTGCTGTTACACAAACACAGACAAAGCTACACCAGGTAGCCTCTAGCAGGGCTATAGGGGCAAGTGCTGTTACACAAACACAGACAAAGCTACCTTAGGTAGCCTCTCGCAGGGCTTTAGGGGCAATTGCTGCCACACAGATACAAAAAAGCTAACCCAGATAAATTCTAGCAGTGCTGTAGGGGCAAGTGCTGTCAAAACATACATAGACAAAGCTACCCCAGGTAGCCTCTAGCTGGTTGTCGGGGCAAATGTTGTCACAGAGACACAGACAAAGCTACCCCAGGTAGAATCTTTCTGGTTGTAGGGACAAGTGCTTTGAGCAATAGCACCTATGAAGGCTACCGTCACAGTGGCTACACACACAGAGGGAGTGGGTGGCCACCACCACCACGCCCGACCGCCTTTGTCTCTCTCCCAGTTCTAGCGATGTTTACAACACCACCACCATCACTCCCCACACACACACACACAGTGCGCTAACCACTGCACCACCACTCCCCACTCAGACACACAATGCCCTCACCACTGCTCCACCACTCCCCACTCACATACAGTGCGCTAACCACTGCACCACCACTCCCCACTCACACACAGTGCGCTAACCACTGCACCACCACTCCCCACACACACACAGTGCGCTAACCACTGGACCACCACTCCCCACTCACACACAGTGCGCTAACCACTGCACCACCACTCCCCACTCACACACAGTGCGCTAACCACTGCACCACCACTCCGCACACACACTCAACGTGCGCTAACCACTGCACCACCGCTCCTCCCACACAAATTATTTCGCGACTCACTGCTGCCCTCTTGTGGTACAAAACTAGAATCTCACTCACCAACTCACCCACTCACCCACCCACCCATTCATCCAGACAAAGCTACCCCAGGTAGCCTTTGGCAGGGCTGTAGGGGCAAGTGCTGTTAAATAGACACAGACAAAGGTACCCCAGGTAGCCTCTAGCGGGGCTGTAGGGGCAAGTGCTCTCACACAGATACAAACAAAGCTAACCCAGATAAATTCTAGCAGGGCTGTCGGGGCAAGTGCTGTCAAAACATACATAGACAAAGCTACCCCAAGTAGCCTCTAGCGGGGCTGTAGGGGCAAGTGCTCTCATACACAGACACAGACAAAGCTACCCCAGGTACGCTCTAGCAATGCTGTAGGGGCAAGTGCTGTTACACAAACACAGACAAAGCTACCCCAGGTAGCCTCTATGAGGGCTAAAAGGGGCAAGTGCTGTTACACAAACACAGACAAAACTACCTTGGGTAGCCTCTCGCAGGGCTGTAGGGGCAATTGCTGCCACACAGATACAAAAAAGCTAACCCAGATAAATTCTAGCAGTGCTGTAGGGGCAAGTGCTGTCAAAACATACATAGACAAAGCTACCCCAGGTAGCCTCTAGCTGGTTGTCGGGGCAAATGTTGTCACAGCGACACAGACAAAGCTACCCCAGGGAGAATCTTTCTGGTTGTAGGGGCAAGTGCTTTGAGCAATAGCACCTATGAAGGCTACCGTCACTGTGGCTACACACACAGAGGGAGTGGGTGGCCAGCACCACCACGCCCGACCGCCTTTGTCTCTCTCCCAGTTCTAGTGATGTTTACAACACCACCACCACCATCCCTCCCCACACACACACACAGTGCGCTAACCACTGCACCATCACTCCCCACTCACACACACAGTGCGCTAACCACTGCACCACCACTCCCCACTCAGACACACAATGCCCTAACCACTGCTCCACCACTCCCCACTCACACAGAGTGCGCTAACCACTGCACCACCACTCCCCACTCACACACAGTGCGCTAACCACTGCATGAACCACTTCCCACTCACACACAGTGCGCTAACCACTGGACCACCACTCCCCACACACACTCAACGTGCGCTAACCACTGCACCACCACTCCCCCCACACAAATTATTTCGCGACTCAATGCTGCCCTCTTGTGGTAAAAAACTAGAATCTCACTCACCAACTCACCCACTCACCCACCCACCCATTCATCCAGACAAAGCTACCCCACGTAGCCTCTAGCTGGTTGTAGGGGCAAGTGCTGTTCCACAGACACTGACAAAGCTACCCCAGGTAGCCTTTGGCAGGGCTGTAGGGGCAAGTGCTGTGAGCAATAGCACCTATGAAGGCTACCGGCACTGTGGCTACACACACAGAGGGAGTGGGTGGCCAGCACCACCACGCCCGACCGCCTTTGTCTCTCTCCCAGTTCTAGCGATGTTTACAACACCACCACCACCATCACTCCCCACACACACACACAGTGCGCTAACCACTGCACCATCACTCCCCACTCACACACACAGTGCGCTAACCACTGAACCACCACTCCCCACTCAGACACACAATGCCCTAACCACTGCTCCACCACTCCCCACTCACACAGAGTGCGATAACCACTGCACCACCACTCCCCACTCACACACAGTGCGCTAACCACTGCACCACCACTCCCCACTCACACACAGTGCGCTAACCACTGCACCACCACTCCGCACACACACTCAACGTGCGCTAACCACTGCACCACCGCTCCTCCCACACAAATTATTTCGCGACTCACTGCTGCCCTCTTGTGGTACAAAACTAGAATCTCACTCACCAACTCACCCACTCACCCACCCACCCATTCATCCAGACAAAGCTACCCCACATAGCCTCTAGCTGGTGGTAGGGGCAAGTGCTGTTCCACAGACACTGACAAAGCTACCCCAGGTAGCCTTTGGCAGGGCTGTAGGGGCAAGTGCTGTTACATAGACACAGACAAAGGTACCCCAGGTAGCCTCTAGCGGGGCTGTAGGGGCAAGTGCTCTCACACAGATACAAACAAAGCTAACCCAGATAAATTCTAGCAGGGCTGTCGGGGCAGGTGCTGTCAAAACATACATAGACAAAGCTACCCCAGGTAGCCTCTAGCGGGGCTGTAGGGGCAAGTGCTCTCATACACAGACACAGACAAAGCTACCCCAGGTACCCTCTAGCAATGCTGTAGGGGCAAGTGCTGTTACACAAACAAAGACAAAGCTACCCCAGGTAGCCTCTATGAGGGCTAAAAGGGGCAAGTGCTGTTACACAAACACAGACAAAACTACCATGGGTAGCCTCTCGCAGGGCTGTAGGGGCAATTGCTGCCACACAGATACAAAAAAGCTAACCTAGATAAATTCTAGCAGTGCTGTAGGGGCAAGTGCTGTCAAAACATACATAGACAAAGCTACCCCAGGTAGCTTCTAGCTGGTTGTCGGGGCAAATGTTGTCACAGCGACACAGACAAAGCTACCCCAGGTAGAATCTTTCTGGTTGTAGGGGCAAGTGCTTTGAGCAATAGCACCTATGAAGGCTACCGTCACTGTGGCTACACACACAGAGGGAGTGGGTGGCCAGCACCACCACGCCCGACCGCCTTTGTCTCTCTCCCAGTTCTAGTGATGTTTACAACACCACCACCACCATCACTCCCCACACACACACACAGTGCGCTAACCACTGCACCATCACTCCCCACTCACACACACAGTGCGCTAACCACTGCACCACCACTCCCCACTCAGACACACAATGCCCTAACCACTGCTCCACCACTCCCCACTCACACAGAGTGCGCTAACCACTGCACCACCACTCCCCACTCACACACAGTGCGCTAACCACTGCACGAACCACTTCCCACTCACACACAGTGCGCTAACCACTGCACCACCACTCCCCACACACACTCAACGTGCGCTAACCACTGCACTACCACTCCCCCCACACAAATTATTTCGCGACTCAATGCTGCCCTCTTGTGGTAAAAAACTAGAATCTCACTCACCAACTCACCCACTCACCCACCCACCCATTCATCCAGACAAAGCTACCCCACGTAGCCTCTAGCTGGTTGTAGGGGCAAGTGCTGTTCCACAGACACTGACAAAGCTACCCCAGGTAGCGTTTGGCAGGGCTGTAGGGGCAAGTGCTGTTACATAGACACAGACAAAGGTACCCCAGGTAGCCTCTAGCGGGGCTGTAGGGGCAAGTGCTCTCACACAGATACAAACAAAGCTAACCCAGATAAATTCTAGCAGGGCTGTCGGGGCAAGTGCTGTCAAAACATACATAGACAAAGCTACCCCAGGTAGCCTCTAGCGGGGCTGTAGGGGCAAGTGCTCTCATACACAGACACAGACAAATCTACACTAGGTACCCTCTAGCAATGCTGTAGGGGCAAGTGCTGTTACACAAACACAGACATACCTACACCAGGTAGCCTCTAGCAGGGCTATAGGGGCAAGTGCTGTTACACAAACACAGACAAAGCTACCTTAGGTAGCCTCTCGCAGGGCTGTAGGGGCAATTGCTGCCACACAGATACAAAAAAGCTAACCCAGATAAATTCTAGCAGTGCTGTAGGGGCAAGTGCTGTCAAAACATACATAGACAAAGCTACCCCAGGTAGCCTCTAGCTGGTTGTCGGGGCAAATGTTGTCACAGAGACACAGACAAAGCTACCCCAGGTAGAATCTTTCTGGTTGTAGGGGCAAGTGCTTTGATCAATAGCACCTATGAAGGCTACCGGCACTGTGGATACACACACAGAGGGAGTGGGTGGCCAGCACCACCACGCCCGACCGCCTCTGTCTCTCTCCCAGTTCTAGCGATGTTTACAACACCACCACCACCACCATCACTCCCCACACACACACACAGTGCGCTAACCACTGCACCATCACTCCCCACTCACACACACAGTGCGCTAACCACTGCACCATCACTCCCCACTCACACACACAGTGCGCTAACCACTGCACCACCACACCCCACTCAGACACACAATGCCCTAACCACTGCTTCACCACTCCCCACTCACACACAGTGCGCTAAGCACTGCACCACCACTCCCCACTCACACACAGTGCGCTAACCACTGCACCACCACTCCCCACACACACTCAACGTGCGCTAACCACTGCACCACCACTCCCCCCACACAAATTATTTCGCGACTCAATGCTGCCCTCTTTTGGTAAAAACTAGAATCTCACTCACCAACTCACCCCCTCACTCAACTACCCACCCACTCATCCAGACAAAGCTACCCCAGGTAGCCTCTAGCTGGCTGTGGGGGCAAGCGCTGTTCCACAGACACTGACAAAGCTACCCCAGGTAGCCTTTGGCAGGGGTGTAGGGGCAAGTGCTTTTACATAGACACAGACAAGGTAGCCCAGGTAGCCTCTAGCGCGGCTGTAGAGGCTAGTGCTGTTACTCTCAGAGAAAGCTACCCCAGGTAGCCTCTAGCAGGGCTGTAGGGGCAAGTGCTGTTACACAAACACATACAAAGCTACCCCAGGTAGCCTCTAGCAGGGCTGTAGGGGCAAGTGCTATTACACAAACACATACAAAGCTACCTTACGTAGCCTCTCGCAGGGCTGTGGGGTAAGTGCTGCCACACAGATACAAAAAAGCTAACCCAGATAAATTCTAGCAGGGCTGTAGGGGCAAGTGCTGTCAAAACATACATATGACAAAGCTACCCCAGGTAGCCTCTAGCTGGTTGTCGGGGCAAATTTTGTCACATAGACACAGACAAAGCTACCCCAGGTAGACTCTTTATGGTTGTAGGGGCAAGTGCTTTGAGCAATAGCACCTATGAAGGCTACCGGCACTGTGGCTACACACACAGAGGGAGTGGGTGGCCAGCACCACCACGCCCGACCGCCTTTGTCTCTCTCCCAGTTCTTGCGAGGTTTACAACACCACCACCACCATCACTCCCCACACACACACACAGTGCGCTATCCACTGCACCATCACTCCCCACTCACACACACAGTGCGCTAACCACTGCACCACCACTCCCCACTCAGACACACAATGCCCTAACCACTGCTCCACCACTCCCCACTCACACACAGTGCGCTAACCACTGCACCACCACTCCCCACTCACACACAGTGCGCTAACCACTGCACCACCACTCCCCACTCACACACAGTGCGCTAACCACTGCACCACCACTCCCCACACACACTCAACGTGCGCTAACCACTGCACCACCACTCCCCACAAACAAATTATTTCGCGACTCAATGCTGCCCTCTTGTGGTACAAAATGAGAATCTCACTCACCAACTCACCCCCTCACTCAACCACCCACCCACTCATCCAGACAAAGCTACCCCAGGTAGCCGCTAGTTGGCTGTGGGGGCAAGTGCTGTTCCACAAACACTGACAAAGCTACCCCAGGTAGCCTTTGCCAGGGCTGTAGGGGCAAGTGCTGTTACATAGACACAGACAAAGCTACCCCAGGTAGCCTTTCGCGTGACTGTAGAGGCTAGTGCTTTTGCACACAGAGAAAGCTACCCCAGGTAGCCTCTAGCAGGGCTGTAGGGGCAAGTGCTGTTACACAAACACATACAAAGCTACCCCAGGTAGCCTCTAGCAGGGCTGTAGGGGCAAGTGCTGTTACACAAACACATACAAAGCTACCTTAGGTAGCCTCTCGCAGTGCTGTGGGGCAAGTGCTCTCACACAGTTACAAACAAAGCTAACCCAGATAAATTCTAGCAGGGCTGTCGGGGCAAGTGCTGTCAAAACATACATAGACAAAGCTACCCCAGGTAGCCTCTAGCGGGGCTGTAGGGGCAAGTGCTCTCATACACAGACACAGACAATGCTACCCCAGGCACCCTCTAGCAATGCTGTAGGGGCAAGTGCTGTTACACAAACACAGACAAAGCTACCCCAGGTAGCCTCTATGAGGGCTAAAAGGGGCAAGTGCTGTTACACAAACACAGACAAAGCTACCTTAGGTAGCCTCTCGCAGGGCAGTAGGGGCAATTGCTGCCACACAGATACAAAAAAGCTAACCCAGAAAAATTCTAGCAGTGCTGTAGGGGCAAGTGCTGTCAAAACATACATAGACAAACCTACCCCAGGTAGCCTCTAGCTGGTTGTCGGGGCAAATGTTGTCACAGAGACACAGACAAAGCTACCCCAGGTAGAATCTTTCTGGTTGTAGGGGCAAGTGCTTTGAGCAATAGCACCTATGAAGGCTACCGGCACTGTGGATACACACACAGAGGGAGTGGGTGGCCAGCACCATCACGCCCGACCGCCTTTGTCTCTCTCCCAGTTCTAGCGATGTTTACAACACCACCACCACCATCACTCCCCACACACACACACAGTGCGCTAACCACTGCACCATCACTCCCCACTCACACACACAGTGCGCTAACCACTGCACCACCACTCCCCACTCAGACACACAATGCCCTAACCACTGCTCCACCACTCCCCACTCACACAGAGTGCGCTAACCACTGCACCACCACTCCCCACTCACACACAGTGCGCTAACCACTGCACCACCACTCCCCACTCACACACAGTGCGCTACCCACTGCACCACCACTCCCCACACACACTGAACGTGCGCTAACCACTGCACCACCACTCCCCCCACACAAATTATTTCGCGACTCAATGCTGCCCTCTTGTGGTAAAAACTAGAATCTCATTCACCAACTCACCCCCTCACTCAACCACCCACCCACTCATCCAGACAAAGCTACCCCAGGTAGCCTCTAGCTGGCTGTGGGGGCAAGTGCTGTTCCACAGACACTGACAAAGCTACCCCAGGTAGCCTTTAGCAGGGCTGTAGGGGCAAGTGCTGTTACATAGACACAGACAACGCTACCCCAGGTAGCCTCTAGCGCGGCTGTAGGGGCTAGTGCTTTTACACACAGAGAAAGCTACCCCAGGTAGCCTCTAGCAGGGCTGTAGGGGCAAGTGCTTTTACACAAACACAGACAAAGCTACCTTAGGTAGCCTCTCGCAGGGCTGTAGGGCCAAGTGCTGTCACACAGATACAAACAAAGCTAACCCAGATACATTCTATCAGGGCTGTCGGGGCAAGTGCTGTCAAAACATACATAGACAAAGCTACCCCAGGTAGCCTCTAGCGGGGCTGTAGGGGCAAGTGCTCTCATACACAGACACAGACAAAGCTACCCCAGGTACCCTCTAGCAATGCTGTAGGGGCAAGTGCTGTTACACAAACACAGACAAAGCTACCTTAGGTAGCCTCTCGCAGGGCTGTAGGGGCAATTGCTGCCACACAGATACAAAAAAGCTAACCCAGATAAATTCTAGCAGGGCTGTAGGGGCAAGTGCTGTCAAAACATACATAGACAAAGCTACCCCAGGTAGCCTCTAGCTGGTTGTCGGGGCAAATGTTGTCACAGAGACACAGACAAAGCTACCCCAGGTAGACTCTTTCTGGTTGTAGGGGCAAGTGCTTTGAACAATAGCACCTATGAAGGCTACCGGCACTGTGGCTACACACACAGAGGGAGTGGGTGGCCAGCACCACCACGCCCGACCGCCTTTGTCTCTCTCCCAGTTCTAGCGATGTTTACAACACCACCACCATCACTCCCCACACACACACACACATTGCGCTAACCACTGCACCACCACTCCCCACTCACACACAGTGCGCTAACCACTGCACCACCACTCTCCACTCACACACAGTGCGCTAACCACTGCACCACCACTCCCCACACACACTCAACGTGCGCTAACCACTGCACCACCACTCCCCCCACACAATTTATTTCGCGACTCAATGCTGCCCTCTTGTGGTAAAAACTAGAATCTCACTCACCAACTCACCCCCTCACTCAAACACCCACCCACTCATCCAGACAAAGCTACCCCCAGGTAGCCTCTAGCTGGATGTGGGGGCAAGTGCTGTTCCACAGACACTGACAAAGCTACCCCAGGTAGCCTTTGGCAGGGCTGTAGGGGCAAGTACTTTTACATAGACACAGACAAAGCAACCCCAGGTAGCCTCTAGCAGGGCTGTAGGGGCAAGTGCTGTTACACAAACACAGACAAAGCTACCCCACGTAGCCTCTAGCAGGGCTGTAGGGGCAAATGCTGTTACACAAACACAGACAAAGCTACCTTAGGTAGCCTGTCGCGGGGCTGTAGGGGCAAGTGCTCTCACACAGATACAAACAAAGCTCACCCAGATAAATTCTAGCAGAGCTGTCGGGGCAAGTGCTGTCAAAACATACATAGACAAAGCTACCCCAGGTAGCCTCTAGCTGGTTGTCGGGGCAAATGTTGTCACAGAGACACAGACAAAGCTACCCCAGGTAGAATCTTTCTGGTTGTAGGGGCAAGTGCTTTGAGCAATAGCACCTATGAAGGCTACCGTCACTGTGGCTACACACACAGAGGGAGTGGGTGGCCACCACCACCACGCCCGACCGCCTTTGTCTCTCTCCCAGTTCTAGCGATGTTTACAACACCACCACCACCATCACTCCCCACACACACACACAGTGCGCTAACCACTGCACCATCATTCCCCACTCACACACACAGTGCGCTAACCACTGCACCACCACTCCCCACTCAGACACACAATGCCATAACCACTGCTCCACCACTCCCCACTCACATACAGTGCGCTAACCACTGCACTACCGCTCCACACTCACACACAGTGCGCTAACCACTGCACCACCACTCCCCACACACACACACAGTGCGATAACCACTGCACCACCACTCCCCACTCACACACAGTGCGCTAACCACTGCACCACCACTCCCCACTCAAACACAGTGCGCTAACCACTGCACCACCACTCCCCACACACACTCAACGTGCGCTAACCACTGCACCACCACTCCTCCCACACAAATTATTTCGCGACTCAATGCTGCCCTCTTGTGGTAAAAAACTAGAATCTCACTCACCAACTCTCCCACTCACCCACCCACCCATTCATCCAGGCAAAGCTACCCCACGTAGCCTCTAGCTGGTTGTAGGGGCAAGTGCTGTTCCACAGACACTGAAAAAGCTACCCCAGGTAGCCTTTGGCAGGGCTGTAGGGGCAAGTGCTGTTACATAGACACAGACAAAAGTACCCCAGGTAGCCTCTAGCGGGGCTGTAGGGGCAAGTGCTCTCACACAGATACAAACAAAGCTAACCCAGATAAATTCTAGCAGGGCTGTCGGGGCAAGTGCTGTCAAAACATACATAGACAAAGCTACCCCAGGTAGCCTCTAGCGGGGCTGTAGGGGCAAGTGCTCTCATACACAGACACAGACAAATCTACCCTAGGTACCCTCTAGCAATGCTGTAGGGGCAAGTGCTGTTACACAAACACAGACAAAGCTACACCAGGTAGCCTCTAGCAGGGCTATAGGGGCAAGTGCTGTTACACAAACACAGACAAAGCTACCTTAGGTAGCCTCTCGCAGGGCTGTAGGGACAATTGCTGCCACACAGATACAAAAAAGTTAACCCAGATAAATTCTAGCAGTGCTGTAGGGGCAAGTGCTGTCAAAACATACATAGACAAAGCTACCCCAGGTAGCCTCTAGCTGGTTGTCGGGGCAAATGTTGTCACAGAGATACAGACAAAGCTACCCCAGGTAGATTCTTTCTGGTTGTAGGAGCAAGTGCTTTGAGCAATAGCACCTATGAAGGCTACCGTCACTGTGGCTACACACACAGAGGGAGTGGGTGGCCACCACCACCACGCCCGACCGCCTTTGTCTCTCTCCCAGTTCTAGCGATGTTTACAACACCACCACCACCATCACTCCCCACACACACACACACAGTGCGCTAACCACTGCGCCATCATTCCCCACTCACACACACAGTGCGCTAACCACTGCACCACCACTCCCCACTCAGACACACAATGCCCTAACCACTGCTCCACCACTCCCCACTCACATACAGTGCGCTAACCACTGCACCACCACTCCCCACTCACACACAGTGCGCTAACCACTGCACCACCACTCCCCACACACACACAGTGCGCTAACCACTGCACCACCACTCCCCACTCACACACAGTGCGCTAAACACTGCACCACCACTCCCCACTCACACACAGTGCGCTAACCACTGCACCACCACTCCGCACGCACACTCAACGTGCGCTAACCACTGCACCACCGCTCCTCCCAAACAAATTATTTCGCGACTAACTGCTGCCCTCTTGTGGTACAAAACTAGAATCTCACTCACCAACTCACCCACTCACCCACCCACCCATTCATCCAGACAAAGCTACCCCACGTAGCCTCTAGCTGGTTGTAGGCGCAAGTGCTGTGCCACGGACACTGACAAAGCTACCCCAGGTAGCCTTGGGCAGGGCTGTAGGGGCAAGTGCTGTTACATAGACACAGACAAAGGTACCCCAGGTAGCCTCTAGCGGGGCTGTAGGGGCAAGTGCTCTCATACACAGACACAGACAAATCTACCCAGGTACCCTCTAGCAATGCTGTAGGGGCAAGTGCTGTTACACAAACACAGACAAAGCTACCCCAGGTAGCCTCTAGCAGGGCTATAGGGGCAAGTGCTGTTACACAAACACAGACAAAGCTACCTTAGGTAGCCTCTCGCAGGGCTGTAGGGGCAATTGCTGCCACACAGATACAAAAAAGCTAACCCAGATAAATTCTAGCAGTGCTGTAGGGGCAAGTGCTGTCAACACATACATAGACAAAGCTACCCCAGGTAGCCTCTAGCTGGTTGTCGGGGCAAATGTTGTCACAGAGACACAGACAAAGCTACCCCAGGTAGAATCTTTCTGGTTGTAGGGGCAAGTGCTTTGAGCAATAGCACCTATGAAGGCTACCGTCACTGTGGCTACACACACAGAGGGAGTGGGTGGCCACCACCACCACGCCCGACCGCCTTTGTCTCTCTCCCAGTTCTAGCGATGTTTACAACACCACCACCACCATCACTCCCCACACACACACACACAGTGCGCTAACCACTGCACCATCATTCCCCACTCACACACACAGTGCGCTAACCACTGCACCACCACTCCCCACTCAGACACACAATGCCATAACCACTGCTCCACCACTCCCCACTCACATACAGTGCGCTAACCACTGCACCACCACTCCCCACTCACACACAGTGCGCTAACCACTGCACCACCACTCCCCACTCACACACAGTGCGCTAACCACTGCACCACCACTCCCCACACACACTCAACGTGCGCTAACCACTGCACCACCACTCCCCACAAACAAATTATTTCGCGACTCAATGCTGCCCTCTTGTGGTACAAAATTAGAATCTCACTCACCAACTCACCCCCTCACTCAACCACCCACCCACTCATCCAGACAAAGCTACCCCAGGTAGCCGCTAGTTGGCTGTGGGGGCAAGTGCTGTTCCACAGACACTGACAAAGCTACCCCAGGTAGCCTTTGGCAGGGCTGTAGGGGCAAGTGCTTTTACATAGACACAGACAAAGCTACGCCAGGTAGCCTCTAGCAGGGCTGTAGGGGCAAGTGCTGTTACACAAACACAGACAAAGCTACCCCAGGTAGCCTCTAGCAGGGCTGTAGGGGCAAGTGCTGTTACACAAACACAGACAAAGCTACCTTAGGTAGCCTGTCGCGGGGCTGTAGGGGCAAGTGCTCTCACACAGATACAAACAAAGCTCACCCAGATAAATTCTAGCAGAGCTGTCGGGGCAAGTGCTGTCAAAACATACATAGACAAAGCTACCCCAGGTAGCCTCTAGCGGGGCTGTAGGGGCAAGTGCTCTCATACACAGACACAGACAAAGCTACCCCAGGTACCCTCTAGCAATGCTGTAGGGGCAAGTGCTGTTACACAAACGCAGACAAAGCTACCCCAGGTAGCCTCTAGCTGGCTGTGGGGGCAAGTGCTGCTCCACAGACACTGACAAAGCTACCCCAGGTAGCCTTTGGCAGGGCTGTAGGGGCAAGTGCTTTTACATAGACACAGACAAAGCTACCCCAGGTAGCCTCTAGCGCGGCTGTAGAGGTTAGTGCTGTTACACTCAGAGAAAGCTACCCCAGGTAGCCTCTAGCAGGGCTGTAGGGGCAAGTGCTGTTACACAAACACAGACAAAGCTACCGCAGGTAGCCTCTAGCAGGGCTGTAGGGGCAAGTGCTGTTACACAAACACAGACAAAGCTACCTTAGGTAGCCTCTCGCAGGGCTGTAGGGGCAAGTGCTCTCACAGAGATACAAACAAAGCTAACCCAGATAAATTCTAGCAGGGCTGTCGGGGCAAGTGCTGTCAAAACATACATAGAAAAAGCTACCCCAGGTAGCCTCTAGCGGGGCTGTAGGGGCAAGTGCTCTAATACACAGACACAGACAAAGCTACCCCAGGTACCCTCTAGCAATGCTGTAGGTGCAAGTGCTGTTACACAAACACAGACAAAGCTACCCCAGGTAGACTCTTTCTGGCTGTAGGGGCAATTGCTGTCACACAGACAAAGTTACGCCCAGGTAGCCTTTAGCAGGACTGTAGGGGCAAGTGCTGTGAGCAATAGCGCCTATGAAGGCTACCGGCACTGTGTCTACACACACAGAGGGAGTGGGTGGCTAGCACCACCACGCCCGACCGCCTTTGTCTCTCTCCCTGTTCTAGCGATGTTTACAACACCACCACCACCATCACTCCCCACACACACACACAGTGCGATAACCACTGCACCATCACTCCCTACTCACACACACAGTGCGCTAACCACTGCACCACCACTCCCCACTCAGACACACAATGCCCTAACCACTGCTCCACCACTCCCCACTCACACAGAGTGCGCTAACCACTGCACCACCACTCCCCACTCACACACAGTGCGCTAACCACTGCACCACCACTCCCCACTCACACAGAGTGCGCTAACCACTGCACCACCACTCCCCACTCACACACAGTGTGCTAACCACTGCACCACCACTCCCCCCACACAAATTATTTCGCGACTCAATGCTGCCCATTTCTGGTGAAAAACTAGAATCTCACTCACCAACTCACCCACTCACCCACCCACCCATTCATCCAGACAAAGCTACCCCACGTAGCCTCTAGCTGGTTGTAGGGGCAAGTGCTGTTCCACAGACACTGACAAAGCTACCCCAGTTTGCCTTTGGCAGGGCTGTAGGGGCAAGTGCTGTTACATAGACACAGACAAAGGTACCCCAGGGAGCCTCTAGCGGGGCTGTAGGGGCAAGTGCTGTTACACACAGACAAAGCTACCCCAGGTAGCCTCTAGCAGGTTTTAGGGGCAAGTGCTGCTACAAAGACACAGACAAGCTATCCTAGGCAGCCTTTAGCAGGGCTGTAGGGGCAAGTGCTCTCATACGCATACACAGACACAGACAAAGCTACCCCAGGTAGCCTCTAGCAGGGCTGTCGGGGCAAGTGCTGTCAAAACATGCATAGACAAAGCTACCCCAGATAGCCTCTAGCGGGGCTGTAGGGGCAAGTGCTCTCATACACAGACACAGACAAAGCTACCCCAGGTACCCTCTAGCAATGCTGTAGGGGCAAGTGCTGTTACACAAACACAGACAAAGCTACCCCAGGAAGCCTCTAGCAGGGCTATAGGGGCAAGTGCTGTTACACAAACACAGACAAAGCTACCTTAGTTAGCCTCTCGCAGGGCTGTAGGGGCAATTGCTGCCACACAGATACAATAAAGCTAACCCAGATAAATTCTAGCAGGGCTGTAGGGGCAAGTGCTGTCAAAACATACATAGACAAAGCTACCCCAGGTAGCCTCTAGCTGGTTGTCGGGGCAAATGTTGTCACAGCGACACAGACAAATCTACCCCATGGTAGACTCTTTCTTGTTGTAGGGGCAAGTGCTTTGACCAATAGCACCTATGAAGGCTACCGGCACTGTGGGTACACACACAGAGGGAGTGGGTGGCCAGCACCACCACGCCCGACCGCCTTTGTCTCTCTCCCAGTTCTAGTGATGTTTACAACACCACCACCACCATCACTCCCCACACACACACACACACAGTGCGCTAACCACTGCACCATCACTCCCCACTCACACACACAGTGCGCTAACCACTGCACCACCACTCCCCACTCAGACACAGAATGCCCTAACCACTGCTCCACCACTCCCCACTCACACAGAGTGCGCTGACCACTGCACCACCACTCCCCACTCACACACAGTGCGCTAACCACTGCACCACCACTCCCCACACACACTCAACGTGCGCTAACCACTGCACCACCACTCCCCCCACACAAATTATTTCGCGACTCAATGCTGCCCTCTTGTGGTAAAAAACTAGAATCTCACTCACCAACTCACCCACCCACCCATTCATCCAGACAAAGCTGCCCCACGTAGCCTCTAGCTGGTTGTAGGGGCAAGTGCTGTTCCACAGACACTGACAAAGCTACCCCAGTTTGCCTTTGGCAGGGCTGTAGGGGCAAGTGCTGTTACACAAACACATACAAAGCTACCCTAGGTAGCCTCTCGAAGGGCTGTGGGGAAAGTGCTCTCACACAGACACAAACAAAGCTAACCCAGATAAATTCTAGCAGGGCTGTCGGGGCAAGTGCAGTCAAAACATACATAGACAAAGCTACCCCAGGTAGCCTCTAGCGGGGCTGTAGGGGCAAGTGCTCTCATACACAGACAAAGCTACCCCAGGTAGCCTCTAGCGGGGCTGTAGGGGCAAGTGCTCTCATACACAGACACAGACAAAGCTACCCCAGGTAGCCTCTAGCAATGCTGTAGGGGCAAGTGCTGTTACACAAACACAGACAAAGCTACCTTAGTTAGCCTCTCGCAGGGCTGTAGGGGCAAGTGCTGCCACACAGATACAAAAAAGCTAACCCAGATAAATTCTAGCAGGGCTGTAGGGGCAAGTGCTGTCAAAACATACATAGACAAACCTACCCCAGGTAGCCTCTAGCTGGTTGTCGGGGCAAATGTTGTCACAGAGACACAGACAAAGCTACCCCAGGTAGACTCTTTCTGGTTGTAGGGGCAAGTGCTGTCACACAGACACAGTTACGCCCAGGTAGCCTTTAGCAGGACTGTAGGGGCAAGTGCTGTGAGCAATAGCGCCTATGAAGGCTACCGGCACTGTGGCTACACACACAGAGGGAGTGGGTGGCCAGCACCACCACGCCCGACCGCCTTTGTCTCTCTCCCAGTTCTAGCGATGTTTACAACACCACCACCACCATCACTCCCCACACACACACACACAGTGCGCTAACCACTGCACCAGCACTCCCCACTCAGACACAGTGCGCTAACCACTGCACCACCACTCCCCACTCACACACAGTGCGCTAACCACTGCACCACCACTCCCCACACACACTCAACGTGCGCTAACCACTGCACCACCACTCCCCCCAAACAAATTTTTTCGCGACTCAATGCTGCCCCCTTGTGGTAAAAAAACTAGAATCTCACTCACCAACTCACCCACACCCACCCACCCATTCATCCAGACAAAGCTACCCCACGTAGCCTGTAGCTGGTTGTAGGGGCAAGTGCTGTTCCACAGACACTGACAAAGCTACCCCAGGTAGCCTTTGGCAGGGCTGTAGGGGCAAGTGCTGTTACATAGACACAGACAAAGGTACCCCAGGTAGCCTCTAGCGGGGCTGTAGGGGCAAGTGCTCTCACACAGATACAAACAAAGCTAACCCAGATAAATTCTAGCAGGGCTGTCGGGGCAAGTGCTGTCAAAACATACATAGACAAAGCTACCCCAGGTAGCCTCTAGCAATGCTGTAGGGGCAAGTGCTGTTACACAAACACAGACAAAGCTACCCCAGGTAGCCTCTAGCATGGCTATAGGGGCAAGTGCTGTTACACAAACACAGACAAAGCTACCTTAGGTAGCCTCTCGCAGGGCTGTAGGGGCAAGTGCTGTCACACAGATATAAACAAAGCTAACCCAGATACATTCTAGCAGGGCTGTAGGGGCAAGTGCTGTCAAAACATACATAGACAAAGCTACCCCAGGTAGCCTCTAGCTGGTTGTCGGGGAAAATGTTGTCACAGAGACACGGACAAAGCTACCCCAGGTAGACTCTTTCTGGTTGTAGGGGCAAGTGCTTTGAGCAATAGCACCTATGAAGGCTACCGGCACTGTGGCTACACACACAGAGGGAGTGGGTGGCCAGCACCACAACGCCCGACCGACTTTGTCTCTCTCCCAGTTCTAGCGATGTTTACAACACCACCACCACCACCATCACTCCCCACACACACACACAGTGCGCTAACCACTGCACCATCACTCCCCACTCACACACACAGTGCGCTAACCACTGCACCACCACTCCCCACTCAGACACACAATGCCCTAACCACTGCTCCACCACTCCCCACTCACACAGAGTGCGCTAACCACTGCACCACCACTCCCCACTCACACACAGTGCGCTATCCACTGCACCACCACTCCCCACTCACACACAGTGCGCTAACCACTGCACCACCACTCCCCACACACACTCAACGTGCGCTAACCACTGCACCACCACTCCCCCCACACAAATTATTTCGCGACTAAATGCTGCCCTCTTGTGGTAAAAACTAGAATCTCACTCACCAACTCACCCCCTCACTCAACCACCCACCCACTCATCCAGACAAAGCTACCCCAGGTAGCCTCTAGCTGGCTGTGGGGGCAAGTGCTGTTCCACAGACACTGACAAAGCTACCCCAGGTAGCCTTTGGCAGGGCTGTAGGGGCAAGTGCTGTTACATAGACACAGACAACGCTACCCCAGGTAGCCTCTAGCACGGCTGTAGGGGCTAGTGCTTTTACACACAGAGAAAGCTACCCCAGGTAGCCTCTAGCAGGGCTGTAGGGGCAAGTGCTGTTACACAAACACAGACAAAGATACCTTAGGTAGCCTCTCGCAGGGCTGTAGGGGCAAGTGCTCTCACACAGATACAAACAAAGCTAACCCAGATAAATTCGAGCAGGGCTGTCGGGGCAAGTGCTGTCAAAACATACATAGACAAAGCTACCCCAGGTAGCCATTAGCGGGGCTGTAGGGGCAAGTGCTCTAATACACAGACACAGACAAAGCTACCCCAGGTACCCTCTAGCAATGCTGTAGGGGCAAGTGCTGTTACACAAACACAGACAAAGCTACCTTAGGTAGCCTCTCGCAGGGCTGTAGGGGCAATTGCTGCCACACAGATACAAAAAAGCTAACCCAGATAAATTCTAGCAGGGCTGTAGGGGCAAGTGCTGTCAAAACATACATACACAAAGCTACCCCAGGTAGCCTCTAGCTGGTTGTCGGGGCAAATGTTGTCACAGAGACACAGACAAAGCTACCCCAGGTAGACTCTTTCTGGTTGTAGGGGCAAGTGCTTTGAGCAATAGCACCTATGAAGGCTACCGGCACTGTGGCTACACACACAGAGGGAGTGGGTGGCCAGCACCACCACGCCCGACCGCCTTTGTCTCTCTCCCAGTTCTAGCGATGTTTACAACACCACCACCATCACTCCCCACACACACACACATTGCGCTAACAACTGCACCACCACTCCCCACTCACACACAGTGCGCTAACCACTGCACCACCACTCACACACAGTGCGCTAACCAATGCACCACCACTCCCCACACACACTCAACGTGCGCTAACCACTGCACCACCACTCCCCCCACACAAATTATTTCGCGACTCAATGCTGCCCTCTTGTGGTAAAAACTAGAATCTCACTCACCAACTCACCCCCTCACTCAAACACCCACCCACTCATCCAGACAAAGCTACCCCAGGTAGCCTCTAGCTGGCTGTGGGGGCAAGTGCTGTTCCACAGACACTGACAAAGCTACCCCAGGTAGCCTTTGGCAGGGCTGTAGGGGGAAGTGCTTTTACATAGACACAGACAAAGCTACCCCAGGTAGCCTCTAGCAGGGCTGTAGGGGCAAGTGCTGTTACACAAACACAGACAAAGCTACCCCAGGTAGCCTCTCGCAGGGCTGTAGGGGCAAGTGCTCTCACACAGATACAAACAAAGCTAACCCAGATAAATTCTAGCAGGGCTGTCGGGGCAAGTGCTGTCAAAACATACATAGACAAAGCTACCCCAGGTAGCCTCTAGCGGGGCTGTAGGGGCAAGTGCTCTCATACACAGACACAGACAAAGCTACCCCAGGTACCCTCTAGCAATGCTGTAGGGGCAAGTGCTGTTACACAAACGCAGACAAAGCTACCCCAGGTAGCCTCTTTATATAATACATAGTAATATATGTAGTGTGTGTGTACTGTGTATGTAGTGTGTGTGTACTGTGTGTGTAGTGTGTGAGTACTGTGTGTAGTGTGTAAGTACTGTGTGTGTAGCGTGCGTGTACTGTGTGTGTAGTGTGTGTGTACTGTGTGTGTGAGTACTGTGTGTGTAGTGTGTGAGCACTGTGTGTGTAGTGTGTGAGTACTCTGCGTGTAATGTCTGAATACTGTGTGTGTAGTGTGTGTGTACTGTGTGTGTAGTGTGTGAGTACTGTGTGTAGTGTGTGAGTACTGTGTGTGTAGTGTGTGAATACTGTGTGAGTACTGTGTGTGTAGTGTGTGTGTACTGTGTGTGTAGTGTGTGTGTACTGTGTGTGTAGTGTGTGAATACTGTGTGTAATGTGTGTAAGTACGGTGTGTGTAGTGTGTGAATACTGGGTGTGTAGTGTGTGAATACTGTGTGTAGTGTGTGAATACTGTGTGTGTAGTGTGTGTACCGTGTGTAGTGTGCGAGTACTGTGTGTGTATTGTGTGAGTACTGTGTGTGTAGTGTGTGAGTACTGTGTGTAGTGTGTGAGTACTGTATGTGTAGTGTGTGAGCACTGTGTGTGTAGTGTGTGAGTACTCTGCGTGTAATGTCTGAATACTGTGTGTGTAGTGTGTGTGTAGTGTGTGAGTACTGTGTGTAGTGTGTGAATAGTGTGTGAGTACTGTGTGTGTAGTGTGTGTGTAGTGTGTGTACTGTGTGTGTAGTGTGTGAATACTGTGTGTAATGTGTTTGAGTACGGTGTGTGTAGTGTGTGAATACTGTGTGTGTAGTGTGTGAGTACTGTGTGTGTAGGGTGTAAGTACTGTGTGTGTAGTGTGTGTGTAGTGTGTGAGTACTGTGTGTGTAGTGTGTGTGTAGTGTGTGAGTACTGTGTGTAGTGTGTGAGTACTGTGTGTGTAGCGTGTGAGTACTGTGTGTAGTGTGAGTACTGTGTGTGTAGTGTGTGTGTACTGTGTGTGTAGTGTGTGTGTACTGTGTGTGTAGTGTGTGAATACTGTGTGTAATGTGTGTAAGTACGGTGTGTGTAGTGTGTGAATACTGGGTGTGTAGTGTGTGAATACTGTATGTAGTGTGTGAATACTGTGTGTAGTGTGTGAGTACTGTGTGTGTAGTGTGTGAGTACTGTGTGTGTAGTGTGTGAGTACTGTGTGTGTAGTGTGTGAGTACTGTGTGTGTAGTGTGTGAATACTGGGGGAAGCATACCAAAACAGACAAGGTTTAGCAAAATTTGGAAACCATATAAAGCAACGCAGACGGTCGGTCAAAACACAATCAACGCATAGTCTGATTGATGACGCTATTTCAAAGATTGCTAAACTGCAAGTTAAGTATGAACTTCAAAACACAGACCGCACACACACACAGACATTCAAGCAGAGCGGACCAGCACAGAGACAGCACACAGTGGGAGTCGCGTTCAAATTTAGCTCTTCTGTACCTGATGATGGCCGCTTGTGTTGCGGCCGAAACGTCCTACGCTATCACGTCATTTCATTAATTTATTTCTTATTCGTACGTGACTTTACCGAAAAAAACACGCAAAGAGTAATTCCTGCAAGTCACGAATGCTTCGAACCGAGTCTCAAGTACTGTTACAGGATACAAACGTGGCGAGTTTGGCTGTTTGCGTGAATACCGTCTGTTGTAAAACAGCGCGTGTGTAACAACACAACCTTGTGGCAACAACAACAACAACCCGCGTGTGGAACAACACAACCTTGCGGCAACAACAACCCGCGTGTGGAACAACACAACTTTGTGGCAACAACAACAACCCGCGTGTGGAACAACACAACCTTGCGGCAACAACAACCCGCGTGTGTAACAACACAACCTTGTGGCAACAACAACAACCCGCGTGTGGAACAACACAACCTTGCGGCAACAACCCGCGTGTGTAACAACACAACCTTGTGGCAACAACAACAACCCGCGTGTGGAACAACA
Source organism: Petromyzon marinus (assembly GCF_048934315.1). Classification (NCBI taxonomy): domain Eukaryota; kingdom Metazoa; phylum Chordata; class Hyperoartia; order Petromyzontiformes; family Petromyzontidae; genus Petromyzon; species Petromyzon marinus. Next base: position 174,117 of record NW_027422704.1, on the reverse strand, counting down.
CAACCTTGTGGCAACAACAACAACAACCCGCGTGTGGAACAACACAACCTTGCGGCAACAACAACCCGCGTGTGGAACAACACAACCTTGTGGCAACAACAACAACAACCCGCGTGTGGATGTCGCGCGCGTTATCCAGCACCGCATGTTCACACAGCGTGAGAGAGTGTGTTGCTTGTGAATCTCACCGTGTGTGTGCCGTGTGTGTGTGTACGTGTGTGTGTGTGCTGCAAGTGGCGGGAAGTCGTGGGCCGTGTTCAAGTCGGCGACGCGGGCACGAACCTTCACTTGGCTGCTCGCGTTCCCAAGGAAGAAGTTGTAACGCCGCTTGCTGTAGTTGTAACCCTGAGGTTGTAGTAGTAACAACGCCGCTTGCTGTAGTTGTAACCCTGAGGTTGTAGTAGTAACAACGCCGCTTGCTGTAGTTGTAACCCTGAGGTTGTAGTAGTAACAACACCGCTTGCTGTAGTTGTAACCCTGAGGTTGTAGTAGTAACAACACCGCTGTAGTTATAACCCTGAGGTTGTAGTAGTAACAACACCGCTGCTGTAGTAGTAACCCTGAGGTTGTAGTAGTAACAACACCGCTGTAGTTATAACCATGAGGTTGTAGTAGTAACAACACCGCTGTAGTTGTAACCCTGAGGTTGTAGTAGTAACAACACCGCTTGCTGTAGTTGTAACCCTGAGGTTGTAGTAGTAACAACACTGCTGCTGTAGTTTTAACCCTGAGGTTGTAGTAGTAACAACACTGCTGCTGTAGTTATAACTCTGAGGTTGTAGTAGTAACAACACTGCTGCTGTAGTTATAACCCTGAGGTTGTAGTAACACCGCTGCTGCTGCTGCGATGTTGGCGGGGTAATGAACTCTGGCGATATCAAAAGTGTCGGGAAATCACGTGACGTTGCAACGCCTCTTTAGTTCCATCTGTCTGTTACAAACCCCCCCACCCCCACACCGGGATACAGAGGTCGCTGTTTTCACAACTGACACAGCCACCAAAGACAAAAGACCCCCCCATACCGGTGGTGTTGTTGTAGCCTGTGGCGGACTTCTGGGGCAAGTGCTGTTCAGCGAGCAGCGCCTCTTGAATGCCGGAACGGTACACGGAAAGGGGTGGGCGGCCAGCACCACGCCCGGCTGTCTTTGTCTCCCCGAGTAAACCGAATTTATTATCAAACGCATCACAACATTGTACCGCTAAAATAAAATGCAAAGACAATTTAACAAAAAAATGTTTTAAGTAGCGGCTTTGATTAGACGCCGCATCGGCTACTCAATTTGAGGCTGAGTCGACCTAGGGGAGGCCCAGGACCAGTTCGGATAATCGTCACTCGCGTTTGCTGACCGTGTGCGGGAATCGAACTCGGCGAGGCCGCTAACCGCTGCGCCACCGCTCCTCTCTGAAACAGAGGTCGCTGTTTTCACACAGCCTCGGGTCACTTAAGCATCATGGCACCGAGACAGAGGTTACAGCCTCGAGTTGCTTCTGTCTGTTACGAAGACAGAGGTTACTGAAACAGAGGTCGCTGTTTTCACACAGCCTCGGGTCACTTAAGAATCATGGCACCGAGACAGAGGTTACAGCCTCGAGTTGCTTCTGTCTATTACGAAGACAGAGGTTACTGAAACAGAGGTCGCTGTTTTCACACAGCCTCGGTTCACTTAAGCATCATGGCACCGAGACAGAGGTTACAGCCTCGAATTGCTTCTGTCTGTTACGAAGACAGAGGTCACTGTTTGGAAGAAAATAAGAATTAATGTTGATTTGAAGCTTTCGTGAATGCAGGAATCTATACTCTGGTTAAAATTCTGATTTATTTTATACCTACGTGACTTTACCGAAAGAACTAAAAAAATAAGAATTAAGTTTTACCCTGTCTGGCAATAAAAAACCCCTTTTTTTGCGAGGAATCAACTCTGCTGCATTAACCGCACGCACTTGTGATGAACACGCAAACACAACATGCTCTGATAATATATGCAAATCTAGAATTAATATATGGCGTGTCTCCCGCACACAACGCGTCATCCACCACCAGACACCCCCCGGCGCCTCTGCGGCCCCCGGCAACAGTCCCAGCCAATCACCGCCGTCGCTTCTCGTCTACCTTTGATTGGGCCCAACCGATGACGTCACCTCACAGCTTCTGCCTCCTCTCAGACACCCCCCGGCGCCTCTGCAGCCCCCGGCAACAGTCCCAGCCAATCACCGTTAGCGCCACGGGCAGCGATTTGTCACTGGGTAAACAGCGGGAGGGGGGCGGGGGCGCGGGTGGGGGGGATGACGAGACTCCTCCCCCCCCACCACCCCCCAACAGCCGGGGGCGTTCGATTGGATGCGCAGGATGACGTCAGATGATCCGGGTACTAACGGGTTTTTGTTGCCATATAAGGGAGTGGGAGCGGAGCAAAAAAATTCTGCGGAGTCATTCAGGAACGTCGGCACGAAGTTCAGGCGGCCTCAGCCGTCCTCAACATTCCGCGTGAGGTTCGCAGGGTGGAGTTCAGGGCGAGCCTTTCCCCCCCCCAAGCCCCATCGGGCAGCGTAAAGAAGAGGTGAGTGGATACCGGTAAAAGGCGAGGTCGGCTGTTCCGGTCGAGCTTAGGCGATAGACTGCGCTCGGCGACGAGGCCTATTCTCTCACCCTCTCCTAGCCTCTCCACTGCTAGCCTGTTCTCTCTCACGCTCCTAGCCTCTCTACTGCTAGCCTGTTCTCTCACTCTCCTTAGCCTCTCCACTGCTAGCCTGTTCTCTCACGCTCCTAGCCTCTCCACTGCTAGCCTGTTCTCTCTCACGCTCCTAGCCTCTCCACTGCTGCCCTGTTCTCTCTCTCCAAGCCTCTCCACTGCTAGCCTGTTCTCTCACTCTCCTAGCCTCTCCACTGCTAGCCTGTTCTCTCACCCTCTCCTAGCCTCTCCACTGCTAGCCTGTTCTCTCACCCTCTCCTAGCCTCTCCACTGCTAGCCTGTTCTCTCTCACTCTCCTAGCCTCTCCACTGCTAGCCTGTTCTCTCACTCTCCTTAGCCTCTCCACTGCTAGCCTGTTCTCTCACGCTCCTAGCCTCTCCACTGCTAGCCTGTTCTCTCTCACGCTCCTAGCCTCTCCACTGCTGCCCTGTTCTCTCTCTCCAAGCCTCTCCACTGCTAGCCTGTTCTCTCACTCTCCTAGCCTCTCCACTGCTAGCCTGTTCTCTCACCCTCTCCTAGCCTCTCCACTGCTAGCCTGTTCTCTCACCCTCTCCTAGCCTCTCCACTGCTAGCCTGTTCTCTCTCACTCTCCTAGCCTCTCCACTGCTAGCCTGTGCTCTCACCCTCCTGGCCTCTCCACTGTTAGCCTGTTCTCTCACGCTCCTAGCCTCTCCACTGCTAGCCTATTCTCTCTCTCCTAGCCTCTCTACTGCTAGCCTGTTCTCTCACGCTCCTAGCCACTCCACTGCTAGCCTGTTCTCTCACCCTCCTAGCCTCTCCACTGCTTGCCTGTTGTCTCACTCTCCTAGCCTCTCCACTGCTAGCCTGTTCTCTCACACTCCTTAGCCTCTCCACTGCTAGCCTGTTCTCTCTCTCACTCTCCTAGCCTCTCCACTGCTAGCCTGTTCGCTCTCACACTCCTAGCCTCTCTACTGCTAGCCTGTTCTCTCACTCTCCTTAGCCTCTCCACTGCTAGCCTGTTCTCTCACGCTCCTAGCCTCTCCACTGCTAGCCTGTTCTCTCTCACGCTCCTAGCCTCTCCACTGCTGCCCTGTTTTCTCTCTCCAAGCCTCTCCACTGCTGCCCTGTTTTCTCTCTCCAAGCCTCTCCACTGCTAGCCTGTTCTCTCACTCTCCTAGCCTCTCCACTGCTAGCCTGTTCTCTCACCCTCTCCTAGCCTCTCCACTGCTAGCCTGTTCTCTCACCCTCCTGGCCTCTCCACTGCTAGCCTGTGCTCTCATGCTCCTAGCCTCTCCACTGCTAGCCTGTTCTCTCTCCTAGTATCTCCACTGCTAGCCTGTTCTCTCACGCTCCTAGCCTCTCCACTGCTAGCCTGTTCTCTCACCCTCCTAGCCTCTCCACTGCTAGCCTGTTCTCTCACTCTCCTAGCCTCTCCACTGCTAGCCTGTTCTCTCACGCTCCTAGCCTCTCCACTGCTAGCCTGTTCTCTCACCCTCCTAGCCTCTCCACTGCTAGCCTGTTCTCTCTCACGCTCCTAGCCTCTCCACTGCTAGCCTGTTCTCTCACCCTCCTAGCCTCTCCACTGCTAGCCTGTTCTCTCACGCTCCTAGCCTCTCCACTGCTAGCCTGTTCTCTCTCACGCTCCTAGCCTCTCCACTGCTGCCCTGTTCTCTCTCTCCAAGCCTCTCCACTGCTAGCCTGTTCTCTCACTCTCCTAGCCTCTCCACTGCTAGCCTGTTCTCTCACCCTCTCCTAGCCTCTCCACTGCTAGCCTGTTCTCTCACCCTCTCCTAGCCTCTCCACTGCTAGCCTGTTCTCTCTCACTCTCCTAGCCTCTCCACTGCTAGCCTGTGCTCTCACCCTCCTGGCCTCTCCACTGTTAGCCTGTTCTCTCACGCTCCTAGCCTCTCCACTGCTAGCCTATTCTCTCTCTCCTAGCCTCTCTACTGCTAGCCTGTTCTCTCACGCTCCTAGCCACTCCACTGCTAGCCTGTTCTCTCACCCTCCTAGCCTCTCCACTGCTTGCCTGTTGTCTCACTCTCCTAGCCTCTCCACTGCTAGCCTGTTCTCTCACACTCCTTAGCCTCTCCACTGCTAGCCTGTTCTCTCTCTCACTCTCCTAGCCTCTCCACTGCTAGCCTGTTCGCTCTCACACTCCTAGCCTCTCTACTGCTAGCCTGTTCTCTCACTCTCCTTAGCCTCTCCACTGCTAGCCTGTTCTCTTTCTCTCTCCTAGCCTCTCCACTGCTAGCCTGTTCTCTCTCACGCTCCTAGCCTCTCCACTGCTAGCCTGTTCTCTCACCCTCCTGGCCTCTCCACTGCTAGCCTGTTCTCTCACGCTCCTAGCCTCTCCACTGCTAGCCTATTCTCTCTCTCCTAGCCTCTCTACTGCTAGCCTGTTCTCTCACGCTCCTAGCCACTCCACTGCTAGCCTGTTCTCTCACCCTTCTTAGCCTCTCCACTGCTAGCCTGTTCTCTCTCACTCTCCTAGCCTCTCCACTGCTAGCCTGTTCTCTCACACTCCTTAGCCTCTCCACTGCTAGCCTGTTCTCTCTCTCACGCTCCTAGCCTCTCTACTGCTAGCCTGTTCTCTCACTCTCCTTAGCCTCTCCACTGCTAGCCTGTTCTCTCACGCTCCTAGCCTCTCCACTGCTAGCCTGTTCTCTCACTCTCCTAGCCTCTCCACTGCTAGCCTGTTCTCTCACTCTCCTAGCCTCCACTGGTAGCCTGTTCTCTCTCTCCTAGCCTCTCCACTGCTAGCCTGTTCTCTCTCACTCTCCTAGCCTCTCCACTGCTAGCCTGTTCTCTCGCACCCTCCTAGCCTCTCCACTGCTAGCCTGTTCTCTCACGCTCCTAGCCTCTCTACTGCTAGCCTGTTCTCTCACTCTCCTTAGCCTCTCCACTGCTAGCCTGTTCTCTCACGCTCCTAGCCTCTCCACTGCTAGCCTGTTCTCTCTCACGCTCCTAGCCTCTCCACTGCTGCCCTGTTCTCTCTCTCCCCAAGCCTCTCCACTGCTAGCCTGTTCTCTCACTCTCCTAGCCTCTCCACTGCTAGCCTGTTCTCTCACCCTCTCCTAGCCTCTCCACTGCTAGCCTGTTCTCTCTCCCTCTCCTAGCCTCTCCACTGCTCGCCTGTTCTCTCTCTCTCCTAGCCTCTCCACTGCTAGCCTGTTCTCTCTCATGCTCCTAGCCTCTCCACTGCTAGCCTGTTCTCTCACCCTCCTGGCCTCTCCACTGCTAGCCTGTTCTCTCACGCTCCTAGCCTCTCCACTGCTAGCCTGTTCTCTCACCCTCCTAGACTCTCCACTGCTAGCCTGTTCTCTCACTCTCCTAGCCTCTCCACTGCTAGCCTGTTCTCTCACCCTCCTAGCCTCTCCACTGCTAGCCTGTTCTCTCTCACTCTCCTAGCCTCTCCACTGCCTGCCTGTTCTCTCTCACTCTCCTAGCCTCTCCACTGCTAGCCTGTTCTCTCACGCTCCTAGCCTCTCTACTGCTAGCCTGTTCTCTCACTCTCATAGCCTCTCCACGACTAGCCTGTTCTCTCTCACCCTCCTAGCCTCTCTACTGCTAGCCCGTTCTCTCACACTCCTAGCCTCTCCACTGCTAGCCTGTTCTCTCACCCTCCTAGCCTCTCCACTGCTAGCCTGTTCTCTCTCACTCTCCTAGCCTCTCCACTGCCTGCCTGTTCTCTCTCACTCTCCTAGCCTCTCCACTGCTAGCCTGTTCTCTCTCACGCTCCTATACCTCTCCACTGCTAGCCTGTTCTCTCACCCTCCTAGCCTCTCCACTGCTAGCCTGTTCTCTCTCCCGCTCCTAGCCTCTCTACTGCTAGCCTGTTCTCTCACGCTCCTAGCCTCTCCACTGCTAGCCTGTTCTCACTCTCCGAGCCTCTCCACTGCTAGCCTGTTCTCTCACCCTCCTAGCCTCTCCACTGCTAGCCTGTTCTCTCTCACGCTCCTAGCCTCTCTACTGCTAGCCTATTCTCTCACGCTCCTAGCCTCTCCACTGCTAGCCTGTTCTCTCACTCTCCTAGCCTCTCCACTGCTAGCCTGTTCTCTCTCTCCTAGCCTCTCCACTGCTAGCCTGTTCTCTCTCACTCTCCTAGCCTCTCCACTGCTAGCCTGTTCTCTCTCACTCTCCTAGCCTCTCCACTGCTAGCCTGTTCTCTCTCACTCTCCTAGCCTCTCCACTGCTAGCCTGTTATCTCTCACTCTCCTAGCCTCTCCACTGCTAGCCTGTTCTCTCTCACGCTCCTAGCCTCTCCACTGCTGCCCTGTTCTCTCTCTCCAAGCCTCTCCACTGCTAGCCTGTTCTCTCACTCTCCTAGCCTCTCCACTGCTAGCCTGTTCTCTCACCCTCTCCTAGCCTCTCCACTGCTAGCCTGTTCTCTCACCCTCTCCTAGCCTCTCCACTGCTAGCCTGTTCTCTCTCACTCTCCTAGCCTCTCCACTGCTCGCCTGTTCTCTCTCTCTCCTAGCCTCTCCACTGCTAGCCTGTTCTCTCACCCTCCTGGCTTCTCCACTGCTAGCCTGTTCTCTCACGCTCCTAGCCTCTCCACTGCTAGCCTATTCTCTCTCTCCTAGCCTCTCTACTGCTAGCCTGTTCTCTCACGCTCCTAGCCACTCCACTGCTAGCCTGTTCTCTCACCCTCCTTATACTCTCCACTGCTAGCCTGTTCTCTCTCACTCTCCTAGCCTCTCCACTGCTAGCCTGTTCTCTCACACTCCTTAGCCTCTCCACTGCTAGCCTGTTCTCTCTCTCACGCTCCTAGCCTCTCTACTGCTAGCCTGTTCTCTCACTCTCCTTAGCCTCTCCACTGCTAGCCTGTTCTCTCACGCTCCTAGCCTCTCCACTGCTAGCCTGTTCTCTCACTCTCCTAGCCTCTCCACTGCTAGCCTGTTCTCTCACTCTCCTAGCCTCCACTGGTAGCCTGTTCTCTCTCTCCTAGCCTCTCCACTGCTAGCCTGTTCTCTCTCACTCTCCTAGCCTCTCCACTGCTAGCCTGTTCTCTCTCACTCTCCTAGCCTCTCCACTGCTAGCCTGTTCTCTCTCACGCTCCTAGCCTCTCTACTGCTAGCCTGTTCTCTCACTCTCCTTAGCCTCTCCACTGCTAGCCTGTTCTCTCACGCTCCTAGCCTCTCCACTGCTAGCCTGTTCTCACTCACGCTCCTAGCCTCTCCACTGCTGCCCTGTTCTCTCTCTCCCCAAGCCTCTCCACTGCTAGCCTGTTCTCTCACTCTCCTAGCCTCTCCACTGCTAGCCTGTTCTCTCACCCTCTCCTAGCCTCTCCACTGCTAGCCTGTTCTCTCTCCCTCTCCTAGCCTCTCCACTGCTCGCCTGTTCTCTCTCTCTCCTAGCCTCTCCACTGCTAGCCTGTTCTCTCTCTCCTAGCCTCTCCACTGCTAGCCTGTTCTCTCACCCTCCTGGCCTCTCCACTGCTAGCCTGTTCTCTCACGCTCCTAGCCTCTCCACTGCTAGCCTGTTCTCTCACCCTCCTAGACTCTCCACTGCTAGCCTGTTCTCTCACTCTCCTAGCTTCTCCACTGCTAGCCTGTTCTCTCTCACGCTCCTAGCCTCTCCACTGCTAGCCTGTTCTCTCTCACTCTCCTAGCCTCTCCACTGCCTGCCTGTTCTCTCTCACTCTCCTAGCCTCTCCACTGCTAGCCTGTTCTCTCACGCTCCTAGCCTCTCCACTGCTAGCATGTTCTCTCTCACTCTCCTAGCCTCTCCACTGCTAGCCTGTTCTCTCACCCTCCTAGCCTCTCCACTGCTAGCCTGTTCTCTCACGCTCCTAGCCTCTCCACTGCCTGCCTGTTCTCTCTCACTCTCCTAGCCTCTCCACTGCTAGCCTGTTCTCTCTCACTCTCCTAGCCTCTCCACTGCTAGCCTGTTCTCTCTCACGCTCCTAGCCTCTCTACTGCTAGCCTGTTCTCTCACTCTCCTTAGCCTCTCCACTGCTAGCCTGTTCTCTCACGCTCCTAGCCTCTCCACTGCTAGCCTGTTCTCACTCACGCTCCTAGCCTCTCCACTGCTGCCCTGTTCTCTCTCTCCCCAAGCCTCTCCACTGCTAGCCTGTTCTCTCACTCTCCTAGCCTCTCCACTGCTAGCCTGTTCTCTCACCCTCTCCTAGCCTCTCCACTGCTAGCCTGTTCTCTCTCCCTCTCCTAGCCTCTCCACTGCTCGCCTGTTCTCTCTCTCTCCTAGCCTCTCCACTGCTAGCCTGTTCTCTCTCTCCTAGCCTCTCCACTGCTAGCCTGTTCTCTCACCCTCCTGGCCTCTCCACTGCTAGCCTGTTCTCTCACGCTCCTAGCCTCTCCACTGCTAGCCTGTTCTCTCACCCTCCTAGACTCTCCACTGCTAGCCTGTTCTCTCACTCTCCTAGCCTCTCCACTGCTAGCCTGTTCTCTCTCACGCTCCTAGCCTCTCCACTGCTAGCCTGTTCTCTCTCACTCTCCTAGCCTCTCCACTGCCTGCCTGTTCTCTCTCACTCTCCTAGCCTCTCCACTGCTAGCCTGTTCTCTCACGCTCCTAGCCTCTCCACTGCTAGCATGTTCTCTCTCACTCTCCTAGCCTCTCCACTGCTAGCCTGTTCTCTCACCCTCCTAGCCTCTCCACTGCTAGCCTGTTCTCTCACGCTCCTAGCCTCTCCACTGCCTGCCTGTTCTCTCTCACTCTCCTAGCCTCTCCACTGCTAGCCTGTTCTCTCACGCTCCTAGCCTCTACACTGCTAGCCTGTTCTCTCACTCTCCTAGCCTCTCCACTGCTAGCCTGTTCTCACGCTCCTAGCCTCTCTACTGCTAGCCTGTTCTCTCTCACTCTCCTAGCCTCTCCACTGCTAGCCTGTTATCTCTCACTCTCCTAGCCTCTCCACTGCTAGCCTGTTCTCTCACGCTCCTAGCCTCTCTACTGCTAGCCTGTTCTCTCTCTCCTAGCCTCTCCACTGCTAGCCTGTTCTCTCTCACTCTCCTAGCCTCTCCACTGCTAGCCTGTTCTCTCTCACTCTCCTAGCCTCTCCACTGCTAGCCTGTTCTCTCTCACGCTCCTAGCCTCTCTACTGCTAGCCTGTTCTCTCACTCTCATAGCCTCTCCACGGCTCGCCTGTTCTCTCTCACCCTCCTAGCCTCTCTACTGCTAGCCTGTTCTCTCACGCTCCTAGCCTCTCCACTGCTAGCCTGTTCTCTCACGCTCCTTAGCCTCTCCACTGCTAGCCTGTTCTCCCTCTCTCACTCTCCTAGCCTTTCCACTGCTAGCCTGTTCTCTCTCACGCTCCTAGCCTCTCTACTGCTAGCCTGTTCTCTCACTCTCCTTAGCCTCTCCACTGCTAGCCTGTTCTCTCACGCTCCTAGCCTCTCCACTGCTAGCCTGTTCTCTCTCACGCTCCTAGCCTCTCCACTGCTAGCCTGTTCTCTCACCCTCCTGGCCTCTCCACTGCTAGCCTGTTCTCTCACGCTCCTAGCCTCTCCACTGCTAGCCTATTCTCTCTCTCCTAGCCTCTCTACTGCTAGCCTGTTCTCTCACGCTCCTAGCCACTCCACTGCTAGCCTGTTCTCTCACCCTCCTTAGCCTCTCCACTGCTAGCCTGTTCTCTCTCACTCTCCTAGCCTCTCCACTGCTAGCCTGTTCTCTCACACTCCTTAGCCTCTCCACTGCTAGCCTGTTCTCTCTCTCACGCTCCTAGCCTCTCTACTGCTAGCCTGTTCTCTCACTCTCCTTAGCCTCTCCACTGCTAGCCTGTTCTCTCACGCTCCTAGCCTCTCCACTGCTAGCCTGTTCTCTCACTCTCCTAGCCTCTCCACTGCTAGCCTGTTCTCTCACTCTCCTAGCCTCCACTGCTAGCCTGTTCTCTCTCTCCTAGCCTCTCCACTGCTAGCCTGTTCTCTCTCACTCTCCTAGCCTCTCCACTGCTAGCCTGTTCTCTCTCACTCTCCTAGCCTCTCCACTGCTAGCCTGTTCTCTCTCACGCTCCTAGCCTCTCTACTGCTAGCCTGTTCTCTCACTCTCCTTAGCCTCTCCACTGCTAGCCTGTTCTCTCACGCTCCTAGCCTCTCCACTGCTAGCCTGTTCTCACTCACGCTCCTAGCCTCTCCACTGCTGCCCTGTTCTCTCTCTCCCCAAGCCTCTCCACTGCTAGCCTGTTCTCTCACTCTCCTAGCCTCTCCACTGCTAGCCTGTTCTCTCACCCTCTCCTAGCCTCTCCACTGCTAGCCTGTTCTCTCTCCCTCTCCTAGCCTCTCCACTGCTCGCCTGTTCTCTCTCTCTCCTAGCCTCTCCACTGCTAGCCTGTTCTCTCTCTCCTAGCCTCTCCACTGCTAGCCTGTTCTCTCACCCTCCTGGCCTCTCCACTGCTAGCCTGTTCTCTCACGCTCCTAGCCTCTCCACTGCTAGCCTGTTCTCTCACCCTCCTAGACTCTCCACTGCTAGCCTGTTCTCTCACTCTCCTAGCCTCTCCACTGCTAGCCTGTTCTCTCTCACGCTCCTAGCCTCTCCACTGCTAGCCTGTTCTCTCTCACTCTCCTAGCCTCTCCACTGCCTGCCTGTTCTCTCTCACTCTCCTAGCCTCTCCACTGCTAGCCTGTTCTCTCACGCTCCTAGCCTCTCCACTGCTAGCATGTTCTCTCTCACTCTCCTAGCCTCTCCACTGCTAGCCTGTTCTCTCACCCTCCTAGCCTCTCCACTGCTAGCCTGTTCTCTCACGCTCCTAGCCTCTCCACTGCCTGCCTGTTCTCTCTCACTCTCCTAGCCTCTCCACTGCTAGCCTGTTCTCTCACGCTCCTAGCCTCTACACTGCTAGCCTGTTCTCTCACTCTCCTAGCCTCTCCACTGCTAGCCTGTTCTCACGCTCCTAGCCTCTCTACTGCTAGCCTGTTCTCTCTCACTCTCCTAGCCTCTCCACTGCTAGCCTGTTATCTCTCACTCTCCTAGCCTCTCCACTGCTAGCCTGTTCTCTCACGCTCCTAGCCTCTCTACTGCTAGCCTGTTCTCTCTCTCCTAGCCTCTCCACTGCTAGCCTGTTCTCTCTCACTCTCCTAGCCTCTCCACTGCTAGCCTGTTCTCTCTCACTCTCCTAGCCTCTCCACTGCTAGCCTGTTCTCTCTCACGCTCCTAGCCTCTCTACTGCTAGCCTGTTCTCTCACTCTCATAGCCTCTCCACGGCTCGCCTGTTCTCTCTCACCCTCCTAGCCTCTCTACTGCTAGCCTGTTCTCTCACGCTCCTAGCCTCTCCACTGCTAGCCTGTTCTCTCACGCTCCTTAGCCTCTCCACTGCTAGCCTGTTCTCCCTCTCTCACTCTCCTAGCCTTTCCACTGCTAGCCTGTTCTCTCTCACGCTCCTAGCCTCTCTACTGCTAGCCTGTTCTCTCACTCTCCTTAGCCTCTCCACTGCTAGCCTGTTCTCTCACGCTCCTAGCCTCTCCACTGCTAGCCTGTTCTCTCACGCTCCTAGCCTCTCCACTGCTGCCCTGTTCTCTCTCTCCAAGCCTCTCCACGGCTCGCCTGTTCTCTCTCACCCTCCTGGCCTCTCCACTGCTAGCCTGTTCTCTCACGCTCCTAGCCTCTCCACTGCTAGCCTGTTCTCTCCTAGCCTCTCCACTGCTAGCCTGTTCTCTCACGCTCCTAGCCTCTCCACTGCTAGCCTGTTCTCTCACTCTCCTAGCCTCTCCACTGCCTGCCTGTTCTCTCTCACGCTCCTAGCCTCTCTACTGCTAGCCTATTCTCTCACACTCCTAGCCTCTCCACTGCTAGCCTGTTCTCTCACTCTCCTAGCCTCTCCACTGCTAGCCTGTTCTCTCACTCTCCTAGCCTCTCCACTGCTAGCCTGTTCTCTCACTCTCCTAGCCTCTCCACTGCTAGCCTGTTCTCTCTCTCCTAGCCTCTCCACTGCTAGCCTGTTCTCTCTCTCCTAGCCTCTCCACTGCTAGCCTGTTCTCTCTCACTCTCCTAGCCTCTCCACTGCTAGCCTGTTCTCTCTCACTCTCCTAGCCTCTCCACTGCTAGCCTGTTATCTCTCACTCTCCTAGCCTCTCCACTGCTAGCCTGTTATCTCTCACTCTCCTAGCCTCTCCACTGCTAGCCTGTTCTCTCACGCTCCTAGCCTCTCTACTGCTAGCCTGTTCTCTCACTCTCATAGCCTCTCCACGGCTAGCCTGTTCTCCCTCACCCTCCTAGCCTCTCTACTGCTAGCCCGTTCTCTCACACTCCTAGCCTCTCCACTGCTAGCCTGTTCTCTCACGCTCCTAGCCTCTCCACTGCTAGCCTGTTCTCTCACCCTCCTAGCCTCTCCACTGCTAGCCTGTTCTCTCTCACTCTCCTAGCCTCTCCACTGCCTGCCTGTTCTCTCTCACTCTCCTAGCCTCTCCACTGCTAGCCTGTTCTCTCTCACGCTCCTAGCCTCTCCACTGCTAGCCTGTTCTCTCACCCTCCTAGCCTCTCCACTGCTAGCCTGTTCTCTCTCCCGCTCCTAGCCTCTCTACTGCTAGCCTGTTCTCTCACGCTCCTAGCCTCTCCACTGCTAGCATGTTCTCTCTCACTCTCCTAGCCTCTCCACTGCTAGCCTGTTCTCTCACCCTCCTAGCCTCTCCACTGCTAGCCTGTTCTCTCTCACTCTCCTAGCCTCTCCACTGCCTGCCTGTTCTCTCTCACTCTCCTAGCCTCTCCACTGCTAGCCTGTTCTCTCTCTCCTAGCCTCTCCACTGCTAGCCTGTTCTCTCTCACTCTCCTAGCCTCTCCACTGCTAGCCTGTTCTCTCTCACTCTCCTAGCCTCTCCACTGCTAGCCTGTTCTCTCTCACGCTCCTAGCCTCTCTACTGCTAGCCTGTTCTCTCACTCTCATAGCCTCTCCACGGCTCGCCTGTTCTCTCTCACCCTCCTAGCCTCTCTACTGCTAGCCTGTTCTCTTACGCTCCTAGCCTCTCCACTGCTAGCCTGTTCTCTCACGCTCCTTAGCCTCTCCACTGCTAGCCTGTTCTCCCTCTCTCACTCTCCTAGCCTTTCCACTGCTAGCCTGTTCTCTCTCACGCTCCTAGCCTCTCTACTGCTAGCCTGTTCTCTCACTCTCCTTAGCCTCTCCACTGCTAGCCTGTTCTCTCACGCTCCTAGCCTCTCCACTGCTAGCCTGTTCTCTCTCACGCTCCTAGCCTCTCCACTGCTGCCCTGTTCTCTCTCTCCAAGCCTCTCCACGGCTCGCCTGTTCTCTCTCACCCTCCTGGCCTCTCCACTGCTAGCCTGTTCTCTCACGCTCCTAGCCTCTCCACTGCTAGCCTGTTCTCTCTCTCCTAGCCTCTCCACTGCTAGCCTGTTCTCTCACCCTCCTGGCCTCTCCACTGCTAGCCTGTTCTCTCACGCTCCTAGACTCTCCACTGCTAGCCTGTTCTCTCACCCTCCTAGACTCTCCACTGCTAGCCTGTTCTCTCACTCTCCTAGCCTCTCCACTGCTAGCCTGTTCTCTCTCACGCTCCTAGCCTCTCCACTGCTAGCCTGTTCTCTCTCACTCTCCTAGCCTCTCCACTGCCTGCCTGTTCTCTCTCACTCTCCTAGCCTCTCCACTGCTAGCCTGTTCTCTCACGCTCCTAGCCTCTCCACTGCTAGCATGTTCTCTCTCACTCTCCTAGCCTCTCCACTGCTAGCCTGTTCTCTCACCCTCCTAGCCTCTCCACTGCTAGCCTGTTCTCTCACGCTCCTAGCCTCTCCACTGCCTGCCTGTTCTCTCTCACTCTCCTAGCCTCTCCACTGCTAGCCTGTTCTCTCACGCTCCTAGCCTCTACACTGCTAGCCTGTTCTCTCACTCTCCTAGCCTCTCCACTGCTAGCCTGTTCTCACGCTCCTAGCCTCTCTACTGCTAGCCTGTTCTCTCTCACTCTCCTAGCCTCTCCACTGCTAGCCTGTTATCTCTCACTCTCCTAGCCTCTCCACTGCTAGCCTGTTCTCTCACGCTCCTAGCCTCTCTACTGCTAGCCTGTTCTCTCTCTCCTAGCCTCTCCACTGCTAGCCTGTTCTCTCTCACTCTCCTAGCCTCTCCACTGCTAGCCTGTTCTCTCTCACTCTCCTAGCCTCTCCACTGCTAGCCTGTTCTCTCTCACGCTCCTAGCCTCTCTACTGCTAGCCTGTTCTCTCACTCTCATAGCCTCTCCACGGCTCGCCTGTTCTCTCTCACCCTCCTAGCCTCTCTACTGCTAGCCTGTTCTCTCACGCTCCTAGCCTCTCCACTGCTAGCCTGTTCTCTCACGCTCCTTAGCCTCTCCACTGCTAGCCTGTTCTCCCTCTCTCACTCTCCTAGCCTTTCCACTGCTAGCCTGTTCTCTCTCACGCTCCTAGCCTCTCTACTGCTAGCCTGTTCTCTCACTCTCCTTAGCCTCTCCACTGCTAGCCTGTTCTCTCACGCTCCTAGCCTCTCCACTGCTAGCCTGTTCTCTCTCACGCTCCTAGCCTCTCCACTGCTAGCCTGTTCTCTCACCCTCCTGGCCTCTCCACTGCTAGCCTGTTCTCTCACGCTCCTAGCCTCTCCACTGCTAGCCTATTCTCTCTCTCCTAGCCTCTCTACTGCTAGCCTGTTCTCTCACGCTCCTAGCCACTCCACTGCTAGCCTGTTCTCTCACCCTCCTTAGCCTCTCCACTGCTAGCCTGTTCTCTCTCACTCTCCTAGCCTCTCCACTGCTAGCCTGTTCTCTCACACTCCTTAGCCTCTCCACTGCTAGCCTGTTCTCTCTCTCACGCTCCTAGCCTCTCTACTGCTAGCCTGTTCTCTCACTCTCCTTAGCCTCTCCACTGCTAGCCTGTTCTCTCACGCTCCTAGCCTCTCCACTGCTAGCCTGTTCTCTCACTCTCCTAGCCTCTCCACTGCTAGCCTGTTCTCTCACTCTCCTAGCCTCCACTGCTAGCCTGTTCTCTCTCTCCTAGCCTCTCCACTGCTAGCCTGTTCTCTCTCACTCTCCTAGCCTCTCCACTGCTAGCCTGTTCTCTCTCACTCTCCTAGCCTCTCCACTGCTAGCCTGTTCTCTCTCACGCTCCTAGCCTCTCTACTGCTAGCCTGTTCTCTCACTCTCCTTAGCCTCTCCACTGCTAGCCTGTTCTCTCACGCTCCTAGCCTCTCCACTGCTAGCCTGTTCTCACTCACGCTCCTAGCCTCTCCACTGCTGCCCTGTTCTCTCTCTCCCCAAGCCTCTCCACTGCTAGCCTGTTCTCTCACTCTCCTAGCCTCTCCACTGCTAGCCTGTTCTCTCACCCTCTCCTAGCCTCTCCACTGCTAGCCTGTTCTCTCTCCCTCTCCTAGCCTCTCCACTGCTCGCCTGTTCTCTCTCTCTCCTAGCCTCTCCACTGCTAGCCTGTTCTCTCTCTCCTAGCCTCTCCACTGCTAGCCTGTTCTCTCACCCTCCTGGCCTCTCCACTGCTAGCCTGTTCTCTCACGCTCCTAGCCTCTCCACTGCTAGCCTGTTCTCTCACCCTCCTAGACTCTCCACTGCTAGCCTGTTCTCTCACTCTCCTAGCCTCTCCACTGCTAGCCTGTTCTCTCTCACGCTCCTAGCCTCTCCACTGCTAGCCTGTTCTCTCTCACTCTCCTAGCCTCTCCACTGCCTGCCTGTTCTCTCTCACTCTCCTAGCCTCTCCACTGCTAGCCTGTTCTCTCACGCTCCTAGCCTCTCCACTGCTAGCATGTTCTCTCTCACTCTCCTAGCCTCTCCACTGCTAGCCTGTTCTCTCACCCTCCTAGCCTCTCCACTGCTAGCCTGTTCTCTCACGCTCCTAGCCTCTCCACTGCCTGCCTGTTCTCTCTCACTCTCCTAGCCTCTCCACTGCTAGCCTGTTCTCTCACGCTCCTAGCCTCTACACTGCTAGCCTGTTCTCTCACTCTCCTAGCCTCTCCACTGCTAGCCTGTTCTCACGCTCCTAGCCTCTCTACTGCTAGCCTGTTCTCTCTCACTCTCCTAGCCTCTCCACTGCTAGCCTGTTATCTCTCACTCTCCTAGCCTCTCCACTGCTAGCCTGTTCTCTCACGCTCCTAGCCTCTCTACTGCTAGCCTGTTCTCTCTCTCCTAGCCTCTCCACTGCTAGCCTGTTCTCTCTCACTCTCCTAGCCTCTCCACTGCTAGCCTGTTCTCTCTCACTCTCCTAGCCTCTCCACTGCTAGCCTGTTCTCTCTCACGCTCCTAGCCTCTCTACTGCTAGCCTGTTCTCTCACTCTCATAGCCTCTCCACGGCTCGCCTGTTCTCTCTCACCCTCCTAGCCTCTCTACTGCTAGCCTGTTCTCTCACGCTCCTAGCCTCTCCACTGCTAGCCTGTTCTCTCACGCTCCTTAGCCTCTCCACTGCTAGCCTGTTCTCCCTCTCTCACTCTCCTAGCCTTTCCACTGCTAGCCTGTTCTCTCTCACGCTCCTAGCCTCTCTACTGCTAGCCTGTTCTCTCACTCTCCTTAGCCTCTCCACTGCTAGCCTGTTCTCTCACGCTCCTAGCCTCTCCACTGCTAGCCTGTTCTCTCACGCTCCTAGCCTCTCCACTGCTGCCCTGTTCTCTCTCTCCAAGCCTCTCCACGGCTCGCCTGTTCTCTCTCACCCTCCTGGCCTCTCCACTGCTAGCCTGTTATCTCACGCTCCTAGCCTCTCCACTGCTAGCCTGTTCTCTCCTAGCCTCTCCACTGCTAGCCTGTTCTCTCACGCTCCTAGCCTCTCCACTGCTAGCCTGTTCTCTCACTCTCCTAGCCTCTCCACTGCCTGCCTGTTCTCTCTCACGCTCCTAGCCTCTCTACTGCTAGCCTATTCTCTCACACTCCTAGCCTCTCCACTGCTAGCCTGTTCTCTCACTCTCCTAGCCTCTCCACTGCTAGCCTGTTCTCTCACTCTCCTAGCCTCTCCACTGCTAGCCTGTTCTCTCACTCTCCTAGCCTCTCCACTGCTAGCCTGTTCTCTCTCTCCTAGCCTCTCCACTGCTAGCCTGTTCTCTCTCTCCTAGCCTCTCCACTGCTAGCCTGTTCTCTCTCACTCTCCTAGCCTCTCCACTGCTAGCCTGTTCTCTCTCACTCTCCTAGCCTCTCCACTGCTAGCCTGTTATCTCTCACTCTCCTAGCCTCTCCACTGCTAGCCTGTTATCTCTCACTCTCCTAGCCTCTCCACTGCTAGCCTGTTCTCTCACGCTCCTAGCCTCTCTACTGCTAGCCTGTTCTCTCACTCTCATAGCCTCTCCACGGCTAGCCTGTTCTCCCTCACCCTCCTAGCCTCTCTACTGCTAGCCCGTTCTCTCACACTCCTAGCCTCTCCACTGCTAGCCTGTTCTCTCACGCTCCTAGCCTCTCCACTGCTAGCCTGTTCTCTCACCCTCCTAGCCTCTCCACTGCTAGCCTGTTCTCTCTCACTCTCCTAGCCTCTCCACTGCCTGCCTGTTCTCTCTCACTCTCCTAGCCTCTC
The DNA here is from genome assembly GCF_048934315.1 of Petromyzon marinus. Lineage (NCBI taxonomy): Eukaryota > Metazoa > Chordata > Hyperoartia > Petromyzontiformes > Petromyzontidae > Petromyzon > Petromyzon marinus. The sequence continues at coordinate 156,075 of NW_027422704.1, read as the reverse complement.
CACTGCTAGCCTGTTCTCTCTCACGCTCCTAGCCTCTCCACTGCTAGCCTGTTCTCTCACCCTCCTAGCCTCTCCACTGCTAGCCTGTTCTCTCTCCCGCTCCTAGCCTCTCTACTGCTAGCCTGTTCTCTCACGCTCCTAGCCTCTCCACTGCTAGCATGTTCTCTCTCACTCTCCTAGCCTCTCCACTGCTAGCCTGTTCTCTCACCCTCCTAGCCTCTCCACTGCTAGCCTGTTCTCTCTCACTCTCCTAGCCTCTCCACTGCCTGCCTGTTCTCTCTCACTCTCCTAGCCTCTCCACTGCTAGCCTGTTCTCTCTCTCCTAGCCTCTCCACTGCTAGCCTGTTCTCTCTCACTCTCCTAGCCTCTCCACTGCTAGCCTGTTCTCTCTCACTCTCCTAGCCTCTCCACTGCTAGCCTGTTCTCTCTCACGCTCCTAGCCTCTCTACTGCTAGCCTGTTCTCTCACTCTCATAGCCTCTCCACGGCTCGCCTGTTCTCTCTCACCCTCCTAGCCTCTCTACTGCTAGCCTGTTCTCTCACGCTCCTAGCCTCTCCACTGCTAGCCTGTTCTCTCACGCTCCTTAGCCTCTCCACTGCTAGCCTGTTCTCCCTCTCTCACTCTCCTAGCCTTTCCACTGCTAGCCTGTTCTCTCTCACGCTCCTAGCCTCTCTACTGCTAGCCTGTTCTCTCACTCTCCTTAGCCTCTCCACTGCTAGCCTGTTCTCTCACGCTCCTAGCCTCTCCACTGCTAGCCTGTTCTCTCTCACGCTCCTAGCCTCTCCACTGCTGCCCTGTTCTCTCTCTCCAAGCCTCTCCACGGCTCGCCTGTTCTCTCTCACCCTCCTGGCCTCTCCACTGCTAGCCTGTTCTCTCACGCTCCTAGCCTCTCCACTGCTAGCCTGTTCTCTCCTAGCCTCTCCACTGCTAGCCTGTTCTCTCACGCTCCTAGCCTCTCCACTGCTAGCCTGTTCTCTCACTCTCCTAGCCTCTCCACTGCCTGCCTGTTCTCTCTCACGCTCCTAGCCTCTCTACTGCTAGCCTGTTCTCTCACGCTCCTAGCCTCTCCACTGCTAGCCTGTTCTCTCACTCTCCTAGCCTCTCCACTGCTAGCCTGTTATCTCTCACTCTCCTAGCCTCTCCACTGCTAGCCTGTTCTCTCACGCTCCTAGCCTCTCTACTGCTAGCCTGTTCTCTCACTCTCATAGCCTCTCCACAGCTAGCCTGTTCTCTCTCACCCTCCTAGCCTCTCCACTGCTAGCCTGTTCTCTCACCCTCCTAGCCTCTCCACTGCTAGCCTGTTCTCTCTCACTCTCCTAGCCTCTCCACTGCCTGCCTGTTCTCTCTCACTCTCCTAGCCTCTCCACTGCTAGCCTGTTCTCTCTCACGCTCCTAGCCTCTCCACTGCTAGCCTGTTCTCTCACCCTCCTAGCTTCTCCACTGCTAGCCTGTTCTCTCTCACGCTCCTAGCCTCTCCACTGCTAGCCTGTTCTCTCACTCTCCTAGCCTCTCCACTGCTAGCCTGTTCTCTCACTCTCCTAGCCTCCACTGGTAGCCTGTTCTCTCTCTCCTAGCCTCTCCACTGCTAGCCTGTTCTCTCTCACTCTCCTAGCCTCTCCACTGCTAGCCTGTTCTCTCACGCTCCTAGCCTCTCCACTGCTAGCCTGTTCTCTCTCACGCTCCTAGCCTCTCCACTGCTGCCCTGTTCTCTCTCTCCCCAAGCCTCTCCACTGCTAGCCTGTTCTCTCACTCTCCTAGCCTCTCCACTGCTAGCCTGTTCTCTCACCCTCTCCTAGCCTCTCCACTGCTAGCCTGTTCTCTCTCCCTCTCCTAGCCTCTCCACTGCTCGCCTGTTCTCTCTCTCTCCTAGCCTCTCCACTGCTAGCCTGTTCTCTCTCATGCTCCTAGCCTCTCCACTGCTAGCCTGTTCTCTCACCCTCCTGGCCTCTCCACTGCTAGCCTGTTCTCTCACGCTCCTAGCCTCTCCACTGCTAGCCTGTTCTCTCACCCTCCTAGACTCTCCACTGCTAGCCTGTTCTCTCACTCTCCTAGCCTCTCCACTGCTAGCCTGTTCTCTCACCCTCCTAGCCTCTCCACTGCTAGCCTGTTCTCTCTCACTCTCCTAGCCTCTCCACTGCCTGCCTGTTCTCTCTCACTCTCCTAGCCTCTCCACTGCTAGCCTGTTCTCTCACGCTCCTAGCCTCTCTACTGCTAGCCTGTTCTCTCACTCTCATAGCCTCTCCACGACTAGCCTGTTCTCTCTCACCCTCCTAGCCTCTCTACTGCTAGCCCGTTCTCTCACACTCCTAGCCTCTCCACTGCTAGCCTGTTCTCTCACGCTCCTAGCCTCTCCACTGCTAGCCTGTTCTCTCTCTCCTAACCTCTCCACTGCTAGCCTGTTCTCTCACGCTCCTAGCCTCTCCACTGCTAGCCTGTTCTCTCACCCTCCTAGCCTCTCCACTGCTAGCCTGTTCTCTCTCACTCTCCTAGCCTCTCCACTGCCTGCCTGTTCTCTCTCACTCTCCTAGCCTCTCCACTGCTAGCCTGTTCTCTCTCACGCTCCTATACCTCTCCACTGCTAGCCTGTTCTCTCACCCTCCTAGCCTCTCCACTGCTAGCCTGTTCTCTCTCCCGCTCCTAGCCTCTCTACTGCTAGCCTGTTCTCTCACGCTCCTAGCCTCTCCACTGCTAGCCTGTTCTCACTCTCCTAGCCTCTCCACTGCTAGCCTGTTCTCTCACCCTCCTAGCCTCTCCACTGCTAGCCTGTTCTCTCACGCTCCTAGCCTCTCCACTGCTAGCCTGTTCTCTCACCCTCCTAGCCTCTCCACTGCTAGCCTGTTCTCTCACTCTCCTAGCCTCTCCACTGCTAGCCTGTTCTCTCACCCTCCTAGCCTCTCCACTGCTAGCCTGTTCTCTCTCACTCTCCTAGCCTCTCCACTGCCTGCCTGTTCTCTCTCACTCTCCTAGCCTCTCCACTGCTAGCCTGTTCTCTCTCACGCTCCTAGCCTCTCCACTGCTAGCCTATTCTCTCACCTTCCTAGCCTCTCCACTGCTAGCCTGTTCTCTCTCACGCTCCTAGCCTCTCTACTGCTAGCCTGTTCTCTCACGCTCCTAGCCTCTTCACTGCTAGCCTGTTCTCTCACTCTCCTAGCCTCTCCACTGCTAGCCTGTTCGCTCACTCTCCTAGCCTCTACACTGCTAGCCTGTTCTCTCACTCTCCTAGCCTCTCCACTGCTAGCCTGTTCTCTCTCTCCTAGCCTCTCCACTGCTAGCCTGTTCTCTCTCACTCTCCTAGCCTCTCCACTGCTAGCCTGTTATCTCTCACTCTCCTAGCCTCTCCACTGCTAGCCTGTTCTCTCACGCTCCTAGCCTCTCTACTGCTAGCCTGTTCTCTCACTCTCATAGCCTCTCCACGACTAGCCTGTTCTCTCTCACCCTCCTAGCCTCTCTACTGCTAGCCCGTTCTCTCACACTCCTAGCCTCTCCACTGCTAGCCTGTTCTCTCACGCTCCTAGCCTCTCCACTGCTAGCCTGTTCTCTCTCTCCTAACCTCTCCACTGCTAGCCTGTTCTCTCACGCTCCTAGCCTCTCCACTGCTAGCCTGTTCTCTCACCCTCCTAGCCTCTCCACTGCTAGCCTGTTCTCTCTCACTCTCCTAGCCTCTCCACTGCCTGCCTGTTCTCTCTCACACTCCTAGCCTCTCCACTGCTAGCCTGTTCTCTCTCACGCTCCTAGCCTCTCCACTGCTAGCCTGTTCTCTCACCCTCCTAGCCTCTCCACTGCTAGCCTGTTCTCTCTCCCGCTCCTAGCCTCTCTACTGCTAGCCTGTTCTCTCACGCTCCTAGCCTCTCCACTGCTAGCCTGTTCTCTCTCACTCTCCTAGCCTCTCCACTGCTAGCCTGTTCTCTCACCCTCCTAGCCTCTCCACTGCTAGCCTGTTCTCTCTCACTCTCCTAGCCTCTCCACTGCCTGCCTGTTCTCTCTCACTCTCCTAGCCTCTCCACTGCTAGCCTGTTCTCTCACGCTCCTAGCCTCTCCACTGCTAGCCTGTTCTCTCACCCTCCTAGCCTCTCCACTGCTAGCCTGTTCTCTCTCACGCTCCTAGCCTCTCTACTGCTAGCCTATTCTCTCACGCTCCTAGCCTCTCCACTGCTAGCCTGTTCTCTCACTCTCCTAGCCTCTCCACTGCTAGCCTGTTCTCTCACTCTCCTAGCCTCTCCACTGCTAGCCTGTTCTCTCTCTCCTAGCCTCTCCACTGCTAGCCTGTTCTCTCTCACTCTCCTAGCCTCTCCACTGCTAGCCTGTTCTCTCTCACTCTCCTAGCCTCTCCACTGCTAGCCTGTTCTCTCTCACTCTCCTAGCCTCTCCACTGCTAGCCTGTTCTCTCTCACTCTCCTAGCCTCTCCACTGCTAGCCTGTTATCTCTCACTCTCCTAGCCTCTCCACTGCTAGCCTGTTATCTCTCACTCTCCTAGCCTCTCCACTGCTAGCCTGTTCTCTCACGCTCCTAGCCTCTCTACTGCTAGCCTGTTTTCTCACTCTCATAGCCTCTCCACGGCTAGCCTGTTCTCTCTCACCCTCCTAGCCTCTCTACTGCTAGCCCGTTCTCTCACACTCCTAGCCTCTCCACTGCTAGCCTGTTCTCTCACGCTCCTAGCCTCTCCACTGCTAGCCTGTTCTCTCTCTCCTAGCCTCTCCACTGCTAGCCTGTTCTCTCACGCTCCTAGCCTCTCCACTGCTAGCCTGTTCTCTCACCCTCCTAGCCTCTCCACTGCTAGCCTGTTCTCTCTCACTCTCCTAGCCTCTCCACTGCCTGCCTGTTCTCCCTCACTCTCCTAGCCTCTCCACTGCTAGCCTGTTCTCTCTCACGCTCCTAGCCTCTCCACTGCTAGCCTGTTCTCTCACCCTCCTAGCCTCTCCACTGCTAGCCTGTTCTCTCTCCCGCTCCTAGCCTCTCTACTGCTAGCCTGTTCTCTCACGCTCCTAGCCTCTCCACTGCTAGCCTGTTCTCTCTCACTCTCCTAGCCTCTCCACTGCTAGCCTGTTCTCTCACCCTCCTAGCCTCTCCACTGCTAGCCTGTTCTCTCTCACTCTCCTAGCCTCTCCACTGCCTGCCTGTTCTCTCTCACTCTCCTAGCCTCTCCACTGCTAGCCTGTTCTCTCACGCTCCTAGCCTCTCCACTGCTAGCCTGTTCTCTCACCCTCCTAGCCTCTCCACTGCTAGCCTGTTCTCTCTCACGCTCCTAGCCTCTCTACTGCTAGCCTATTCTCTCACGCTCCTAGCCTCTCCACTGCTAGCCTGTTCTCTCACTCTCCTAGCCTCTCCACTGCTAGCCTGTTCTCTCACTCTCCTAGCCTCTCCACTGCTAGCCTGTTCTCTCTCACGCTCCTAGCCTCTCTACTGCTAGCCTGTTCTCTCACGCTCCTAGCCTCTCCACTGCTAGCCTGTTCTCACTCTCCTAGCCTCTCCACTGCTAGCCTGTTCTCTCACCCTCCTAGCCTCTCCACTGCTAGCCTGTTCTCTCACGCTCCTAGCCTCTCCACTGCTAGCCTGTTCTCTCACCCTCCTAGCCTCTCCACTGCTAGCCTGTTCTCTCACTCTCCTAGCCTCTCCACTGCTAGCCTGTTCTCTCACCCTCCTAGCCTCTCCACTGCTAGCCTGTTCTCTCTCACTCTCCTAGCCTCTCCACTGCCTGCCTGTTCTCTCTCACTCTCCTAGCCTCTCCACTGCTAGCCTGTTCTCTCTCACGCTCCTAGCCTCTCCACTGCTAGCCTATTCTCTCACCTTCCTAGCCTCTCCACTGCTAGCCTGTTCTCTCTCACGCTCCTAGCCTCTCTACTGCTAGCCTGTTCTCTCACGCTCCTAGCCTCTTCACTGCTAGCCTGTTCTCTCACTCTCCTAGCCTCTCCACTGCTAGCCTGTTCGCTCACTCTCCTAGCCTCTACACTGCTAGCCTGTTCTCTCACTCTCCTAGCCTCTCCACTGCTAGCCTGTTCTCTCTCTCCTAGCCTCTCCACTGCTAGCCTGTTCTCTCTCACTCTCCTAGCCTCTCCACTGCTAGCCTGTTATCTCTCACTCTCCTAGCCTCTCCACTGCTAGCCTGTTCTCTCACGCTCCTAGCCTCTCTACTGCTAGCCTGTTCTCTCACTCTCATAGCCTCTCCACGACTAGCCTGTTCTCTCTCACCCTCCTAGCCTCTCTACTGCTAGCCCGTTCTCTCACACTCCTAGCCTCTCCACTGCTAGCCTGTTCTCTCACGCTCCTAGCCTCTCCACTGCTAGCCTGTTCTCTCTCTCCTAACCTCTCCACTGCTAGCCTGTTCTCTCACGCTCCTAGCCTCTCCACTGCTAGCCTGTTCTCTCACCCTCCTAGCCTCTCCACTGCTAGCCTGTTCTCTCTCACTCTCCTAGCCTCTCCACTGCCTGCCTGTTCTCTCTCACACTCCTAGCCTCTCCACTGCTAGCCTGTTCTCTCTCACGCTCCTAGCCTCTCCACTGCTAGCCTGTTCTCTCACCCTCCTAGCCTCTCCACTGCTAGCCTGTTCTCTCTCCCGCTCCTAGCCTCTCTACTGCTAGCCTGTTCTCTCACGCTCCTAGCCTCTCCACTGCTAGCCTGTTCTCTCTCACTCTCCTAGCCTCTCCACTGCTAGCCTGTTCTCTCACCCTCCTAGCCTCTCCACTGCTAGCCTGTTCTCTCTCACTCTCCTAGCCTCTCCACTGCCTGCCTGTTCTCTCTCACTCTCCTAGCCTCTCCACTGCTAGCCTGTTCTCTCACGCTCCTAGCCTCTCCACTGCTAGCCTGTTCTCTCACCCTCCTAGCCTCTCCACTGCTAGCCTGTTCTCTCTCACGCTCCTAGCCTCTCTACTGCTAGCCTATTCTCTCACGCTCCTAGCCTCTCCACTGCTAGCCTGTTCTCTCACTCTCCTAGCCTCTCCACTGCTAGCCTGTTCTCTCACTCTCCTAGCCTCTCCACTGCTAGCCTGTTCTCTCTCTCCTAGCCTCTCCACTGCTAGCCTGTTCTCTCTCACTCTCCTAGCCTCTCCACTGCTAGCCTGTTCTCTCTCACTCTCCTAGCCTCTCCACTGCTAGCCTGTTCTCTCTCACTCTCCTAGCCTCTCCACTGCTAGCCTGTTCTCTCTCACTCTCCTAGCCTCTCCACTGCTAGCCTGTTATCTCTCACTCTCCTAGCCTCTCCACTGCTAGCCTGTTATCTCTCACTCTCCTAGCCTCTCCACTGCTAGCCTGTTCTCTCACGCTCCTAGCCTCTCTACTGCTAGCCTGTTTTCTCACTCTCATAGCCTCTCCACGGCTAGCCTGTTCTCTCTCACTCTCCTAGCCTCTCCACTGCTAGCCTGTTCTCTCTCACTCTCCTAGCCTCTCCACTGCTAGCCTGTTCTCTCTCACTCTCCTAGCCTCTCCACTGCTAGCCTGTTCTCTCTCTCCTAGCCTCTCCACTGCTAGCCTGTTCTCTCACGCTCCTAGCCTCTCCACTGCTAGCCTGTTCTCTCACCCTCCTAGCCTCTCCACTGCTAGCCTGTTCTCTCTCACTCTCCTAGCCTCTCCACTGCCTGCCTGTTCTCCCTCACTCTCCTAGCCTCTCCACTGCTAGCCTGTTCTCTCTCACGCTCCTAGCCTCTCCACTGCTAGCCTGTTCTCTCACCCTCCTAGCCTCTCCACTGCTAGCCTGTTCTCTCTCCCGCTCCTAGCCTCTCTACTGCTAGCCTGTTCTCTCACGCTCCTAGCCTCTCCACTGCTAGCCTGTTCTCTCACGCTCCTAGCCTCTCCACTGCTAGCCTGTTCTCTCTCACGCTCCTAGCCTCTCTACTGCTAGCCTATTCTCTCACGCTCCTAGCCTCTCCACTGCTAGCCTGTTCTCTCACTCTCCTAGCCTCTCCACTGCTAGCCTGTTCTCTCACTCTCCTAGCCTCTCCACTGCTAGCCTGTTCTCTCTCTCCTAGCCTCTCCACTGCTAGCCTGTTCTCTCTCACTCTCCTAGCCTCTCCACTGCTAGCCTGTTCTCTCTCACTCTCCTAGCCTCTCCACTGCTAGCCTGTTCTCTCTCACGCTCCTAGCCTCTCTACTGCTAGCCTGTTCTCTCACTCTCATAGCCTCTCCACGGCTCGCCTGTTCTCTCTCACCCTCCTAGCCTCTCTACTGCTAGCCTGTTCTCTCACGCTCCTAGCCTCTCCACTGCTAGCCTGTTCTCTCACGCTCCTTAGCCTCTCCACTGCTAGTCTGTTCTCCCTCTCTCACTCTCCTAGCCTTTCCACTGCTAGCCTGTTCTCTCTCACGCTCCTAGCCTCTCTACTGCTAGCCTGTTCTCTCACTCTCCTTAGCCTCTCCACTGCTAGCCTGTTCTCTCACGCTCCTAGCCTCTCCACTGCTAGCCTGTTCTCTCTCACGCTCCTAGCCTCTCCACTGCTGCCCTGTTCTCTCTCTCCAAGCCTCTCCACGGCTCGCCTGTTCTCTCTCACCCTCCTGGCCTCTCCACTGCTAGCCTGTTCTCTCACGCTCCTAGCCTCTCCACTGCTAGCCTGTTCTCTCTCTCCTAGCCTCTCCACTGCTAGCCTGTTCTCTCACGCTCCTAGCCTCTCCACTGCTAGCCTGTTCTCTCACTCTCCTAGCCTCTCCACTGCCTGCCTGTTCTCTCACGCTCCTAGCCTCTCCACTGCTAGCCTGTTCTCTCACTCTCCTAGCCTCTCCACTGCTAGCCTGTTCTCTCTCTCCTAGCCTCTCCACTGCTAGCCTGTTCTCACTCACTCTCCTAGCCTCTCCACTGCTCGCCTGTTCTCTCTCTCTCTCCTAGCCTCTCCACTGCTAGCCTGTTCTCTCACGCTCCTAGCCTCTCCACTGCTAGCCTGTTCTCTCACCCTGCTGGCCTCTCCACTGCTAGCCTGTTCTCTCACGCTCCTAGCCTCTCCACTGCTAGCCTGTTCTCTCTCTCCTAGCCTCTCCACTGCTAGCCTGTTCTCTCACGCTCCTAGCCTCTCCACTGCTAGCCTGTTCTCTCACGCTCCTAGCCTCTCCACTGCTAGCCTGTTCTCTCACCCTCCTAGCCTCTCCACTGCTAGCCTGTTCTCTCTCACGCTCCTAGCCTCTCCACTGCTAGCCTGTTCTCTCACCCTCCTAGCTTCTCCACTGCTAGCCTGTTCTCTCTCACGCTCCTAGCCTCTCTACTGCTAGCCTGTTCTCTCATGCTCCTAGCCTCTCCACTGCTAGCCTGTTCTCTCACTCTCCTAGCCTCTCCACTGCTAGCCTGTTCTCTCTCTCTCCTAGCCTCTCCACTGCTAGCCTGTTCTCTCTCACTCTCCTAGCCTCTCCACTGCTAGCCTGTTCTCTCTCACGCTCCTAGCCTCTCTACTGCTAGCCTGTTCTCTCACTCTCATAGCCTCTCCACGGCTAGCCTGTTCTCCCTCACCCTCCTAGCCTCTCTACTGCTAGCCTGTTCTCTCACGCTCCTAGCCTCTCCACTGTTAGCCTGTTCTCTCACGTTCCTTAGCCTCTCCACTGCTAGCCTGTTCTCTCTCTCACTCTCCTAGCCTCTCCACTGCTAGCCTGTTCTCTCTCACGCTCCTAGCCTCTCTACTGCTAGCCTCTTCTCTCACTCTCCTTAGCCTCTCCACTGCTAGCCTGTGCTCTCACGCTCCTAGCCTCTCCACTGCTAGCCTGTTCTCTCTCACGCTCCTAGCCTCTCCACTGCTGCCCTGTTCTCTCTCTCCAAGCCTCTCCACTGCTAGCCTGTTCTCTCTCTCCTAGCCTCTCCACTGCTAGCCTGTTCTCTCTCACTCTCCTAGCCTCTCCACTGCTAGCCTGTTCTCTCTCACGCTCCTAGCCTCTCTACTGCTAGCCTGTTCTCTCACTCTCATAGCCTCTCCACGGCTAGCCTGTTCTCTCTCACCCTCCTAGCCTCTCTACTGCTATCCTGTTCTCTCACGCTCCTAGCCTCTCCACTGCTAGCCTGTTCTCTCTCTCACTCTCCTAGCCTCTCCACTGCTAGCCTGTTCTCTCTCACGCTCCTAGCCTCTCTACTGCTAGCCTGTTCTCTCACTCTCCTTAGTCTCTCCACTGCTAGCCTGTTCTCTCACGCTCCTAGCCTCTCCACTGCTGCCCTGTTCTCTCTCTCCAAGCCTCTCCACTGCTAGCCTGTTCTCTCACCCTCCTGGCCTCTCCACTACTAGCCTGTTCTCTCACGCTCCTAGCCTCTCCACTGCTAGCCTGTTCTCTCTCTCCTAGCCTCTCCACTGCTAGCCTGTTCTCTCACGCTCCTCGCCTCTCCACTGCTAGCCTGTTCTCTCACCCTCCTAGCCTCTCCACTGCTAGCCTGTTCTCTCACTCTCCTAGCCTCTCCACTGCTAGCCTGTTCTCTCACCCTCCTAGCCTCTCCACTGCTAGCCTGTTCTCTCTCACTCTCCTAGCCTCTCCACTGCCTGCCTGTTCTCTCACTCTCCTAGCCTCTCCACTGCTAGCCTGTTCTCTCACCCTCCTAGCCTCTCCACTGCTAGCCTGTTCTCTCTCACGCTCCTAGCCTCTCTACTGCTAGCCTGTTCTCTCACGCTCCTAGCCTCTCCACTGCTAGCCTGTTCTCTCACTCTCCTAGCCTCTCCACTGCTAGCCTATTCTCTCACTCTCCTAGCCTCTCCACTGCTAGCCTGTTCTCTCTCTCCTAGACTCTCCACTGCTAGCCTGTTCTCTCACTCTCCTAGCCTCTCCACTGCTAGCCTGTTATCTCTCACTCTCCTAGCCTCTCCACTGCTCACCTGTTCTCTCTCACGCTCCTAGCCTCTCTACTGCTAGCCTGTTCTCTCACTCTCATTGCCTCTCCACGGCTAGCCTGTTCTCTCTCACCCTCCTAGCCTCTCTACTGCTAGCCTGTTCTCTCACGCTCCTAGCCTCTCCACTGCTAGCCTGTTCTCTCACGCTCCTAGCCTCTCCACTGCTAGCCTGTTCTCTCTCTCCTAGCCTCTCCACTGCTAGCCTGTTCTCTCACGCTCCTAGCCTCTCCACTGCTAGCCTGTTCTCTCACCCTCCTAGCCTCTCCACTGCTAGCCTGTTCTCTCACCCTCCTAGCCTCTCCACTGCTAGCCTGTTCTCTCTCACTCTCCTAGCCTCTCCACTGCTAGCCTGTTCTCTCACCCTCCTAGCCTCTCCACTGCTAGCCTGTTCTCTCTCACTCTCCTAGCCTCTCCACTGCCTGCCTGTTCTCTCTCACTCTCCTAGCCTCTCCACTGCTAGCCTGTTCTCTCTCACGCTCCTAGCCTCTCCACTGCTAGCCTGTTCTCTCACCCTCCTAGCCTCTCCACTGCTAGCCTGTCCTCTCTCCCTCTCCTAGCCTCTCCACTGCTCGCCTGTTCTCTCTCTCTCCTAGCCTCTCCACTGCTAGCCTGTTCTCTCTCACGCTCCTAGCCTCTCCACTGCTAGCCTGTTCTCTCACCCTCCTGGCCTCTCCACTGCTAGCCTGTTCTCTCACGCTCCTAGCCTCTCCACTGCTAGCCTGTTCTCTCACCCTCCTAGCCTCTCCACTGCTAGCCTGTTCTCTCACTCTCCTAGCCTCTCCACTGCTCGCCTGTTCTCTCACCTTCCTAGCCTCTCCACTGCCTGCCTGTTCTCTCTCACTCTCCTAGCCTCTCCACTGCTAGCCTGTTCTCTCTCACGCTCCTAGCCTCTCCACTGCTAGCCTGTTCTCTCACCTTCCTAGCCTCTCCACTGCTAGCCTGTTCTCTCTCACGCTCCTAGCCTCTCTACTGCTAGCCTGTTCTCTCACGCTCCTAGCCTCTTCACTGCTAGCCTGTTCTCTCACTCTCCTAGCCTCTCCACTGCTAGCCTGTTCTCTCACTCTCCTAGCCTCTACACTGCTAGCCTGTTCTCTCACTCTCCTAGCCTCTCCACTGCTAGCCTGTTCTCTCTCTCCTAGCCTCTCCACTGCTAGCCTGTTCTCTCTCACTCTCCTAGCCTCTCCATTGCTAGCCTGTTATCTCTCACTCTCCTAGCCTCTCCACTGCTAGCCTGTTCTCTCACGCTCCTAGCCTCTCTACTGCTAGCCTGTTCTCTCACTCTCATAGCCTCTCCACGGCTAGCCTGTTCTCTCTCACCCTCCTAGCCTCTCTACTGCTAGCCTGTTCTCTCACACTCCTAGCCTCTCCACTGCTAGCCTGTTCTCTCACGCTCCTAGCCTCTCCACTGCTAGCCTGTTCTCTCACCCTCTCCTAGCCTCTCCACTGCTAGCCTGTTCTCTCTCACTCTCCTAGCCTCTCCACTGCTCGCCTGTTCTCTCTCACTCTCCTAGCCTCTCCACTGCTAGCCTGTTCTCTCTCACGCTCCTAGCCTCTCCACTGCTAGCCTGTTCTCTCACCCTCCTAGCCTCTCCACTGCTAGCCTGTTCTCTCTCACGCTCCTAGCCTCTCTACTGCTAGCCTGTTCTCTCACGCTCCTAGCCTCTCCACTGCTAGCCTGTTCTCTCTCACTCTCCTAGCCTCTCCACTGCTAGCCTGTTCTCTCACCCTCCTAGCCTCTCCACTGCTAGCCTGTTCTCTCTCACTCTCCTAGCCTCTCCACTGCCTGCCTGTTCTCTCACTCTCCTAGCCTCTCCACTGCTAGCCTGTTCTCTCACGCTCCTAGCCTCTCCACTGCTAGCCTGTTCTCTCACCCTCCTAGCCTCTCCACTGCTAGCCTGTTCTCTCTCACGCTCCTAGCCTCTCTACTGCTAGCCTATTCTCTCACGCTCCTAGCCTCTCCACTGCTAGCCTGTTCTCTCACTCTCCTAGCCTCTCCACTGCTAGCCTGTTCTCTCACTCTCCTAGCCTCTCCACTGCTAGCCTGTTCTCTCTCACTCTCCTAGCCTCTCCACTGCTAGCCTGTTCTCTCTCACGCTCCTAGCCTCTCTACTGCTAGCCTGTTCTCTCACTCTCATAGCCTCTCCACGGCTCGCCTGTTCTCTCTCACCCTCCTAGCCTCTCTACTGCTAGCCTGTTCTCTCACGCTCCTAGCCTCTCCACTGCTAGCCTGTTCTCTCACGCTCCTTAGCCTCTCCACTGCTAGCCTGTTCTCTCTCTCACTCTCCTAGCCTCTGCACTGCTAGCCTGTTCTCTCTCACGCTCCTAGCCTCTCTACTTCTAGCCTATTCTCTCACTCTCCTTAGCCTCTCCACTGCTAGCCTGTTCTCTCACGCTCCTAGCCTCTCCACTGCTAGCCTGTTCTCTCTCACACTCCTAGCCTCTCCACTGCTGCCCTGTTCTCTCTCTCCAAGCCTCTCCACTGCTAGCCTGTTCTCTCACCCTCCTGGCCTCTCCACTGCTAGCCTGTTCTCTCACGCTCCTAGCCTCTCCACTGCTAGCCTGTTCTCTCTCTCCTAGCCTCTCCACTGCTAGCCTGTTCTCTCACGCTCCGAGCCTCTCCACTGCTAGCCTGTTCTCTCACCCTCCTAGCCTCTCCACTGCTAGCCTGTTCTCTCACTCTCCTAGCCTCTCCACTGCCTGCCTGTTCTCTCTCACGCTCCTAGCCTCTCTACTGCTAGCCTGTTCTCTCACGCTCCTAGCCTCTCCACTGCTAGCCTGTTCTCTCACTCTCCTAGTCTCTCCACTGCTAGCCTGTTCTCTCACTCTCCTAGCCTCTCCACTGCTAGCCTGTTCTCTCACCCTCCTAGCCTCTCCACTGCTAGCCTGTTCTCTCTCTCCTAGACTCTCCACTGCTAGCCTGTTCTCTCTCACTCTCCTTGCCTCTCCACTGCTAGCCTGTTATCTCTCACTCTCCTAGCCTCTCCACTGCTAGCCTGTTCTCTCTCACGCTCCTAGCCTCTCTACTGCTAGCCTGTTCTCTCACGCTCCTAGCCTCTCCACTGCTAGCCTGTTCTCTCACGCTCCTAGCCTCTCCACTGCTAGCCTGTTCTCTCTCTCCTAGCCCTCTCCACTGCTAGCCTGTTCTCTCACGCTCCTAGCCTCTCCACTGCTAGCCTGTTCTCTCACCCTCCTAGCCTCTCCACTGCTAGCCTGTTCTCTCTCACTCTCCTAGCCTCTCCACTGCTAGCCTGTTCTCTCACCCTCCTAGCCTCTCCACTGCTAGCCTGTTCTCTCTCACTCTCCTAGCCTCTCCACTGCCTGCCTGTTCTCTCTCACTCTCCTAGCCTCTCCACTGCTAGCCTGTTCTCTCTCACGCTCCTAGCCTCTCCACTGCTAGCCTGTTCTCTCACCCTCCTAGCCTCTCCACTGCTAGCCTGTTCTCTCTCACGCTCCTAGCCTCTCTACTGCTAGCCTGTTCTCTCACGCTCCTAGCCTCTCCACTGCTAGCCTGTTCTCTCACTCTCCTAGCCTCTCCACTGCTAGCCTGTTCTCTCTCATTCTCCTAGCCTCTCCACTGCTAGCCTGGTCTCTCACGCTCCTTAGCCTCTCCACTGCTAGCCTGTTCTCACTCTCCTAGCCCCTCCACTGCTAGCCTGTTCTCTCTCACGCTCCTAGCCTCTCCACTGCTGCCCTGTTCTCTCTCTCCAAGCCTCTCCACTGCTAGCCTGTTCTCTCACTCTCCTAGCCTCTCCACTGCTAGCCTGTTCTCTCACCCTCTCCTAGCCTCTCCACTGCTAGCCTGTTCTCTCACCCTCTCCTAGCCTCTCCACTGCTAGCCTGTTCTCTCTCACTCTCCTAGCCTCTCCACTGCTCGCCTGTTCTCTTTCTCTCTCCTAGCCTCTCCACTGCTAGCCTGTTCTCTCTCACGCTCCTAGCCTCTCCACTGCTAGCCTGTTCTCTCACCCTCCTGGCCTCTCCACTGCTAGCCTGTTCTCTCACGCTCCTAGCCTCTCCACTGCTAGCCTATTCTCTCTCTCCTAGCCTCTCTACTGCTAGCCTGTTCTCTCACGCTCCTAGCCACTCCACTGCTAGCCTGTTCTCTCACCCTTCTTAGCCTCTCCACTGCTAGCCTGTTCTCTCTCACTCTCCTAGCCTCTCCACTGCTAGCCTGTTCTCTCACACTCCTTAGCCTCTCCACTGCTAGCCTGTTCTCTCTCTCACGCTCCTAGCCTCTCTACTGCTAGCCTGTTCTCTCACTCTCCTTAGCCTCTCCACTGCTAGCCTGTTCTCTCACGCTCCTAGCCTCTCCACTGCTAGCCTGTTCTCTCACTCTCCTAGCCTCTCCACTGCTAGCCTGTTCTCTCACTCTCCTAGCCTCCACTGGTAGCCTGTTCTCTCTCTCCTAGCCTCTCCACTGCTAGCCTGTTCTCTCTCACTCTCCTAGCCTCTCCACTGCTAGCCTGTTCTCTCTCACTCTCCTAGCCTCTCCACTGCTAGCCTGTTCTCTCTCACGCTCCTAGCCTCTCTACTGCTAGCCTGTTCTCTCACTCTCCTTAGCCTCTCCACTGCTAGCCTGTTCTCTCACGCTCCTAGCCTCTCCACTGCTAGCCTGTTCTCTCTCACGCTCCTAGCCTCTCCACTGCTGCCCTGTTCTCTCTCTCCCCAAGCCTCTCCACTGCTAGCCTGTTCTCTCACTCTCCTAGCCTCTCCACTGCTAGCCTGTTCTCTCACCCTCTCCTAGCCTCTCCACTGCTAGCCTGTTCTCTCTCCCTCTCCTAGCCTCTCCACTGCTCGCCTGTTCTCTCTCTCTCCTAGCCTCTCCACTGCTAGCCTGTTCTCTCTCATGCTCCTAGCCTCTCCACTGCTAGCCTGTTCTCTCACCCTCCTGGCCTCTCCACTGCTAGCCTGTTCTCTCACGCTCCTAGCCTCTCCACTGCTAGCCTGTTCTCTCACCCTCCTAGACTCTCCACTGCTAGCCTGTTCTCTCACTCTCCTAGCCTCTCCACTGCTAGCCTGTTCTCTCACCCTCCTAGCCTCTCCACTGCTAGCCTGTTCTCTCTCACTCTCCTAGCCTCTCCACTGCCTGCCTGTTCTCTCTCACTCTCCTAGCCTCTCCACTGCCTGCCTGTTCTCTCTCACTCTCCTAGCCTCTCCACTGCTAGCCTGTTCTCTCTCACTCTCCTAGCCTCTCCACTGCTAGCCTGTTCTCTCACCCTCCTAGCCTCTCCACTGCTAGCCTGTTCTCTCTCACTCTCCTAGCCTCTCCACTGCCTGCCTGTTCTCTCTCACTCTCCTAGCCTCTCCACTGCCTGCCTGTTCTCTCTCACTCTCCTAGCCTCTCCACTGCTAGCCTGTTCTCTCTCACTCTCCTAGCCTCTCCACTGCTAGCCTGTTATCTCTCACTCTCCTAGCCTCTCCACTGCTAGCCTGTTCTCTCACGCTCCTAGCCTCTCTACTGCTAGCCTGTTCTCTCACTCTCATAGCCTCTCCACGACTAGCCTGTTCTCTCTCACCCTCCTAGCCTCTCTACTGCTAGCCCGTTCTCTCACACTCCTAGCCTCTCCACTGCTAGCCTGTTCTCTCACGCTCCTAGCCTCTCCACTGCTAGCCTGTTCTCTCTCTCCTCACCTCTCCACTGCTAGCCTGTTCTCTCACGCTCCTAGCCTCTCCACTGCTAGCCTGTTCTCTCACCCTCCTAGCCTCTCCACTGCTAGCCTGTTCTCTCTCACTCTCCTAGCCTCTCCACTGCCTGCCTGTTCTCTCTCTCACTCTCCTAGCCTCTCCACTGCTAGCCTGTTCTCTCTCACGCTCCTATACCTCTCCACTGCTAGCCTGTTCTCTCACCCTCCTAGCCTCTCCACTGCTAGCCTGTTCTCTCTCCCGCTCCTAGCCTCTCTACTGCTAGCCTGTTCTCTCACGCTCCTAGCCTCTCCACTGCTAGCCTGTTCTCACTCTCCTAGCCTCTCCACTGCTAGCCTGTTCTCTCACCCTCCTAGCCTCTCCACTGCTAGCCTGTTCTCTCTCACGCTCCTAGCCTCTCTACTGCTAGCCTATTCTCTCACGCTCCTAGCCTCTCCACTGCTAGCCTGTTCTCTCACTCTCCTAGCCTCTCCACTGCTAGCCTGTTCTCTCTCTCCTAGCCTCTCCACTGCTAGCCTGTTCTCTCTCTCCTAGCCTCTCCACTGCTAGCCTGTTCTCTCTCACTCTCCTAGCCTCTCCACTGCTAGCCTGTTCTCTCTCACTCTCCTAGCCTCTCCACTGCTAGCCTGTTATCTCTCACTCTCCTAGCCTCTCCACTGCTAGCCTGTTCTCTCTCACGCTCCTAGCCTCTCCACTGCTGCCCTGTTCTCTCTCTCCAAGCCTCTCCACTGCTAGCCTGTTCTCTCACTCTCCTAGCCTCTCCACTGCTAGCCTGTTCTCTCACCCTCTCCTAGCCTCTCCACTGCTAGCCTGTTCTCTCACCCTCTCCTAGCCTCTCCACTGCTAGCCTGTTCTCTCTCACTCTCCTAGCCTCTCCACTGCTCGCCTGTTCTCTCTCTCTCTCCTAGCCTCTCCACTGCTAGCCTGTTCTCTCTCACGCTCCTAGCCTCTCCACTGCTAGCCTGTTCTCTCACCCTCCTGGCCTCTCCACTGCTAGCCTGTTCTCTCACGCTCCTAGCCTCTCCACTGCTAGCCTATTCTCTCTCTCCTAGCCTCTCTACTGCTAGCCTGTTCTCTCACGCTCCTAGCCACTCCACTGCTAGCCTGTTCTCTCACCCTCCTTAGCCTCTCCACTGCTAGCCTCTTCTCTCTCACTCTCCTAGCCTCTCCACTGCTAGCCTGTTCTCTCACACTCCTTAGCCTCTCCACTGCTAGCCTGTTCTCTCTCTCACGCTCCTAGCCTCTCTAGTGCTAGCCTGTTCTCTCACTCTCCTTAGCCTCTCCACTGCTAGCCTGTTCTCTCACGCTCCTAGCCTCTCCACTGCTAGCCTGTTCTCTCACTCTCCTAGCCTCTCCACTGCTAGCCTGTTCTCTCACTCTCCTAGCCTCCACTGGTAGCCTGTTCTCTCTCTCCTAGCCTCTCCACTGCTAGCCTGTTCTCTCTCACTCTCCTAGCCTCTCCACTGCTAGCCTGTTCTCTCTCACTCTCCTAGCCTCTCCACTGCTAGCCTGTTCTCTCTCACGCTCCTAGCCTCTCTACTGCTAGCCTGTTCTCTCACGCTCCTAGCCTCTTCACTGCTAGCCTGTTCTCTCACTCTCCTAGCCTCTCCACTGCTAGCCTGTTCGCTCACTCTCCTAGCCTCTACACTGCTAGCCTGTTCTCTCTCTCCTAGCCTCTCCACTGCTAGCCTGTTCTCTCTCACTCTCCTAGCCTCTCCACTGCTAGCCTGTTATCTCTCACTCTCCTAGCCTCTCCACTGCTAGCCTGTTCTCTCACGCTCCTAGCCTCTCTACTGCTAGCCTGTTCTCTCACTCTCATAGCCTCTCCACGACTAGCCTGTTCTCTCTCACCCTCCTAGCCTCTCTACTGCTAGCCCGTTCTCTCACACTCCTAGCCTCTCCACTGCTAGCCTGTTCTCTCACGCTCCTAGCCTCTCCACTGCTAGCCTGTTCTCTCTCTCCTAACCTCTCCACTGCTAGCCTGTTCTCTCACCCTCCTAGCCTCTCCACTGCTAGCCTGTTCTCTCACGCTCCTAGCCTCTCCACTGCTAGCCTGTTCTCTCTCACTCTCCTAGCCTCTCCACTGCTAGCCTGTTCTCTCACCCTCCTAGCCTCTCCACTGCTAGCCTGTTCTCTCTCACTCTCCTAGCCTCTCCACTGCCTGCCTGTTCTCTCTCACTCTCCTAGCCTCTCCACTGCTAGCCTGTTCTCTCACGCTCCTAGCCTCTCCACTGCTAGCCTGTTCTCTCACCCTCCTAGCCTCTCCACTGCTAGCCTGTTCTCTCTCACGCTCCTAGCCTCTCTACTGCTAGCCTATTCTCTCACGCTCCTAGCCTCTCCACTGCTAGCCTGTTCTCTCACTCTCCTAGCCTCTCCACTGCTAGCCTGTTCTCTCACTCTCCTAGCCTCTCCACTGCTAGCCTGTTCTCTCTCTCCTAGCCTCTCCACTGCTAGCCTGTTCTCTCTCACTCTCCTAGCCTCTCCACTGCTAGCCTGTTATCTCTCACTCTCCTAGCCTCTCCACTGCTAGCCTGTTCTCTCTCACTCTCCTAGCCTCTCCACTGCTAGCCTGTTATCTCTCACTCTCCTAGCCTCTCCACTGCTAGCCTGTTATCTCTCACTCTCCTAGCCTCTCCACTGCTAGCCTGTTCTCTCACGCTCCTAGCCTCTCTACTGCTAGCCTGTTTTCTCACTCTCATAGCCTCTCCACGGCTAGCCTGTTCTCTCTCACCCTCCTAGCCTCTCTACTGCTAGCCCGTTCTCTCACACTCCTAGCCTCTCCACTGCTAGCCTGTTCTCTCACGCTCCTAGCCTCTCCACTGCTAGCCTGTTCTCTCTCTCCTAGCCTCTCCACTGCTAGCCTGTTCTCTCACGCTCCTAGCCTCTCCACTGCTAGCCTGTTCTCTCACCCTCCTAGCCTCTCCACTGCTAGCCTGTTCTCTCTCACTCTCCTAGCCTCTCCACTGCCTGCCTGTTCTCCCTCACTCTCCTAGCCTCTCCACTGCTAGCCTGTTCTCTCTCACGCTCCTAGCCTCTCCACTGCTAGCCTGTTCTCTCACCCTCCTAGCCTCTCCACTGCTAGCCTGTTCTCTCTCCCGCTCCTAGCCTCTCTACTGCTAGCCTGTTCTCTCACGCTCCTAGCCTCTCCACTGCTAGCCTGTTCTCTCTCACTCTCCTAGCCTCTCCACTGCTAGCCTGTTCTCTCACCCTCCTAGCCTCTCCACTGCTAGCCTGTTCTCTCTCACTCTCCTAGCCTCTCCACTGCCTGCCTGTTCTCTCTCACTCTCCTAGCCTCTCCACTGCTAGCCTGTTCTCTCACGCTCCTAGCCTCTCCACTGCTAGCCTGTCCTCTCACCCTCCTAGCCTCTCCACTGCTAGCCTGTTCTCTCTCACGCTCCTAGCCTCTCTACTGCTAGCCTATTCTCTCACGCTCCTAGCCTCTCCACTGCTAGCCTGTTCTCTCACTCTCCTAGCCTCTCCACTGCTAGCCTGTTTTCTCACTCTCCTAGCCTCTCCACTGCTAGCCTGTTCTCTCTCTCCTAGCCTCTCCACTGCTAGCCTGTTCTCTCTCACTCTCCTAGCCTCTCCACTGCTAGCCTGTTCTCTCTCACTCTCCTAGCCTCTCCACTGCTAGCCTGTTCTCTCTCACGCTCCTAGCCTCTCTACTGCTAGCCTGTTCTCTCACTCTCATAGCCTCTCCACGGCTCGCCTGTTCTCTCTCACCCTCCTAGCCTCTCTACTGCTAGCCTGTTCTCTCACGCTCCTAGCCTCTCCACTGCTAGCCTGTTCTCTCACGCTCCTTAGCCTCTCCACTGCTAGCCTGTTCTCCCTCTCTCACTCTCCTAGCCTTTCCACTGCTAGCCTGTTCTCTCTCACGCTCCTAGCCTCTCTACTGCTAGCCTGTTCTCTCACTCTCCTTAGCCTCTCCACTGCTAGCCTGTTCTCTCACGCTCCTAGCCTCTCCACTGCTAGCCTGTTCTCTCTCACGCTCCTAGCCTCTCCACTGCTGCCCTGTTCTCTCTCTCCAAGCCTCTCCACGGCTCGCCTGTTCTCTCTCACCCTCCTGGCCTCTCCACTGCTAGCCTGTTCTCTCACGCTCCTAGCCTCTCCACTGCTAGCCTGTTCTCTCTCTCCTAGCCTCTCCACTGCTAGCCTGTTCTCTCACGCTCCTAGCCTCTCCACTGCTAGCCTGTTCTCTCACGCTCCTAGCCTCTCCACTGCTAGCCTGTTCTCTCACTCTCCTAGCCTCTCCACTGCCTGCCTGTTCTCTCTCACGCTCCTAGCCTCTCTACTGCTAGCCTGTTCTCTCACGCTCCTAGCCTCTCCACTGCTAGCCTGTTCTCTCACTCTCCTAGTCTCTCCACTGCTAGCCTGTTCTCTCACTCTCCTAGCCTCTCCACTGCTAGCCTGTTCTCTCTCTCCTAGCCTCTCCACTGCTAGCCTGTTCTCACTCACTCTCCTAGCCTCTCCACTGCTCGCCTGTTCTCTCTCTCTCTCCTAGCCTCTCCACTGCTAGCCTGTTCTCTCACGCTCCTAGCCTCTCCACTGCTAGCCTGTTCTCTCACCCTGCTGGCCTCTCCACTGCTAGCCTGTTCTCTCACGCTCCTAGCCTCTCCACTGCTAGCCTGTTCTCTCTCTCCTAGCCTCTCCACTGCTAGCCTGTTCTCTCACGCTCCTAGCCTCTCCACTGCTAGCCTGTTCTCTCACTCTCCTAGCCTCTCCACTGCTAGCCTGTTCTCTCACTCTCCTAGCCTCCACTGGTAGCCTGTTCTCTCTCTCCTAGCCTCTCCACTGCTAGCCTGTTCTCTCTCACTCTCCTAGCCTCTCCACTGCTAGCCTGTTCTCTCTCACTCTCCTAGCCTCTCCACTGCTAGCCTGTTCTCTCTCACGCTCCTAGCCTCTCTACTGCTAGCCTGTTCTCTCACTCTCATAGCCTCTCCACGGCTAGCCTGTTCTCCCTCACCCTCCTAGCCTCTCTACTGCTAGCCTGTTCTCTCACGCTCCTAGCCTCTCCACTGTTAGCCTGTTCTCTCACGCTCCTAGCCTCTCCACTGCTGCCCTGTTCTCTCTCTCCAAGCCTCTCCACTGCTAGCCTGTTCTCTCACCCTCCTGGCCTCTCCACTACTAGCCTGTTCTCTCACGCTCCTAGCCTCTCCACTGCTAGCCTGTTCTCTCTCTCCTAGCCTCTCCACTGCTAGCCTGTTCTCTCACGCTCCTCGCCTCTCCACTGCTAGCCTGTTCTCTCACCCTCCTAGCCTCTCCACTGCTAGCCTGTTCTCTCACTCTCCTAGCCTCTCCACTGCTAGCCTGTTCTCTCACCCTCCTAGCCTCTCCACTGCTAGCCTGTTCTCTCTCACTCTCCTAGCCTCTCCACTGCCTGCCTGTTCTCTCACTCTCCTAGCCTCTCCACTGCTAGCCTGTTCTCTCACCCTCCTAGCCTCTCCACTGCTAGCCTGTTCTCTCTCACGCTCCTAGCCTCTCTACTGCTAGCCTGTTCTCTCACGCTCCTAGCCTCTCCACTGCTAGCCTGTTCTCTCACTCTCCTAGCCTCTCCACTGCTAGCCTATTCTCTCACTCTCCTAGCCTCTCCACTGCTAGCCTGTTATCTCTCACTCTCCTAGCCTCTCCACTGCTCACCTGTTCTCTCTCACGCTCCTAGCCTCTCTACTGCTAGCCTGTTCTCTCACTCTCATTGCCTCTCCACGGCTAGCCTGTTCTCTCTCACCCTCCTAGCCTCTCTACTGCTAGCCTGTTCTCTCACGCTCCTAGCCTCTCCACTGCTAGCCTGTTCTCTCACGCTCCTAGCCTCTCCACTGCTAGCCTGTTCTCTCTCTCCTAGCCTCTCCACTGCTAGCCTGTTCTCTCACGCTCCTAGCCTCTCCACTGCTAGCCTGTTCTCTCACCCTCCTAGCCTCTCCACTGCTAGCCTGTTCTCTCTCACTCTCCTAGCCTCTCCACTGCTAGCCTGTTCTCTCACCCTCCTAGCCTCTCCACTGCTAGCCTGTTCTCTCTCACTCTCCTAGCCTCTCCACTGCCTGCCTGTTCTCTCTCACTCTCCTAGCCTCTCCACTGCTAGCCTGTTCTCTCTCACACTCCTAGCCTCTCCACTGCTAGCCTGTTCTCTCACCCTCCTAGCCTCTCCACTGCTAGCCTGTCCTCTCTCCCTCTCCTAGCCTCTCCACTGCTCGCCTGTTCTCTCTCTCTCCTAGCCTCTCCACTGCTAGCCTGTTCTCTCTCACGCTCCTAGCCTCTCCACTGCTAGCCTGTTCTCTCACCCTCCTGGCCTCTCCACTGCTAGCCTGTTCTCTCACGCTCCTAGCCTCTCCACTGCTAGCCTGTTCTCTCACCCTCCTAGCCTCTCCACTGCTAGCCTGTTCTCTCACTCTCCTAGCCTCTCCACTGCTAGCCTGTTCTCTCACCTTCCTAGCCTCTCCACTGCCTGCCTGTTCTCTCTCACTCTCCTAGCCTCTCCACTGCTAGCCTGTTCTCTCTCACGCTCCTAGCCTCTCCACTGCTAGCCTGTTCTCTCACCTTCCTAGCCTCTCCACTGCTAGCCTGTTCTCTCTCACGCTCCTAGCCTCTCTACTGCTAGCCTGTTCTCTCACGCTCCTAGCCTCTTCACTGCTAGCCTGTTCTCTCACTCTCCTAGCCTCTCCACTGCTAGCCTGTTCTCTCACTCTCCTAGCCTCTACACTGCTAGCCTGTTCTCTCACTCTCCTAGCCTCTCCACTGCTAGCCTGTTCTCTCTCTCCTAGCCTCTCCACTGCTAGCCTGTTCTCTCTCACTCTCCTAGCCTCTCCATTGCTAGCCTGTTATCTCTCACTCTCCTAGCCTCTCCACTGCTAGCCTGTTCTCTCACGCTCCTAGCCTCTCTACTGCTAGCCTGTTCTCTCACTCTCATAGCCTCTCCACGGCTAGCCTGTTCTCTCTCACCCTCCTAGCCTCTCTACTGCTAGCCTGTTCTCTCACACTCCTAGCCTCTCCACTGCTAGCCTGTTCTCTCACGCTCCTAGCCTCTCCACTGCTAGCCTGTTCTCTCACCCTCTCCTAGCCTCTCCACTGCTAGCCTGTTCTCTCTCACTCTCCTAGCCTCTCCACTGCTCGCCTGTTCTCTCTCACTCTCCTAGCCTCTCCACTGCTAGCCTGTTCTCTCTCACGCTCCTAGCCTCTCCACTGCTAGCCTGTTCTCTCACCCTCCTAGCCTCTCCACTGCTAGCCTGTTCTCTCTCACGCTCCTAGCCTCTCTACTGCTAGCCTGTTCTCTCACGCTCCTAGCCTCTCCACTGCTAGCCTGTTCTCTCTCACTCTCCTAGCCTCTCCACTGCTAGCCTGTTCTCTCACCCTCCTAGCCTCTCCACTGCTAGCCTGTTCTCTCTCACTCTCCTAGCCTCTCCACTGCCTGCCTGTTCTCTCACTCTCCTAGCCTCTCCACTGCTAGCCTGTTCTCTCACGCTCCTAGCCTCTCCACTGCTAGCCTGTTCTCTCACCCTCCTAGCCTCTCCACTGCTAGCCTGTTCTCTCTCACGCTCCTAGCCTCTCTACTGCTAGCCTATTCTCTCACGCTCCTAGCCTCTCCACTGCTAGCCTGTTCTCTCACTCTCCTAGCCTCTCCACTGCTAGCCTGTTCTCTCACTCTCCTAGCCTCTCCACTGCTAGCCTGTTCTCTCTCACTCTCCTAGCCTCTCCACTGCTAGCCTGTTCTCTCTCACGCTCCTAGCCTCTCTACTGCTAGCCTGTTCTCTCACTCTCATAGCCTCTCCACGGCTCGCCTGTTCTCTCTCACCCTCCTAGCCTCTCTACTGCTAGCCTGTTCTCTCACGCTCCTAGCCTCTCCACTGCTAGCCTGTTCTCTCACGCTCCTTAGCCTCTCCACTGCTAGCCTGTTCTCTCTCTCACTCTCCTAGCCTCTGCACTGCTAGCCTGTTCTCTCTCACGCTCCTAGCCTCTCTACTTCTAGCCTATTCTCTCACTCTCCTTAGCCTCTCCACTGCTAGCCTGTTCTCTCACGCTCCTAGCCTCTCCACTGCTAGCCTGTTCTCTCTCACACTCCTAGCCTCTCCACTGCTGCCCTGTTCTCTCTCTCCAAGCCTCTCCACTGCTAGCCTGTTCTCTCACCCTCCTGGCCTCTCCACTGCTAGCCTGTTCTCTCACGCTCCTAGCCTCTCCACTGCTAGCCTGTTCTCTCTCTCCTAGCCTCTCCACTGCTAGCCTGTTCTCTCGCGCTCCTAGCCTCTCCACTGCTAGCCTGTTCTCTCACCCTCCTAGCCTCTCCACTGCTAGCCTGTTCTCTCACTCTCCTAGCCTCTCCACTGCCTGCCTGTTCTCTCTCACGCTCCTAGCCTCTCTACTGCTAGCCTGTTCTCTCACGCTCCTAGCCTCTCCACTGCTAGCCTGTTCTCTCACTCTCCTAGTCTCTCCACTGCTAGCCTGTTCTCTCACTCTCCTAGCCTCTCCACTGCTAGCCTGTTCTCTCACCCTCCTAGCCTCTCCACTGCTAGCCTGTTCTCTCTCTCCTAGACTCTCCACTGCTAGCCTGTTCTCTCTCACTCTCCTTGCCTCTCCACTGCTAGCCTGTTATCTCTCACTCTCCTAGCCTCTCCACTGCTAGCCTGTTCTCTCTCACGCTCCTAGCCTCTCTACTGCTAGCCTGTTCTCTCACTCTCATAGCCTCTCCACGGCTAGCCTGTTCTCTCTCACCCTCCTAGCCTCTCTACTGCTAGCCTGTTCTCTCACGCTCCTAGCCTCTCCACTGCTAGCCTGTTCTCTCACGCTCCTAGCCTCTCCACTGCTAGCCTGTTCTCTCTCTCCTAGCCCTCTCCACTGCTAGCCTGTTCTCTCACGCTCCTAGCCTCTCCACTGCTAGCCTGTTCTCTCACCCTCCTAGCCTCTCCACTGCTAGCCTGTTCTCTCTCACTCTCCTAGCCTCTCCACTGCTAGCCTGTTCTCTCACCCTCCTAGCCTCTCCACTGCTAGCCTGTTCTCTCTCACTCTCCTAGCCTCTCCACTGCCTGCCTGTTCTCTCTCACTCTCCTAGCCTCTCCACTGCTAGCCTGTTCTCTCTCACGCTCCTAGCCTCTCCACTGCTAGCCTGTTCTCTCACCCTCCTAGCCTCTCCACTGCTAGCCTGTTCTCTCTCACGCTCCTAGCCTCTCTACTGCTAGCCTGTTCTCTCACGCTCCTAGCCTCTCCACTGCTAGCCTGTTCTCTCACTCTCCTAGCCTCTCCACTGCTAGCCTGTTCTCTCACTCTCCTAGCCTCTCCACTGCTAGCCTGTTCTCTTTCTCCTAGCCTCTCCACTGCTAGCCTGTTCTCTCTCACTCTCCTAGCCTCTCCACTGCTAGCCTGTTCTCTCTCATTCTCCTAGCCTCTCCACTGCTAGCCTGGTCTCTCACGCTCCTTAGCCTCTCCAATGCTAGCCTGTTCTCACTCTCCTAGCCCCTCCACTGCTAGCCTGTTCTCTCTCACGCTCCTAGCCTCTCCACTGCTGCCCTGTTCTCTCTCTCCAAGCCTCTCCACTGCTAGCCTGTTCTCTCACTCTCCTAGCCTCTCCACTGCTAGCCTGTTCTCTCACCCTCTCCTAGCCTCTCCACTGCTAGCCTGTTCTCTCACCCTCTCCTAGCCTCTCCACTGCTAGCCTGTTCTCTCTCACTCTCCTAGCCTCTCCACTGCTCGCCTGTTCTCTTTCTCTCTCCTAGCCTCTCCACTGCTCGCCTGTTCTCTTTCTCTCTCCTAGCCTCTCCACTGCTAGCCTGTTCTCTCTCACGCTCCTAGCCTCTCCACTGCTAGCCTGTTCTCTCACCCTCCTGGCCTCTCCACTGCTAGCCTGTTCTCTCACGCTCCTAGCCTCTCCACTGCTAGCCTATTCTCTCTCTCCTAGCCTCTCTACTGCTAGCCTGTTCTCTCACGCTCCTAGCCACTCCACTGCTAGCCTGTTCTCTCACCCTTCTTAGCCTCTCCACTGCTAGCCTGTTCTCTCTCACTCTCCTAGCCTCTCCACTGCTAGCCTGTTCTCTCTCACTCTCCTAGCCTCTCCACTGCTAGCCTGTTCTCTCTCACGCTCCTAGCCTCTCTACTGCTAGCCTGTTCTCTCACTCTCCTTAGCCTCTCCACTGCTAGCCTGTTCTCTCACGCTCCTAGCCTCTCCACTGCTAGCCTGTTCTCTCTCACGCTCCTAGCCTCTCCACTGCTGCCCTGTTCTCTCTCTCCCCAAGCCTCTCCACTGCTAGCCTGTTCTCTCACTCTCCTAGCCTCTCCACTGCTAGCCTGTTCTCTCACCCTCTCCTAGCCTCTCCACTGCTAGCCTGTTCTCTCTCCCTCTCCTAGCCTCTCCACTGCTCGCCTGTTCTCTCTCTCTCCTAGCCTCTCCACTGCTAGCCTGTTCTCTCTCATGCTCCTAGCCTCTCCACTGCTAGCCTGTTCTCTCACCCTCCTGGCCTCTCCACTGCTAGCCTGTTCTCTCACGCTCCTAGCCTCTCCACTGCTAGCCTGTTCTCTCACCCTCCTAGACTCTCCACTGCTAGCCTGTTCTCTCACTCTCCTAGCCTCTCCACTGCTAGCCTGTTCTCTCACCCTCCTAGCCTCTCCACTGCTAGCCTGTTCTCTCTCACTCTCCTAGCCTCTCCACTGCCTGCCTGTTCTCTCTCACTCTCCTAGCCTCTCCACTGCTAGCCTGTTATCTCTCACTCTCCTAGCCTCTCCACTGCTAGCCTGTTCTCTCACGCTCCTAGCCTCTCTACTGCTAGCCTGTTCTCTCACTCTCATAGCCTCTCCACGACTAGCCTGTTCTCTCTCACCCTCCTAGCCTCTCTACTGCTAGCCCGTTCTCTCACACTCCTAGCCTCTCCACTGCTAGCCTGTTCTCTCACGCTCCTAGCCTCTCCACTGCTAGCCTGTTCTCTCACCCTCCTAGCCTCTCCACTGCTAGCCTGTTCTCTCTCACTCTCCTAGCCTCTCCACTGCCTGCCTGTTCTCTCTCACTCTCCTAGCCTCTCCACTGCTAGCCTGTTCTCTCTCACGCTCCTATACCTCTCCACTGCTAGCCTGTTCTCTCACCCTCCTAGCCTCTCCACTGCTAGCCTGTTCTCTCTCCCGCTCCTAGCCTCTCTACTGCTAGCCTGTTCTCTCACGCTCCTAGCCTCTCCACTGCTAGCCTGTTCTCACTCTCCGAGCCTCTCCACTGCTAGCCTGTTCTCTCACCCTCCTAGCCTCTCCACTGCTAGCCTGTTCTCTCTCACGCTCCTAGCCTCTCTACTGCTAGCCTATTCTCTCACGCTCCTAGCCTCTCCACTGCTAGCCTGTTCTCTCACTCTCCTAGCCTCTCCACTGCTAGCCTGTTCTCTCTCTCCTAGCCTCTCCACTGCTAGCCTGTTCTCTCTCACTCTCCTAGCCTCTCCACTGCTAGCCTGTTCTCTCTCACTCTCCTAGCCTCTCCACTGCTAGCCTGTTATCTCTCACTCTCCTAGCCTCTCCACTGCTAGCCTGTTCTCTCTCACGCTCCTAGCCTCTCCACTGCTGCCCTGTTCTCTCTCTCCAAGCCTCTCCACTGCTAGCCTGTTCTCTCACTCTCCTAGCCTCTCCACTGCTAGCCTGTTCTCTCACCCTCTCCTAGCCTCTCCACTGCTAGCCTGTTCTCTCACCCTCTCCTAGCCTCTCCACTGCTAGCCTGTTCTCTCTCACTCTCCTAGCCTCTCCACTGCTCGCCTGTTCTCTCTCTCTCCTAGCCTCTCCACTGCTAGCCTGTTCTCTCTCACGCTCCTAGCCTCTCCACTGCTAGCCTGTTCTCTCACCCTCCTGGCCTCTCCACTGCTAGCCTGTTCTCTCACGCTCCTAGCCTCTCCACTGCTAGCCTATTCTCTCTCTCCTAGCCTCTCTACTGCTAGCCTGTTCTCTCACGCTCCTAGCCACTCCACTGCTAGCCTGTTCTCTCACCCTCCTTAGCCTCTCCACTGCTAGCCTGTTCTCTCTCACTCTCCTAGCCTCTCCACTGCTAGCCTGTTCTCTCACACTCCTTAGCCTCTCCACTGCTAGCCTGTTCTCTCTCTCACGCTCCTAGCCTCTCTACTGCTAGCCTGTTCTCTCACTCTCCTTAGCCTCTCCACTGCTAGCCTGTTCTCTCACGCTCCTAGCCTCTCCACTGCTAGCCTGTTCTCTCACTCTCCTAGCCTCTCCACTGCTAGCCTGTTCTCTCACTCTCCTAGCCTCCACTGGTAGCCTGTTCTCTCTCTCCTAGCCTCTCCACTGCTAGCCTGTTCTCTCTCACTCTCCTAGCCTCTCCACTGCTAGCCTGTTCTCTCTCACTCTCCTAGCCTCTCCACTGCTAGCCTGTTCTCTCTCACGCTCCTAGCCTCTCTACTGCTAGCCTGTTCTCTCACTCTCCTTAGCCTCTCCACTGCTAGCCTGTTCTCTCACGCTCCTAGCCTCTCCACTGCTAGCCTGTTCTCACTCACGCTCCTAGCCTCTCCACTGCTGCCCTGTTCTCTCTCTCCCCAAGCCTCTCCACTGCTAGCCTGTTCTCTCACTCTCCTAGCCTCTCCACTGCTAGCCTGTTCTCTCACCCTCTCCTAGCCTCTCCACTGCTAGCCTGTTCTCTCTCCCTCTCCTAGCCTCTCCACTGCTAGCCTGTTCTCTCTCTCCTAGCCTCTCCACTGCTAGCCTGTTCTCTCACCCTCCTGGCCTCTCCACTGCTAGCCTGTTCTCTCACGCTCCTAGCCTCTCCACTGCTAGCCTGTTCTCTCACCCTCCTAGACTCTCCACTGCTAGCCTGTTCTCTCACTCTCCTAGCCTCTCCACTGCTAGCCTGTTCTCTCTCACGCTCCTAGCCTCTCCACTGCTAGCCTGTTCTCTCTCACTCTCCTAGCCTCTCCACTGCCTGCCTGTTCTCTCTCACTCTCCTAGCCTCTCCACTGCTAGCCTGTTCTCTCACGCTCCTAGCCTCTCCACTGCTAGCATGTTCTCTCTCACTCTCCTAGCCTCTCCACTGCTAGCCTGTTCTCTCACCCTCCTAGCCTCTCCACTGCTAGCCTGTTCTCTCACGCTCCTAGCCTCTCCACTGCCTGCCTGTTCTCTCTCACTCTCCTAGCCTCTCCACTGCTAGCCTGTTCTCTCACGCTCCTAGCCTCTACACTGCTAGCCTGTTCTCTCACTCTCCTAGCCTCTCCACTGCTAGCCTGTTCTCACGCTCCTAGCCTCTCTACTGCTAGCCTGTTCTCTCTCACTCTCCTAGCCTCTCCACTGCTAGCCTGTTCTCTCACGCTCCTAGCCTCTCTACTGCTAGCCTGTTCTCTCTCTCCTAGCCTCTCCACTGCTAGCCTGTTCTCTCTCACTCTCCTAGCCTCTCCACTGCTAGCCTGTTCTCTCTCACTCTCCTAGCCTCTCCACTGCTAGCCTGTTCTCTCTCACGCTCCTAGCCTCTCTACTGCTAGCCTGTTCTCTCACTCTCATAGCCTCTCCACGGCTCGCCTGTTCTCTCTCACCCTCCTAGCCTCTCTACTGCTAGCCTGTTCTCTCACGCTCCTAGCCTCTCCACTGCTAGCCTGTTCTCTCACGCTCCTTAGCCTCTCCACTGCTAGCCTGTTCTCCCTCTCTCACTCTCCTAGCCTTTCCACTGCTAGCCTGTTCTCTCTCACGCTCCTAGCCTCTCTACTGCTAGCCTGTTCTCTCACTCTCCTTAGCCTCTCCACTGCTAGCCTGTTCTCTCACGCTCCTAGCCTCTCCACTGCTAGCCTGTTCTCTCACGCTCCTAGCCTCTCCACTGCTGCCCTGTTCTCTCTCTCCAAGCCTCTCCACGGCTCGCCTGTTCTCTCTCACCCTCCTGGCCTCTCCACTGCTAGCCTGTTCTCTCACGCTCCTAGCCTCTCCACTGCTAGCCTGTTCTCTCCTAGCCTCTCCACTGCTAGCCTGTTCTCTCACGCTCCTAGCCTCTCCACTGCTAGCCTGTTCTCTCACTCTCCTAGCCTCTCCACTGCCTGCCTGTTCTCTCTCACGCTCCTAGCCTCTCTACTGCTAGCCTATTCTCTCACACTCCTAGCCTCTCCACTGCTAGCCTGTTCTCTCACTCTCCTAGCCTCTCCACTGCTAGCCTGTTCTCTCACTCTCCTAGCCTCTCCACTGCTAGCCTGTTCTCTCTCTCCTAGCCTCTCCACTGCTAGCCTGTTCTCTCTCACTCTCCTAGCCTCTCCACTGCTAGCCTGTTCTCTCCTAGCCTCTCCACTGCTAGCCTGTTCTCTCACGCTCCTAGCCTCTCCACCACTGCTAGCCTGTTCTCTCACTCTCCTAGCCTCTCCACTGCCTGCCTGTTCTCTCTCACGCTCCTAGCCTCTCTACTGCTAGCCTATTCTCTCACTCTCCTTAGCCTCTCCACTGCTAGCCTGTTCTCTCACGCTCCTAGCCTCTCCACTGCTAGCCTGTTCTCTCACGCTCCTAGCCTCTCCACTGCTGCCCTGTTCTCTCTCTCCAAGCCTCTCCACGGCTCGCCTGTTCTCTCTCACCCTCCTGGCCTCTCCACTGCTAGCCTGTTCTCTCACGCTCCTAGCCTCTCCACTGCTAGCCTGTTCTCTCCTAGCCTCTCCACTGCTAGCCTGTTCTCTCACGCTCCTAGCCTCTCCACTGCTAGCCTGTTCTCTCACTCTCCTAGCCTCTCCACTGCCTGCCTGTTCTCTCTCACGCTCCTAGCCTCTCTACTGCTAGCCTATTCTCTCACACTCCTAGCCTCTCCACTGCTAGCCTGTTCTCTCACTCTCCTAGCCTCTCCACTGCTAGCCTGTTCTCTCACTCTCCTAGCCTCTCCACTGCTAGCCTGTTCTCTCTCTCCTAGCCTCTCCACTGCTAGCCTGTTCTCTCTCACTCTCCTAGCCTCTCCACTGCTAGCCTGTTCTCTCTCACTCTCCTAGCCTCTCCACTGCTAGCCTGTTCTCTCTCACTCTCCTAGCCTCTCCACTGCTAGCCTGTTATCTCTCACTCTCCTAGCCTCTCCACTGCTAGCCTGTTATCTCTCACTCTCCTAGCCTCTCCACTGCTAGCCTGTTCTCTCACGCTCCTAGCCTCTCTACTGCTAGCCTGTTCTCTCACTCTCATAGCCTCTCCACGGCTAGCCTGTTCTCCCTCACCCTCCTAGCCTCTCTACTGCTAGCCCGTTCTCTCACACTCCTAGCCTCTCCACTGCTAGCCTGTTCTCTCACGCTCCTAGCCTCTCCACTGCTAGCCTGTTCTCTCTCTCCTAGCCTCTCCACTGCTAGCCTGTTCTCTCACGCTCCTAGCCTCTCCACTGCTAGCCTGTTCTCTCACCCTCCTAGCCTCTCCACTGCTAGCCTGTTCTCTCTCACTCTCCTAGCCTCTCCACTGCCTGCCTGTTCTCTCTCACTCTCCTAGCCTCTCCACTGCTAGCCTGTTCTCTCTCACGCTCCTAGCCTCTCCACTGCTAGCCTGTTCTCTCACCCTCCTAGCCTCTCCACTGCTAGCCTGTTCTCTCTCCCGCTCCTAGCCTCTCTACTGCTAGCCTGTTCTCTCACGCTCCTAGCCTCTCCACTGCTAGCATGTTCTCTCTCACTCTCCTAGCCTCTCCACTGCTAGCCTGTTCTCTCACCCTCCTAGCCTCTCCACTGCTAGCCTGTTCTCTCTCACTCTCCTAGCCTCTCCACTGCCTGCCTGTTCTCTCTCACTCTCCTAGCCTCTCCACTGCTAGCCTGTTCTCTCACGCTCCTAGCCTCTCCACTGCTAGCCTGTTCTCTCACCCTCCTAGCCTCTCCACTGCTAGCCTGTTCTCTCTCACGCTCCTAGCCTCTCTACTGCTAGCCTATTCTCTCACGCTCCTAGCCTCTCCACTGCTAGCCTGTTCTCTCACTCTCCTAGCCTCTCCACTGCTAGCCTGTTCTCTCACTCTCCTAGCCTCTCCACTGCTAGCCTGTTCTCTCTCTCCTAGCCTCTCCACTGCTAGCCTGTTCTCTCTCACTCTCCTAGCCTCTCCACTGCTAGCCTGTTCTCTCTCACTCTCCTAGCCTCTCCACTGCTAGCCTGTTCTCTCTCACGCTCCTAGCCTCTCTACTGCTAGCCTGTTCTCTCACTCTCATAGCCTCTCCACGGCTCGCCTGTTCTCTCTCACCCTCCTAGCCTCTCTACTGCTAGCCTGTTCTCTCACGCTCCTAGCCTCTCCACTGCTAGCCTGTTCTCTCACGCTCCTTAGCCTCTCCACTGCTAGCCTGTTCTCCCTCTCTCACTCTCCTAGCCTTTCCACTGCTAGCCTGTTCTCTCTCACGCTCCTAGCCTCTCTACTGCTAGCCTGTTCTCTCACTCTCCTTAGCCTCTCCACTGCTAGCCTGTTCTCTCACGCTCCTAGCCTCTCCACTGCTAGCCTGTTCTCTCTCACGCTCCTAGCCTCTCCACTGCTGCCCTGTTCTCTCTCTCCAAGCCTCTCCACGGCTCGCCTGTTCTCTCTCACCCTCCTGGCCTCTCCACTGCTAGCCTGTTCTCTCACGCTCCTAGCCTCTCCACTGCTAGCCTGTTCTC
Organism: Petromyzon marinus; assembly: GCF_048934315.1. Taxonomy (NCBI): domain Eukaryota; kingdom Metazoa; phylum Chordata; class Hyperoartia; order Petromyzontiformes; family Petromyzontidae; genus Petromyzon; species Petromyzon marinus. The sequence goes on along the minus strand of NW_027422704.1, from coordinate 123,162 downwards.
TCCTAGCCTCTCCACTGCTAGCCTGTTCTCTCACGCTCCTAGCCTCTCCACTGCTAGCCTGTTCTCTCACTCTCCTAGCCTCTCCACTGCCTGCCTGTTCTCTCTCACGCTCCTAGCCTCTCTACTGCTAGCCTGTTCTCTCACGCTCCTAGCCTCTCCACTGCTAGCCTGTTCTCTCACTCTCCTAGCCTCTCCACTGCTAGCCTGTTATCTCTCACTCTCCTAGCCTCTCCACTGCTAGCCTGTTCTCTCACGCTCCTAGCCTCTCCACAGCTAGCCTGTTCTCTCTCACCCTCCTAGCCTCTCCACTGCTAGCCTGTTCTCTCACCCTCCTAGCCTCTCCACTGCTAGCCTGTTCTCTCTCACTCTCCTAGCCTCTCCACTGCCTGCCTGTTCTCTCTCACTCTCCTAGCCTCTCCACTGCTAGCCTGTTCTCTCTCACGCTCCTAGCCTCTCCACTGCTAGCCTGTTCTCTCACCCTCCTAGCTTCTCCACTGCTAGCCTGTTCTCTCTCACGCTCCTAGCCTCTCCACTGCTAGCCTGTTCTCTCACTCTCCTAGCCTCTCCACTGCTAGCCTGTTCTCTCACTCTCCTAGCCTCCACTGGTAGCCTGTTCTCTCTCTCCTAGCCTCTCCACTGCTAGCCTGTTCTCTCTCACTCTCCTAGCCTCTCCACTGCTAGCCTGTTCTCTCACGCTCCTAGCCTCTCCACTGCTAGCCTGTTCTCTCTCACGCTCCTAGCCTCTCCACTGCTGCCCTGTTCTCTCTCTCCCCAAGCCTCTCCACTGCTAGCCTGTTCTCTCACTCTCCTAGCCTCTCCACTGCTAGCCTGTTCTCTCACCCTCTCCTAGCCTCTCCACTGCTAGCCTGTTCTCTCTCCCTCTCCTAGCCTCTCCACTGCTCGCCTGTTCTCTCTCTCTCCTAGCCTCTCCACTGCTAGCCTGTTCTCTCTCATGCTCCTAGCCTCTCCACTGCTAGCCTGTTCTCTCACCCTCCTGGCCTCTCCACTGCTAGCCTGTTCTCTCACGCTCCTAGCCTCTCCACTGCTAGCCTGTTCTCTCACCCTCCTAGACTCTCCACTGCTAGCCTGTTCTCTCACTCTCCTAGCCTCTCCACTGCTAGCCTGTTCTCTCACCCTCCTAGCCTCTCCACTGCTAGCCTGTTCTCTCTCACTCTCCTAGCCTCTCCACTGCCTGCCTGTTCTCTCTCACTCTCCTAGCCTCTCCACTGCTAGCCTGTTCTCTCTCACGCTCCTAGCCTCTCCACTGCTAGCCTGTTCTCTCACCTTCCTAGCCTCTCCACTGCTAGCCTGTTCTCTCTCACGCTCCTAGCCTCTCTACTGCTAGCCTGTTCTCTCACGCTCCTAGCCTCTTCACTGCTAGCGTGTTCTCTCACTCTCCTAGCCTCTCCACTGCTAGCCTGTTCGCTCACTCTCCTAGCCTCTACACTGCTAGCCTGTTCTCTCACTCTCCTAGCCTCTCCACTGCTAGCCTGTTCTCTCTCTCCTAGCCTCTCCACTGCTAGCCTGTTCTCTCTCACTCTCCTAGCCTCTCCACTGCTAGCCTGTTATCTCTCACTCTCCTAGCCTCTCCACTGCTAGCCTGTTCTCTCACGCTCCTAGCCTCTCTACTGCTAGCCTGTTCTCTCACTCTCATAGCCTCTCCACGACTAGCCTGTTCTCTCTCACCCTCCTAGCCTCTCTACTGCTAGCCCGTTCTCTCACACTCCTAGCCTCTCCACTGCTAGCCTGTTCTCTCACGCTCCTAGCCTCTCCACTGCTAGCCTGTTCTCTCTCTCCTAACCTCTCCACTGCTAGCCTGTTCTCTCACGCTCCTAGCCTCTCCACTGCTAGCCTGTTCTCTCACCCTCCTAGCCTCTCCACTGCTAGCCTGTTCTCTCTCACTCTCCTAGCCTCTCCACTGCCTGCCTGTTCTCTCTCACTCTCCTAGCCTCTCCACTGCTAGCCTGTTCTCTCTCACGCTCCTATACCTCTCCACTGCTAGCCTGTTCTCTCACCCTCCTAGCCTCTCCACTGCTAGCCTGTTCTCTCTCCCGCTCCTAGCCTCTCTACTGCTAGCCTGTTCTCTCACGCTCCTAGCCTCTCCACTGCTAGCCTGTTCTCACTCTCCTAGCCTCTCCACTGCTAGCCTGTTCTCTCACCCTCCTAGCCTCTCCACTGCTAGCCTGTTCTCTCACGCTCCTAGCCTCTCCACTGCTAGCCTGTTCTCTCACCCTCCTAGCCTCTCCACTGCTAGCCTGTTCTCTCACTCTCCTAGCCTCTCCACTGCTAGCCTGTTCTCTCACCCTCCTAGCCTCTCCACTGCTAGCCTGTTCTCTCTCACTCTCCTAGCCTCTCCACTGCCTGCCTGTTCTCTCTCACTCTCCTAGCCTCTCCACTGCTAGCCTGTTCTCTCTCACGCTCCTAGCCTCTCCACTGCTAGCCTATTCTCTCACCTTCCTAGCCTCTCCACTGCTAGCCTGTTCTCTCTCACGCTCCTAGCCTCTCTACTGCTAGCCTGTTCTCTCACGCTCCTAGCCTCTTCACTGCTAGCCTGTTCTCTCACTCTCCTAGCCTCTCCACTGCTAGCCTGTTCGCTCACTCTCCTAGCCTCTACACTGCTAGCCTGTTCTCTCACTCTCCTAGCCTCTCCACTGCTAGCCTGTTCTCTCTCTCCTAGCCTCTCCACTGCTAGCCTGTTCTCTCTCACTCTCCTAGCCTCTCCACTGCTAGCCTGTTCTCTCACGCTCCTAGCCTCTCTACTGCTAGCCTGTTCTCTCACTCTCATAGCCTCTCCACGACTAGCCTGTTCTCTCTCACCCTCCTAGCCTCTCTACTGCTAGCCCGTTCTCTCACACTCCTAGCCTCTCCACTGCTAGCCTGTTCTCTCACGCTCCTAGCCTCTCCACTGCTAGCCTGTTCTCTCTCTCCTAACCTCTCCACTGCTAGCCTGTTCTCTCACGCTCCTAGCCTCTCCACTGCTAGCCTGTTCTCTCACCCTCCTAGCCTCTCCACTGCTAGCCTGTTCTCTCTCACTCTCCTAGCCTCTCCACTGCCTGCCTGTTCTCTCTCACTCTCCTAGCCTCTCCACTGCTAGCCTGTTCTCTCTCACGCTCCTAGCCTCTCCACTGCTAGCCTGTTCTCTCACCCTCCTAGCCTCTCCACTGCTAGCCTGTTCTCTCTCCCGCTCCTAGCCTCTCTACTGCTAGCCTGTTCTCTCACGCTCCTAGCCTCTCCACTGCTAGCCTGTTCTCTCTCACTCTCCTAGCCTCTCCACTGCTAGCCTGTTCTCTCACCCTCCTAGCCTCTCCACTGCTAGCCTGTTCTCTCTCACTCTCCTAGCCTCTCCACTGCCTGCCTGTTCTCTCTCACTCTCCTAGCCTCTCCACTGCTAGCCTGTTCTCTCACGCTCCTAGCCTCTCCACTGCTAGCCTGTTCTCTCACCCTCCTAGCCTCTCCACTGCTAGCCTGTTCTCTCTCACGCTCCTAGCCTCTCTACTGCTAGCCTATTCTCTCACGCTCCTAGCCTCTCCACTGCTAGCCTGTTCTCTCACTCTCCTAGCCTCTCCACTGCTAGCCTGTTCTCTCACTCTCCTAGCCTCTCCACTGCTAGCCTGTTCTCTCTCTCCTAGCCTCTCCACTGCTAGCCTGTTCTCTCTCACTCTCCTAGCCTCTCCACTGCTAGCCTGTTCTCTCTCACTCTCCTAGCCTCTCCACTGCTAGCCTGTTCTCTCTCACTCTCCTAGCCTCTCCACTGCTAGCCTGTTCTCTCTCACTCTCCTAGCCTCTCCACTGCTAGCCTGTTATCTCTCACTCTCCTAGCCTCTCCACTGCTAGCCTGTTATCTCTCACTCTCCTAGCCTCTCCACTGCTAGCCTGTTCTCTCACGCTCCTAGCCTCTCTACTGCTAGCCTGTTTTCTCACTCTCATAGCCTCTCCACGGCTAGCCTGTTCTCTCTCACCCTCCTAGCCTCTCTACTGCTAGCCCGTTCTCTCACACTCCTAGCCTCTCCACTGCTAGCCTGTTCTCTCACGCTCCTAGCCTCTCCACTGCTAGCTTGTTCTCTCTCTCCTAGCCTCTCCACTGCTAGCCTGTTCTCTCACGCTCCTAGCCTCTCCACTGCTAGCCTGTTCTCTCACCCTCCTAGCCTCTCCACTGCTAGCCTGTTCTCTCTCACTCTCCTAGCCTCTCCACTGCCTGCCTGTTCTCCCTCACTCTCCTAGCCTCTCCACTGCTAGCCTGTTCTCTCTCACGCTCCTAGCCTCTCCACTGCTAGCCTGTTCTCTCACCCTCCTAGCCTCTCCACTGCTAGCCTGTTCTCTCTCCCGCTCCTAGCCTCTCTACTGCTAGCCTGTTCTCTCACGCTCCTAGCCTCTCCACTGCTAGCCTGTTCTCTCTCACTCTCCTAGCCTCTCCACTGCTAGCCTGTTCTCTCACCCTCCTAGCCTCTCCACTGCTAGCCTGTTCTCTCTCACTCTCCTAGCCTCTCCACTGCCTGCCTGTTCTCTCTCACTCTCCTAGCCTCTCCACTGCTAGCCTGTTCTCTCACGCTCCTAGCCTCTCCACTGCTAGCCTGTTCTCTCACCCTCCTAGCCTCTCCACTGCTAGCCTGTTCTCTCTCACGCTCCTAGCCTCTCTACTGCTAGCCTATTCTCTCACGCTCCTAGCCTCTCCACTGCTAGCCTGTTCACTCACTCTCCTAGCCTCTCCACTGCTAGCCTGTTCTCTCACTCTCCTAGCCTCTCCACTGCTAGCCTGTTCTCTCTCTCCTAGCCTCTCCACTGCTAGCCTGTTCTCTCTCACTCTCCTAGCCTCTCCACTGCTAGCCTGTTCTCTCTCACTCTCCTAGCCTCTCCACTGCTAGCCTGTTCTCTCTCACGCTCCTAGCCTCTCTACTGCTAGCCTGTTCTCTCACTCTCATAGCCTCTCCACGGCTCGCCTGTTCTCTCTCACCCTCCTAGCCTCTCTACTGCTAGCCTGTTCTCTCACGCTCCTAGCCTCTCCACTGCTAGCCTGTTCTCTCACGCTCCTTAGCCTCTCCACTGCTAGCCTGTTCTCCCTCTCTCACTCTCCTAGCCTTTCCACTGCTAGCCTGTTCTCTCTCACGCTCCTAGCCTCTCTACTGCTAGCCTGTTCTCTCACGCTCCTAGCCTCTCCACTGCTGCCCTGTTCTCTCTCTCCAAGCCTCTCCACGGCTCGCCTGTTCTCTCTCACCCTCCTGGCCTCTCCACTGCTAGCCTGTTCTCTCACGCTCCTAGCCTCTCCACTGCTAGCCTGTTCTCTCTCTCCTAGCCTCTCCACTGCTAGCCTGTTCTCTCACGCTCCTAGCCTCTCCACTGCTAGCCTGTTCTCTCACGCTCCTAGCCTCTCCACTGCTAGCCTGTTCTCTCACTCTCCTAGCCTCTCCACTGCCTGCCTGTTCTCTCTCACGCTCCTAGCCTCTCTACTGCTAGCCTGTTCTCTCACGCTCCTAGCCTCTCCACTGCTAGCCTGTTCTCTCACTCTCCTAGTCTCTCCACTGCTAGCCTGTTCTCTCACTCTCCTAGCCTCTCCACTGCTAGCCTGTTCTCTCTCTCCTAGCCTCTCCACTGCTAGCCTGTTCTCACTCACTCTCCTAGCCTCTCCACTGCTCGCCTGTTCTCTCTCTCTCTCCTAGCCTCTCCACTGCTAGCCTGTTCTCTCACGCTCCTAGCCTCTCCACTGCTAGCCTGTTCTCTCACCCTGCTGGCCTCTCCACTGCTAGCCTGTTCTCTCACGCTCCTAGCCTCTCCACTGCTAGCCTGTTCTCTCTCTCCTAGCCTCTCCACTGCTAGCCTGTTCTCTCACGCTCCTAGCCTCTCCACTGCTAGCCTGTTCTCTCACCCTCCTAGCCTCTCCACTGCTAGCCTGTTCTCTCTCACGCTCCTAGCCTCTCCACTGCTAGCCTGTTCTCTCACCCTCCTAGCTTCTCCACTGCTAGCCTGTTCTCTCTCACGCTCCTAGCCTCTCTACTGCTAGCCTGTTCTCTCATGCTCCTAGCCTCTCCACTGCTAGCCTGTTCTCTCACTCTCCTAGCCTCTCCACTGCTAGCCTGTTCTCTCACTCTCCTAGCCTCCACTGGTAGCCTGTTCTCTCTCTCTCCTAGCCTCTCCACTGCTAGCCTGTTCTCTCTCACTCTCCTAGCCTCTCCACTGCTAGCCTGTTCTCTCTCACTCTCCTAGCCTCTCCACTGCTAGCCTGTTCTCTCTCACGCTCCTAGCCTCTCTACTGCTAGCCTGTTCTCTCACTCTCATAGCCTCTCCACGGCTAGCCTGTTCTCCCTCACCCTCCTAGCCTCTCTACTGCTAGCCTGTTCTCTCACGCTCCTAGCCTCTCCACTGTTAGCCTGTTCTCTCACGTTCCTTAGCCTCTCCACTGCTAGCCTGTTCTCTCTCTCACTCTCCTAGCCTCTCCACTGCTAGCCTGTTCTCTCTCACGCTCCTAGCCTCTCTACTGCTAGCCTCTTCTCTCACTCTCCTTAGCCTCTCCACTGCTAGCCTGTGCTCTCACGCTCCTAGCCTCTCCACTGCTAGCCTGTTCTCTCTCACGCTCCTAGCCTCTCCACTGCTGCCCTGTTCTCTCTCTCCAAGCCTCTCCACTGCTAGCCTGTTCTCTCTCTCCTAGCCTCTCCACTGCTAGCCTGTTCTCTCTCACTCTCCTAGCCTCTCCACTGCTAGCCTGTTCTCTCTCACGCTCCTAGCCTCTCTACTGCTAGCCTGTTCTCTCACTCTCATAGCCTCTCCACGGCTAGCCTGTTCTCTCTCACCCTCCTAGCCTCTCTACTGCTATCCTGTTCTCTCACGCTCCTAGCCTCTCCACTGCTAGCCTGTTCTCTCTCTCACTCTCCTAGCCTCTCCACTGCTAGCCTGTTCTCTCTCACGCTCCTAGCCTCTCTACTGCTAGCCTGTTCTCTCACTCTCCTTAGCCTCTCCACTGCTAGCCTGTTCTCTCACGCTCCTAGCCTCTCCACTGCTGCCCTGTTCTCTCTCTCCAAGCCTCTCCACTGCTAGCCTGTTCTCTCACCCTCCTGGCCTCTCCACTACTAGCCTGTTCTCTCACGCTCCTAGCCTCTCCACTGCTAGCCTGTTCTCTCTCTCCTAGCCTCTCCACTGCTAGCCTGTTCTCTCACGCTCCTCGCCTCTCCACTGCTAGCCTGTTCTCTCACCCTCCTAGCCTCTCCACTGCTAGCCTGTTCTCTCACTCTCCTAGCCTCTCCACTGCTAGCCTGTTCTCTCACCCTCCTAGCCTCTCCACTGCTAGCCTGTTCTCTCTCACTCTCCTAGCCTCTCCACTGCCTGCCTGTTCTCTCACTCTCCTAGCCTCTCCACTGCTAGCCTGTTCTCTCACCCTCCTAGCCTCTCCACTGCTAGCCTGTTCTCTCTCACGCTCCTAGCCTCTCTACTGCTAGCCTGGTCTCTCACGCTCCTAGCCTCTCCACTGCTAGCCTGTTCTCTCACTCTCCTAGCCTCTCCACTGCTAGCCTATTCTCTCACTCTCCTAGCCTCTCCACTGCTAGCCTGTTCTCTCTCTCCTAGACTCTCCACTGCTAGCCTGTTCTCTCACTCTCCTAGCCTCTCCACTGCTAGCCTGTTATCTCTCACTCTCCTAGCCTCTCCACTGCTCACCTGTTCTCTCTCACGCTCCTAGCCTCTCTACTGCTAGCCTGTTCTCTCACTCTCATTGCCTCTCCACGGCTAGCCTGTTCTCTCTCACCCTCCTAGCCTCTCTACTGCTAGCCTGTTCTCTCACGCTCCTAGCCTCTCCACTGCTAGCCTGTTCTCTCACGCTCCTAGCCTCTCCACTGCTAGCCTGTTCTCTCTCTCCTAGCCTCTCCACTGCTAGCCTGTTCTCTCACGCTCCTAGCCTCTCCACTGCTAGCCTGTTCTCTCACCCTCCTAGCCTCTCCACTGCTAGCCTGTTCTCTCTCACTCTCCTAGCCTCTCCACTGCTAGCCTGTTCTCTCACCCTCCTAGCCTCTCCACTGCTAGCCTGTTCTCTCTCACTCTCCTAGCCTCTCCACTGCCTGCCTGTTCTCTCTCACTCTCCTAGCCTCTCCACTGCTAGCCTGTTCTCTCTCACGCTCCTAGCCTCTCCACTGCTAGCCTGTTCTCTCACCCTCCTAGCCTCTCCACTGCTAGCCTGTCCTCTCTCCCTCTCCTAGCCTCTCCACTGCTCGCCTGTTCTCTCTCTCTCCTAGCCTCTCCACTGCTAGCCTGTTCTCTCTCACGCTCCTAGCCTCTCCACTGCTAGCCTGTTCTCTCACCCTCCTGGCCTCTCCACTGCTAGCCTGTTCTCTCACGCTCCTAGCCTCTCCACTGCTAGCCTGTTCTCTCACCCTCCTAGCCTCTCCACTGCTAGCCTGTTCTCTCACTCTCCTAGCCTCTCCACTGCTAGCCTGTTCTCTCACCTTCCTAGCCTCTCCACTGCCTGCCTGTTCTCTCTCACTCTCCTAGCCTCTCCACTGCTAGCCTGTTCTCTCTCACGCTCCTAGCCTCTCCACTGCTAGCCTGTTCTCTCACCTTCCTAGCCTCTCCACTGCTAGCCTGTTCTCTCTCACGCTCCTAGCCTCTCTACTGCTAGCCTGTTCTCTCACGCTCCTAGCCTCTTCACTGCTAGCCTGTTCTCTCACTCTCCTAGCCTCTCCACTGCTAGCCTGTTCTCTCACACTCCTATCCTCTACACTGCTAGCCTGTTCTCTCACTCTCCTAGCCTCTCCACTGCTAGCCTGTTCTCTCTCTCCTAGCCTCTCCACTGCTAGCCTGTTCTCTCTCACTCTCCTAGCCTCTCCATTGCTAGCCTGTTATCTCTCACTCTCCTAGCCTCTCCACTGCTAGCCTGTTCTCTCTCACTCTCCTAGCCTCTCCATTGCTAGCCTGTTATCTCTCACTCTCCTAGCCTCTCCACTGCTAGCCTGTTCTCTCACGCTCCTAGCCTCTCTACTGCTAGCCTGTTCTCTCACTCTCATAGCCTCTCCACGGCTAGCCTGTTCTCTCTCACCCTCCTAGCCTCTCTACTGCTAGCCTGTTCTCTCACACTCCTAGCCTCTCCACTGCTAGCCTGTTCTCTCACGCTCCTAGCCTCTCCACTGCTAGCCTGTTCTCTCACCCTCTCCTAGCCTCTCCACTGCTAGCCTGTTCTCTCTCACTCTCCTAGCCTCTCCACTGCTCGCCTGTTCTCTCTCACTCTCCTAGCCTCTCCACTGCTAGCCTGTTCTCTCTCACGCTCCTAGCCTCTCCACTGCTAGCCTGTTCTCTCACCCTCCTAGCCTCTCCACTGCTAGCCTGTTCTCTCTCACGCTCCTAGCCTCTCTACTGCCTGCCTGTTCTCTCACTCTCCTAGCCTCTCCACTGCTAGCCTGTTCTCTCACGCTCCTAGCCTCTCCACTGCTAGCCTGTTCTCTCACCCTCCTAGCCTCTCCACTGCTAGCCTGTTCTCTCTCACGCTCCTAGCCTCTCTACTGCTAGCCTATTCTCTCACGCTCCTAGCCTCTCCACTGCTAGCCTGTTCTCTCACTCTCCTAGCCTCTCCACTGCTAGCCTGTTCTCTCACTCTCCTAGCCTCTCCACTGCTAGCCTGTTCTCTCTCACTCTCCTAGCCTCTCCACTGCTAGCCTGTTCTCTCTCACGCTCCTAGCCTCTCTACTGCTAGCCTGTTCTCTCACTCTCATAGCCTCTCCACGGCTCGCCTGTTCTCTCTCACCCTCCTAGCCTCTCTACTGCTAGCCTGTTCTCTCACGCTCCTAGCCTCTCCACTGCTAGCCTGTTCTCTCACGCTCCTTAGCCTCTCCACTGCTAGCCTGTTCTCTCTCTCACTCTCCTAGCCTCTGCACTGCTAGCCTGTTCTCTCTCACGCTCCTAGCCTCTCTACTTCTAGCCTATTCTCTCACTCTCCTTAGCCTCTCCACTGCTAGCCTGTTCTCTCACGCTCCTAGCCTCTCCACTGCTAGCCTGTTCTCTCTCACACTCCTAGCCTCTCCACTGCTGCCCTGTTCTCTCTCTCCAAGCCTCTCCACTGCTAGCCTGTTCTCTCACCCTCCTGGCCTCTCCACTGCTAGCCTGTTCTCTCACGCTCCTAGCCTCTCCACTGCTAGCCTGTTCTCTCTCTCCTAGCCTCTCCACTGCTAGCCTGTTCTCTCACGCTCCTAGCCTCTCCACTGCTAGCCTGTTCTCTCACCCTCCTAGCCTCTCCACTGCTAGCCTGTTCTCTCACTCTCCTAGCCTCTCCACTGCCTGCCTGTTCTCTCTCACGCTCCTAGCCTCTCTACTGCTAGCCTGTTCTCTCACGCTCCTAGCCTCTCCACTGCTAGCCTGTTCTCTCACTCTCCTAGCCTCTCCACTGCTAGCCTGTTCTCTCACCCTCCTAGCCTCTCCACTGCTAGCCTGTTCTCTCTCTCCTAGACTCTCCACTGCTAGCCTGTTCTCTCTCACTCTACTTGCCTCTCCACTGCTAGCCTGTTATCTCTCACTCTCCTAGCCTCTCCACTGCTAGCCTGTTCTCTCTCACGCTCCTAGCCTCTCTACTGCTAGCCTGTTCTCTCACGCTCCTAGCCTCTCCACTGCTAGCCTGTTCTCTCACGCTCCTAGCCTCTCCACTGCTAGCCTGTTCTCTCTCTCCTAGCCCTCTCCACTGCTAGCCTGTTCTCTCACGCTCCTAGCCTCTCCACTGCTAGCCTGTTCTCTCACCCTCCTAGCCTCTCCACTGCTAGCCTGTTCTCTCTCACTCTCCTAGCCTCTCCACTGCTAGCCTGTTCTCTCACCCTCCTAGCCTCTCCACTGCTAGCCTGTTCTCTCTCACTCTCCTAGCCTCTCCACTGCCTGCCTGTTCTCTCTCACTCTCCTAGCCTCTCCACTGCTAGCCTGTTCTCTCTCACGCTCCTAGCCTCTCCACTGCTAGCCTGTTCTCTCACCCTCCTAGCCTCTCCACTGCTAGCCTGTTCTCTCTCATGCTCCTAGCCTCTCTACTGCTAGCCTGTTCTCTCACGCTCCTAGCCTCTCCACTGCTAGCCTGTTCTCTCACTCTCCTAGCCTCTCCACTGCTAGCCTGTTCTCTCACTCTCCTAGCCTCTCCACTGCTAGCCTGTTCTCTTTCTCCTAGCCTCTCCACTGCTAGCCTGTTCTCTCTCACTCTCCTAGCCTCTCCACTGCTAGCCTGTTCTCTCTCATTCTCCTAGCCTCTCCACTGCTAGCCTGGTCTCTCACGCTCCTTAGCCTCTCCACTGCTAGCCTGTTCTCACTCTCCTAGCCCCTCCACTGCTAGCCTGTTCTCTCTCACGCTCCTAGCCTCTCCACTGCTGCCCTGTTCTCTCTCTCCAAGCCTCTCCACTGCTAGCCTGTTCTCTCACTCTCCTAGCCTCTCCACTGCTAGCCTGTTCTCTCACCCTCTCCTAGCCTCTCCACTGCTAGCCTGTTCTCTCACCCTCTCCTAGCCTCTCCACTGCTAGCCTGTTCTCTCACCCTCTCCTAGCCTCTCCACTGCTAGCCTGTTCTCTCTCACTCTCCTAGCCTCTCCACTGCTCGCCTGTTCTCTTTCTCTCTCCTAGCCTCTCCACTGCTAGCCTGTTCTCTCTCACGCTCCTAGCCTCTCCACTGCTAGCCTGTTCTCTCACCCTCCTGGCCTCTCCACTGCTAGCCTGTTCTCTCACGCTCCTAGCCTCTCCACTGCTAGCCTATTCTCTCTCTCCTAGCCTCTCTACTGCTAGCCTGTTCTCTCACGCTCCTAGCCACTCCACTGCTAGCCTGTTCTCTCACCCTTCTTAGCCTCTCCACTGCTAGCCTGTTCTCTCTCACTCTCCTAGCCTCTCCACTGCTAGCCTGTTCTCTCACACTCCTTAGCCTCTCCACTGCTAGCCTGTTCTCTCTCTCACGCTCCTAGCCTCTCTACTGCTAGCCTGTTCTCTCACTCTCCTTAGCCTCTCCACTGCTAGCCTGTTCTCTCACGCTCCTAGCCTCTCCACTGCTAGCCTGTTCTCTCACTCTCCTAGCCTCTCCACTGCTAGCCTGTTCTCTCACTCTCCTAGCCTCCACTGGTAGCCTGTTCTCTCTCTCCTAGCCTCTCCACTGCTAGCCTGTTCTCTCTCACTCTCCTAGCCTCTCCACTGCTAGCCTGTTCTCTCTCACTCTCCTAGCCTCTCCACTGCTAGCCTGTTCTCTCTCACGCTCCTAGCCTCTCTACTGCTAGCCTGTTCTCTCACTCTCCTTAGCCTCTCCACTGCTAGCCTGTTCTCTCACGCTCCTAGCCTCTCCACTGCTAGCCTGTTCTCTCTCACGCTCCTAGCCTCTCCACTGCTGCCCTGTTCTCTCTCTCCCCAAGCCTCTCCACTGCTAGCCTGTTCTCTCACTCTCCTAGCCTCTCCACTGCTAGCCTGTTCTCTCACCCTCTCCTAGCCTCTCCACTGCTAGCCTGTTCTCTCTCCCTCTCCTAGCCTCTCCACTGCTCGCCTGTTCTCTCTCTCTCCTAGCCTCTCCACTGCTAGCCTGTTCTCTCTCATGCTCCTAGCCTCTCCACTGCTAGCCTGTTCTCTCACCCTCCTGGCCTCTCCACTGCTAGCCTGTTCTCTCACGCTCCTAGCCTCTCCACTGCTAGCCTGTTCTCTCACCCTCCTAGACTCTCCACTGCTAGCCTGTTCTCTCACTCTCCTAGCCTCTCCACTGCTAGCCTGTTCTCTCACCCTCCTAGCCTCTCCACTGCTAGCCTGTTCTCTCTCACTCTCCTAGCCTCTCCACTGCCTGCCTGTTCTCTCTCACTCTCCTAGCCTCTCCACTGCTAGCCTGTTATCTCTCACTCTCCTAGCCTCTCCACTGCTAGCCTGTTCTCTCACGCTCCTAGCCTCTCTACTGCTAGCCTGTTCTCTCACTCTCATAGCCTCTCCACGACTAGCCTGTTCTCTCTCACCCTCCTAGCCTCTCTACTGCTAGCCCGTTCTCTCACACTCCTAGCCTCTCCACTGCTAGCCTGTTCTCTCACGCTCCTAGCCTCTCCACTGCTAGCCTGTTCTCTCTCTCCTCACCTCTCCACTGCTAGCCTGTTCTCTCACGCTCCTAGCCTCTCCACTGCTAGCCTGTTCTCTCTCACGCTCCTATACCTCTCCACTGCTAGCCTGTTCTCTCACCCTCCTAGCCTCTCCACTGCTAGCCTGTTCTCTCTCCCGCTCCTAGCCTCTCTACTGCTAGCCTGTTCTCTCACGCTCCTAGCCTCTCCACTGCTAGCCTGTTCTCACTCTCCTAGCCTCTCCACTGCTAGCCTGTTCTCTCACCCTCCTAGCCTCTCCACTGCTAGCCTGTTCTCTCTCACGCTCCTAGCCTCTCTACTGCTAGCCTATTCTCTCACGCTCCTAGCCTCTCCACTGCTAGCCTGTTCTCTCACTCTCCTAGCCTCTCCACTGCTAGCCTGTTCTCTCTCTCCTAGCCTCTCCACTGCTAGCCTGTTCTCTCTCTCCTAGCCTCTCCACTGCTAGCCTGTTCTCTCTCACTCTCCTAGCCTCTCCACTGCTAGCCTGTTCTCTCTCACTCTCCTAGCCTCTCCACTGCTAGCCTGTTATCTCTCACTCTCCTAGCCTCTCCACTGCTAGCCTGTTCTCTCTCACGCTCCTAGCCTCTCCACTGCTGCCCTGTTCTCTCTCTCCAAGCCTCTCCACTGCTAGCCTGTTCTCTCACTCTCCTAGCCTCTCCACTGCTAGCCTGTTCTCTCACCCTCTCCTAGCCTCTCCACTGCTAGCCTGTTCTCTCTCACTCTCCTAGCCTCTCCACTGCTCGCCTGTTCTCTCTCTCTCTCCTAGCCTCTCCACTGCTAGCCTGTTCTCTCTCACGCTCCTAGCCTCTCCACTGCTAGCCTGTTCTCTCACCCTCCTGGCCTCTCCACTGCTAGCCTGTTCTCTCACGCTCCTAGCCTCTCCACTGCTAGCCTATTCTCTCTCTCCTAGCCTCTCTACTGCTAGCCTGTTCTCTCACGCTCCTAGCCACTCCACTGCTAGCCTGTTCTCTCACCCTCCTTAGCCTCTCCACTGCTAGCCTCTTCTCTCTCACTCTCCTAGCCTCTCCACTGCTAGCCTGTTCTCTCACACTCCTTAGCCTCTCCACTGCTAGCCTGTTCTCTCTCTCACGCTCCTAGCCTCTCTACTGCTAGCCTGTTCTCTCACTCTCCTTAGCCTCTCCACTGCTAGCCTGTTCTCTCACGCTCCTAGCCTCTCCACTGCTAGCCTGTTCTCTCACTCTCCTAGCCTCTCCACTGCTAGCCTGTTCTCTCACTCTCCTAGCCTCCACTGGTAGCCTGTTCTCTCTCTCCTAGCCTCTCCACTGCTAGCCTGTTCTCTCTCTCTCCTAGCCTCTCCACTGCTAGCCTGTTCTCTCTCACTCTCCTAGCCTCTCCACTGCTAGCCTGTTCTCTCTCACGCTCCTAGCCTCTCTACTGCTAGCCTGTTCTCTCACTCTCCTTAGCCTCTCCACTGCTAGCCTGTTCTCTCACGCTCCTAGCCTCTCCACTGCTAGCCTGTTCTCACTCACGCTCCTAGCCTCTCCACTGCTGCCCTGTTCTCTCTCTCCCCAAGCCTCTCCACTGCTAGCCTGTTCTCTCACTCTCCTAGCCTCTCCACTGCTAGCCTGTTCTCTCACCCTCTCCTAGCCTCTCCACTGCTAGCCTGTTCTCTCTCCCTCTCCTAGCCTCTCCACTGCTCGCCTGTTCTCTCTCTCTCCTAGCCTCTCCACTGCTAGCCTGTTCTCTCTCTCCTAGCCTCTCCACTGCTAGCCTGTTCTCTCACCCTCCTGGCCTCTCCACTGCTAGCCTGTTCTCTCACGCTCCTAGCCTCTCCACTGCTAGCCTGTTCTCTCACCCTCCTAGACTCTCCACTGCTAGCCTGTTCTCTCACTCTCCTAGCCTCTCCACTGCTAGCCTGTTCTCTCTCACGCTCCTAGCCTCTCCACTGCTAGCCTGTTCTCTCTCACTCTCCTAGCCTCTCCACTGCCTGCCTGTTCTCTCTCACTCTCCTAGCCTCTCCACTGCTAGCCTGTTCTCTCACGCTCCTAGCCTCTCCACTGCTAGCATGTTCTCTCTCACTCTCCTAGCCTCTCCACTGCTAGCCTGTTCTCTCACCCTCCTAGCCTCTCCACTGCTAGCCTGTTCTCTCACGCTCCTAGCCTCTCCACTGCCTGCCTGTTCTCTCTCACTCTCCTAGCCTCTCCACTGCTAGCCTGTTCTCTCACGCTCCTAGCCTCTACACTGCTAGCCTGTTCTCTCACTCTCCTAGCCTCTCCACTGCTAGCCTGTTCTCACGCTCCTAGCCTCTCTACTGCTAGCCTGTTCTCTCACGCTCCTAGCCTCTACACTGCTAGCCTGTTCTCTCTCACTCTCCTAGCCTCTCCACTGCTAGCCTGTTCTCTCATGCTCCTAGCCTCTCTACTGCTAGCCTGTTCTCTCTCTCCTAGCCTCTCCACTGCTAGCCTGTTCTCTCTCACTCTCCTAGCCTCTCCACTGCTAGCCTGTTCTCTCTCACTCTCCTAGCCTCTCCACTGCTAGCCTGTTCTCTCTCACGCTCCTAGCCTCTCTACTGCTAGCCTGTTCTCTCACTCTCATAGCCTCTCCACGGCTCGCCTGTTCTCTCTCACCCTCCTAGCCTCTCTACTGCTAGCCTGTTCTCTCACGCTCCTAGCCTCTCCACTGCTAGCCTGTTCTCTCACGCTCCTTAGCCTCTCCACTGCTAGCCTGTTCTCCCTCTCTCACTCTCCTAGCCTTTCCACTGCTAGCCTGTTCTCTCTCACGCTCCTAGCCTCTCTACTGCTAGCCTGTTCTCTCACTCTCCTTAGCCTCTCCACTGCTAGCCTGTTCTCTCACGCTCCTAGCCTCTCCACTGCTAGCCTGTTCTCTCACGCTCCTAGCCTCTCCACTGCTGCCCTGTTCTCTCTCTCCAAGCCTCTCCACGGCTCGCCTGTTCTCTCTCACCCTCCTGGCCTCTCCACTGCTAGCCTGTTCTCTCACGCTCCTAGCCTCTCCACTGCTAGCCTGTTCTCTCCTAGCCTCTCCACTGCTAGCCTGTTCTCTCACGCTCCTAGCCTCTCCACTGCTAGCCTGTTCTCTCACTCTCCTAGCCTCTCCACTGCCTGCCTGTTCTCTCTCACGCTCCTAGCCTCTCTACTGCTAGCCTATTCTCTCACACTCCTAGCCTCTCCACTGCTAGCCTGTTCTCTCACTCTCCTAGCCTCTCCACTGCTAGCCTGTTCTCTCACTCTCCTAGCCTCTCCACTGCTAGCCTGTTCTCTCTCCTAGCCTCTCCACTGCTAGCCTGTTCTCTCTCTCCTAGCCTCTCCACTGCTAGCCTGTTCTCTCTCACTCTCCTAGCCTCTCCACTGCTAGCCTGTTCTCTCTCACTCTCCTAGCCTCTCCACTGCTAGCCTGTTCTCTCTCACTCTCCTAGCCTCTCCACTGCTAGCCTGTTATCTCTCACTCTCCTAGCCTCTCCACTGCTAGCCTGTTATCTCTCACTCTCCTAGCCTCTCCACTGCTAGCCTGTTCTCTCACGCTCCTAGCCTCTCTACTGCTAGCCTGTTCTCTCACTCTCATAGCCTCTCCACGGCTAGCCTGTTCTCCCTCACCCTCCTAGCCTCTCTACTGCTAGCCCGTTCTCTCACACTCCTAGCCTCTCCACTGCTAGCCTGTTCTCTCACGCTCCTAGCCTCTCCACTGCTAGCCTGTTCTCTCTCTCCTAGCCTCTCCACTGCTAGCCTGTACTCTCACGCTCCTAGCCTCTCCACTGCTAGCCTGTTCTCTCACCCTCCTAGCCTCTCCACTGCTAGCCTGTTCTCTCTCACTCTCCTAGCCTCTCCACTGCCTGCCTGTTCTCTCTCACTCTCCTAGCCTCTCCACTGCTAGCCTGTTCTCTCTCACGCTCCTAGCCTCTCCACTGCTAGCCTGTTCTCTCACCCTCCTAGCCTCTCCACTGCTAGCCTGTTCTCTCTCCCGCTCCTAGCCTCTCTACTGCTAGCCTGTTCTCTCACGCTCCTAGCCTCTCCACTGCTAGCATGTTCTCTCTCACTCTCCTAGCCTCTCCACTGCTAGCCTGTTCTCTCACCCTCCTAGCCTCTCCACTGCTAGCCTGTTCTCTCTCACTCTCCTAGCCTCTCCACTGCCTGCCTGTTCTCTCTCACTCTCCTAGCCTCTCCACTGCTAGCCTGTTCTCTCACGCTCCTAGCCTCTCCACTGCTAGCCTGTTCTCTCACCCTCCTAGCCTCTCCACTGCTAGCCTGTTCTCTCTCACGCTCCTAGCCTCTCTACTGCTAGCCTATTCTCTCACGCTCCTAGCCTCTCCACTGCTAGCCTGTTCTCTCACTCTCCTAGCCTCTCCACTGCTAGCCTGTTCTCTCACTCTCCTAGCCTCTCCACTGCTAGCCTGTTCTCTCTCTCCTAGCCTCTCCACTGCTAGCCTGTTCTCTCTCACTCTCCTAGCCTCTCCACTGCTAGCCTGTTCTCTCTCACTCTCCTAGCCTCTCCACTGCTAGCCTGTTCTCTCTCACGCTCCTAGCCTCTCTACTGCTAGCCTGTTCTCTCACTCTCATAGCCTCTCCACGGCTCGCCTGTTCTCTCTCACCCTCCTAGCCTCTCTACTGCTAGCCTGTTCTCTCACGCTCCTAGCCTCTCCACTGCTAGCCTGTTCTCTCACGCTCCTTAGCCTCTCCACTGCTAGCCTGTTCTCCCTCTCTCACTCTCCTAGCCTTTCCACTGCTAGCCTGTTCTCTCTCACGCTCCTAGCCTCTCTACTGCTAGCCTGTTCTCTCACTCTCCTTAGCCTCTCCACTGCTAGCCTGTTCTCTCACGCTCCTAGCCTCTCCACTGCTAGCCTGTTCCCTCTCACGCTCCTAGCCTCTCCACTGCTGCCCTGTTCTCTCTCTCCAAGCCTCTCCACGGCTCGCCTGTTCTCTCTCACCCTCCTGGCCTCTCCACTGCTAGCCTGTTCTCTCACGCTCCTAGCCTCTCCACTGCTAGCCTGTTCTCTCCTAGCCTCTCCACTGCTAGCCTGTTCTCTCACGCTCCTAGCCTCTCCACTGCTAGCCTGTTCTCTCACTCTCCTAGCCTCTCCACTGCCTGCCTGTTCTCTCTCACGCTCCTAGCCTCTCTACTGCTAGCCTGTTCTCTCACGCTCCTAGCCTCTCCACTGCTAGCCTGTTCTCTCACTCTCCTAGCCTCTCCACTGCTAGCCTGTTCTCTCTCTCCTAGCCTCTCCACTGCTAGCCTGTTCTCTCTCACTCTCCTAGCCTCTCCACTGCTAGCCTGTTATCTCTCACTCTCCTAGCCTCTCCACTGCTAGCCTGTTCTCTCACGCTCCTAGCCTCTCTACTGCTAGCCTGTTCTCTCACTCTCATAGCCTCTCCACAGCTAGCCTGTTCTCTCTCACCCTCCTAGCCTCTCCACTGCTAGCCTGTTCTCTCACCCTCCTAGCCTCTCCACTGCTAGCCTGTTCTCTCTCACTCTCCTAGCCTCTCCACTGCTAGCCTGTTCTCTCTCACGCTCCTAGCCTCTCCACTGCTAGCCTGTTCTCTCACCCTCCTAGCTTCTCCACTGCTAGCCTGTTCTCTCTCACGCTCCTAGCCTCTCCACTGCTAGCCTGTTCTCTCACTCTCCTAGCCTCTCCACTGCTAGCCTGTTCTCTCACTCTCCTAGCCTCCACTGGTAGCCTGTTCTCTCTCTCCTAGCCTCTCCACTGCTAGCCTGTTCTCTCTCACTCTCCTAGCCTCTCCACTGCTAGCCTGTTCTCTCACGCTCCTAGCCTCTCCACTGCTAGCCTGTTCTCTCTCACGCTCCTAGCCTCTCCACTGCTGCCCTGTTCTCTCTCTCCCCAAGCCTCTCCACTGCTAGCCTGTTCTCTCACTCTCCTAGCCTCTCCACTGCTAGCCTGTTCTCTCACCCTCTCCTAGCCTCTCCACTGCTAGCCTGTTCTCTCTCCCTCTCCTAGCCTCTCCACTGCTCGCCTGTTCTCTCTCTCTCCTAGCCTCTCCACTGCTAGCCTGTTCTCTCTCATGCTCCTAGCCTCTCCACTGCTAGCCTGTTCTCTCACCCTCCTGGCCTCTCCACTGCTAGCCTGTTCTCTCACGCTCCTAGCCTCTCCACTGCTAGCCTGTTCTCTCACCCTCCTAGACTCTCCACTGCTAGCCTGTTCTCTCACTCTCCTAGCCTCTCCACTGCTAGCCTGTTCTCTCACCCTCCTAGCCTCTCCACTGCTAGCCTGTTCTCTCTCACTCTCCTAGCCTCTCCACTGCCTGCCTGTTCTCTCTCACTCTCCTAGCCTCTCCACTGCTAGCCTGTTCTCTCTCACGCTCCTAGCCTCTCCACTGCTAGCCTGTTCTCTCACCTTCCTAGCCTCTCCACTGCTAGCCTGTTCTCTCTCACGCTCCTAGCCTCTCTACTGCTAGCCTGTTCTCTCACGCTCCTAGCCTCTTCACTGCTAGCCTGTTCTCTCACTCTCCTAGCCTCTCCACTGCTAGCCTGTTCGCTCACTCTCCTAGCCTCTACACTGCTAGCCTGTTCTCTCACTCTCCTAGCCTCTCCACTGCTAGCCTGTTCTCTCTCTCCTAGCCTCTCCACTGCTAGCCTGTTCTCTCTCACTCTCCTAGCCTCTCCACTGCTAGCCTGTTATCTCTCACTCTCCTAGCCTCTCCACTGCTAGCCTGTTCTCTCACGCTCCTAGCCTCTCTACTGCTAGCCTGTTCTCTCACTCTCATAGCCTCTCCACGACTAGCCTGTTCTCTCTCACCCTCCTAGCCTCTCTACTGCTAGCCCGTTCTCTCACACTCCTAGCCTCTCCACTGCTAGCCTGTTCTCTCACGCTCCTAGCCTCTCCACTGCTAGCCTGTTCTCTCTCTCCTAACCTCTCCACTGCTAGCCTGTTCTCTCACGCTCCTAGCCTCTCCACTGCTAGCCTGTTCTCTCACCCTCCTAGCCTCTCCACTGCTAGCCTGTTCTCTCTCACTCTCCTAGCCTCTCCACTGCCTGCCTGTTCTCTCTCACTCTCCTAGCCTCTCCACTGCTAGCCTGTTCTCTCTCACGCTCCTATACCTCTCCACTGCTAGCCTGTTCTCTCACCCTCCTAGCCTCTCCACTGCTAGCCTGTTCTCTCTCCCGCTCCTAGCCTCTCTACTGCTAGCCTGTTCTCTCACGCTCCTAGCCTCTCCACTGCTAGCCTGTTCTCACTCTCCTAGCCTCTCCACTGCTAGCCTGTTCTCTCACCCTCCTAGCCTCTCCACTGCTAGCCTGTTCTCTCTCACTCTCCTAGCCTCTCCACTGCCTGCCTGTTCTCTCTCACTCTCCTAGCCTCTCCACTGCTAGCCTGTTCTCTCACGCTCCTAGCCTCTCCACTGCTAGCCTGTTCTCTCACCCTCCTAGCCTCTCCACTGCTAGCCTGTTCTCTCTCACGCTCCTAGCCTCTCTACTGCTAGCCTATTCTCTCACGCTCCTAGCCTCTCCACTGCTAGCCTGTTCTCTCACTCTCCTAGCCTCTCCACTGCTAGCCTGTTCTCTCACTCTCCTAGCCTCTCCACTGCTAGCCTGTTCTCTCTCTCTCCTAGCCTCTCCACTGCTAGCCTGTTCTCTCTCTCCTAGCCTCTCCACTGCTAGCCTGTTCTCTCTCACTCTCCTAGCCTCTCCACTGCTAGCCTGTTCTCTCTCACTCTCCTAGCCTCTCCACTGCTAGCCTGTTCTCTCCCACTCTCCTAGCCTCTCCACTGCTAGCCTGTTATCTCTCACTCTCCTAGCCTCTCCACTGCTAGCCTGTTATCTCTCACTCTCCTAGCCTCTCCACTGCTAGCCTGTTCTCTCACGCTCCTAGCCTCTCTACTGCTAGCCTGTTCTCTCACTCTCATAGCCTCTCCACGGCTAGCCTGTTCTCCCTCACCCTCCTAGCCTCTCTACTGCTAGCCCGTTCTCTCACACTCCTAGCCTCTCCACTGCTAGCCTGTTCTCTCACGCTCCTAGCCTCTCCACTGCTAGCCTGTTCTCTCTCTCCTAGCCTCTCCACTGCTAGCCTGTTCTCTCACGCTCCTAGCCTCTCCACTGCTAGCCTGTTCTCTCACCCTCCTAGCCTCTCCACTGCTAGCCTGTTCTCTCTCACTCTCCTAGCCTCTCCACTGCCTGCCTGTTCTCTCTCACTCTCCTAGCCTCTCCACTGCTAGCCTGTTCTCTCTCACGCTCCTAGCCTCTCCACTGCTAGCCTGTTCTCTCACCCTCCTAGCCTCTCCACTGCTAGCCTGTTCTCTCTCCCGCTCCTAGCCTCTCTACTGCTAGCCTGTTCTCTCACGCTCCTAGCCTCTCCACTGCTAGCCTGTTCTCTCTCACTCTCCTAGCCTCTCCACTGCTAGCCTGTTCTCTCACCCTCCTAGCCTCTCCACTGCTAGCCTGTTCTCTCTCACTCTCCTAGCCTCTCCACTGCCTGCCTGTTCTCTCTCACTCTCCTAGCCTCTCCACTGCTAGCCTGTTCTCTCACGCTCCTAGCCTCTCCACTGCTAGCCTGTTCTCTCACCCTCCTAGCCTCTCCACTGCTAGCCTGTTCTCTCTCACGCTCCTAGCCTCTCTACTGCTAGCCTATTCTCTCACGCTCCTAGCCTCTCCACTGCTAGCCTGTTCTCTCACTCTCCTAGCCTCTCCACTGCTAGCCTGTTCTCTCTCACTCTCCTAGCCTCTCCACTGCTAGCCTGTTCTCTCTCACTCTCCTAGCCTCTCCACTGCTAGCCTGTTCTCTCTCACGCTCCTAGCCTCTCTACTGCTAGCCTGTTCTCTCACGCTCCTTAGCCTCTCCACTGCTAGCCTGTTCTCCCTCTCTCACTCTCCTAGCCTTTCCACTGCTAGCCTGTTCTCTCTCACGCTCCTAGCCTCTCTACTGCTAGCCTGTTCTCTCACTCTCCTTAGCCTCTCCACTGCTAGCCTGTTCTCTCACGCTCCTAGCCTCTCCACTGCTAGCCTGTTCTCTCTCACGCTCCTAGCCTCTCCACTGCTAGCCTGTTCTCTCACGCTCCTAGCCTCTCCACTGCTAGCCTGTTCTCTCCTAGCCTCTCCACTGCTAGCCTGTTCTCTCACGCTCCTAGCCTCTCCACTGCTAGCCTGTTCTCTCACTCTCCTAGCCTCTCCACTGCCTGCCTGTTCTCTCTCACGCTCCTAGCCTCTCTACTGCTAGCCTGTTCTCTCACGCTCCTAGCCTCTCCACTGCTAGCCTGTTCTCTCACTCTCCTAGCCTCTCCACTGCTAGCCTGTTCTCTCTCTCCTAGCCTCTCCACTGCTAGCCTGTTCTCTCTCACTCTCCTAGCCTCTCCACTGCTAGCCTGTTATCTCTCACTCTCCTAGCCTCTCCACTGCTAGCCTGTTCTCTCACGCTCCTAGCCTCTCTACTGCTAGCCTGTTCTCTCACTCTCATAGCCTCTCCACAGCTAGCCTGTTCTCTCTCACCCTCCTAGCCTCTCCACTGCTAGCCTGTTCTCTCACCCTCCTAGCCTCTCCACTGCTAGCCTGTTCTCTCTCACTCTCCTAGCCTCTCCACTGCCTGCCTGTTCTCTCTCACTCTCCTAGCCTCTCCACTGCTAGCCTGTTCTCTCTCACGCTCCTAGCCTCTCCACTGCTAGCCTGTTCTCTCACCCTCCTAGCTTCTCCACTGCTAGCCTGTTCTCTCTCACGCTCCTAGCCTCTCCACTGCTAGCCTGTTCTCTCACTCTCCTAGCCTCTCCACTGCTAGCCTGTTCTCTCACTCTCCTAGCCTCCACTGGTAGCCTGTTCTCTCTCTCCTAGCCTCTCCACTGCTAGCCTGTTCTCTCTCACTCTCCTAGCCTCTCCACTGCTAGCCTGTTCTCTCTCACTCTCCTAGCCTCTCCACTGCTAGCCTGTTCTCTCTCACGCTCCTAGCCTCTCTACTGCTAGCCTGTTCTCTCACTCTCATAGCCTCTCCACGGCTAGCCTGTTCTCTCTCACCCTCCTAGCCTCTCTACTGCTAGCCTGTTCTCTCACGCTCCTAGCCTCTCCACTGCTAGCCTGTTCTCTCACGTTCCTTAGCCTCTCCACTGCTAGCCTGTTCTCTCTCACGCTCCTAGCCTCTCTACTGCTAGCCTGTTCTCTCACTCTCCTTAGCCTCTCCACTGCTAGCCTGTGCTCTCACGCTCCTAGCCTCTCCACTGCTAGCCTGTTCTCTCTCACGCTCCTAGCCTCTCCACTGCTGCCCTGTTCTCTCTCTCCAAGCCTCTCCACTGCTAGCCTGTTCTCTCACTCTCCTAGCCTCTCCACTGCTAGCCTGTTCTCTCACCCTCTCCTAGCCTCTCCACTGCTAGCCTGTTCGCTCACCCTCTCCTAGCCTCTCCACTGCTAGCCTGTTCTCTCACCCTCTCCTAGCCTCTCCACTGCTAGCCTGTTCTCTCTCACTCTCCTAGCATCTCCACTGCTCGCCTGTTCTCTCTCTCTCTCCTAGCCTCTCCACTGCTAGCCTGTTCTCTCACCCTCCTGGCCTCTCCACTGCTAGCCTGTTCTCTCACGCTCCTAGCCTCTCCACTGCTAGCCTGTTCTCTCTCTCCTAGCCTCTCCACTGCTAGCCTGTTCTCTCACGCTCCTAGCCTCTCCACTGCTAGCCTGTTCTCTCACCCTCCTAGCCTCTCCACTGCTAGCCTGTTCTCTCTCACTCTCCTAGCCTCTCCACTGCTAGCCTGTTCTCTCACCCTCCTTGCCTCTCCACTGCTAGCCTGTTCTCTCTCTCTCCTAGCCTCTCCACTGCCTGCCTGTTCTCTCTCACTCTCCTAGCCTCTCCACTGCTAGCCTGTTCTCTCTCACTCTCCTAGCCTCTCCACTGCTAGCCTGTTATCTCTCACTCTCCTAGCCTCTCCACTGCTAGCCTGTTCTCTCTCACGCTCCTAGCCTCTCTACTGCTAGCCTGTTCTCTCACTCTCCTAGCCTCTCCACTGCTAGCCTGTTCTCTCACCCTCCTAGCCTCTCCACTGCTAGCCTGTTCTCTCTCACGCTCCTAGCCTCTCCACTGCCTGCCTGTTCTCTCTCACTCTCCTAGCCTCTCCACTGCTAGCCTGTTCTCTCTCACGCTCCTAGCCTCTCCACTGCTAGCCTGTTCTCTCACCCTCCTAGCCTCTCCACTGCTAGCCTGTTCTCTCTCCCGCTCCTAGCCTCTCTACTGCTAGCCTGTTCTCTCACGCTCCTAGCCTCTCCACTGCTAGCCTGTTCTCTCTCACTCTCCTAGCCTCTCCACTGCTAGCCTGTTCTCTCACCCTCCTAGCCTCTCCACTGCTAGCCTGTTCTCTCTCACTCTCCTAGCCTCTCCACTGCCTGCCTGTTCTCTCTCACTCTCCTAGCCTCTCCACTGCTAGCCTGTTCTCTCACGCTCCTAGCCTCTCCACTGCTAGCCTGTTCTCTCACCCTCCTAGCCTCTCCACTGCTAGCCTGTTCTCTCTCACTCTCCTAGCCTCTCCACTGCTAGCCTGTTCTCTCACCCTCCTAGCCTCTCCACTGCTAGCCTGTTCTCTCTCACGCTCCTAGCCTCTCCACTGCCTGCCTGTTCTCTCTCACTCTCCTAGCCTCTCCACTGCTAGCCTGTTCTCTCTCACGCTCCTAGCCTCTCCACTGCTAGCCTGTTCTCTCACCCTCCTAGCCTCTCCACTGCTAGCCTGTTCTCTCTCACTCTCCTAGCCTCTCCACTGCTAGCCTGTTCTCTCTCACTCTCCTAGCCTCTCCACTGCTAGCCTGTTCTCTCACCCTCCTAGCCTCTCCACTGCTAGCCTGTTCTCTCTCACGCTCCTAGCCTCTCCACTGCCTGCCTGTTCTCTCTCACTCTCCTAGCCTCTCCACTGCTAGCCTGTTCTCTCTCACGCTCCTAGCCTCTCCACTGCTAGCCTGTTCTCTCACCCTCCTAGCCTCTCCACTGCTAGCCTGTTCTCTCTCCCGCTCCTAGCCTCTCTACTGCTAGCCTGTTCTCTCACGCTCCTAGCCTCTCCACTGCTAGCCTGTTCTCTCTCACTCTCCTAGCCTCTCCACTGCTAGCCTGTTCTCTCACCCTCCTAGCCTCTCCACTGCTAGCCTGTTCTCTCTCACTCTCCTAGCCTCTCCACTGCCTGCCTGTTCTCTCTCACTCTCCTAGCCTCTCCACTGCTAGCCTGTTCTCTCACGCTCCTAGCCTCTCCACTGCTAGCCTGTTCTCTCACCCTCCTAGCCTCTCCACTGCTAGCCTGTTCTCTCTCACGCTCCTAGCCTCTCTACTGCTAGCCTATTCTCTCACGCTCCTAGCCTCTCCACTGCTAGCCTGTTCTCTCACTCTCCTAGCCTCTCCACTGCTAGCCTGTTCTCTCACTCTCCTAGCCTCTCCACTGCTAGCCTGTTCTCTCTCTCCTAGCCTCTCCACTGCTAGCCTGTTCTCTCTCACTCTCCTAGCCTCTCCACTGCTAGCCTGTTCTCTCTCACTCTCCTAGCCTCTCCACTGCTAGCCTGTTCTCTCTCACGCTCCTAGCCTCTCTACTGCTAGCCTGTTCTCTCACTCTCATAGCCTCTCCACGGCTCGCCTGTTCTCTCTCACCCTCCTAGCCTCTCTACTGCTAGCCTGTTCTCTCACGCTCCTAGCCTCTCCACTGCTAGCCTGTTCTCTCACGCTCCTTAGCCTCTCCACTGCTAGCCTGTTCTCCCTCTCTCACTCTCCTAGCCTTTCCACTGCTAGCCTGTTCTCTCTCACGCTCCTAGCCTCTCCACTGCTGCCCTGTTCTCTCTCTCCAAGCCTCTCCACGGCTCGCCTGTTCTCTCTCACCCTCCTGGCCTCTCCACTGCTAGCCTGTTCTCTCACGCTCCTAGCCTCTCCACTGCTAGCCTGTTCTCTCCTAGCCTCTCCACTGCTAGCCTGTTCTCTCACGCTCCTAGCCTCTCCACTGCTAGCCTGTTCTCTCACTCTCCTAGCCTCTCCACTGCCTGCCTGTTCTCTCTCACGCTCCTAGCCTCTCTACTGCTAGCCTGTTCTCTCACGCTTCTAGCCTCTCCACTGCTAGCCTGTTCTCTCACTCTCCTAGCCTCTCCACTGCTAGCCTGTTCTCTCTCTCCTAGCCTCTCCACTGCTAGCCTGTTCTCTCTCACTCTCCTAGCCTCTCCACTGCTAGCCTGTTATCTCTCACTCTCCTAGCCTCTCCACTGCTAGCCTGTTCTCTCACGCTCCTAGCCTCTCTACTGCTAGCCTGTTCTCTCACTCTCATAGCCTCTCCACAGCTAGCCTGTTCTCTCTCACCCTCCTAGCCTCTCCACTGCTAGCCTGTTCTCTCACCCTCCTAGCCTCTCCACTGCTAGCCTGTTCTCTCTCACTCTCCTAGCCTCTCCACTGCCTGCCTGTTCTCTCTCACTCTCCTAGCCTCTCCACTGCTAGCCTGTTCTCTCTCACGCTCCTAGCCTCTCCACTGCTAGCCTGTTCTCTCACCCTCCTAGCTTCTCCACTGCTAGCCTGTTCTCTCTCACGCTCCTAGCCTCTCCACTGCTAGCCTGTTCTCTCACTCTCCTAGCCTCTCCACTGCTAGCCTGTTCTCTCTCTCCTAGCCTCTCCACTGGTAGCCTGTTCTCTCTCTCCTAGCCTCTCCACTGCTAGCCTGTTCTCTCTCACTCTCCTAGCCTCTCCACTGCTAGCCTGTTCTCTCTCACTCTCCTAGCCTCTCCACTGCTAGCCTGTTCTCTCTCACGCTCCTAGCCTCTCTACTGCTAGCCTGTTCTCTCACTCTCATAGCCTCTCCACGGCTAGCCTGTTCTCTCTCACCCTCCTAGCCTCTCTACTGCTAGCCTGTTCTCTCACGCTCCTAGCCTCTCCACTGCTAGCCTGTTCTCTCACGTTCCTTAGCCTCTCCACTGCTAGCCTGTTCTCTCTCTCACTCTCCTAGCCTCTCCACTGCTAGCCTGTTCTCTCTCACGCTCCTAGCCTCTCTACTGCTAGCCTGTTCTCTCACTCTCCTTAGCCTCTCCACTGCTAGCCTGTGCTCTCACGCTCCTAGCCTCTCCACTGCTAGCCTGTTCTCTCTCACGCTCCTAGCCTCTCCACTGCTGCCCTGTTCTCTCTCTCCAAGCCTCTCCACTGCTAGCCTGTTCACTCACTCTCCTAGCCTCTCCACTGCTAGCCTGTTCTCTCACCCTCTCCTAGCCTCTCCACTGCTAGCCTGTTCTCTCACCCTCTCCTAGCCTCTCCACTGCTAGCCTGTTCTCTCACCCTCTCCTAGCCTCTCCACTGCTAGCCTGTTCTCTCTCACTCTCCTAGCCTCTCCACTGCTCGCCTGTTCTCTCTCTCTCTCTCCTAGCCTCTCCACTGCTAGCCTGTTCTCTCACCCTCCTGGCCTCTCCACTGCTAGCCTGTTCTCACGCTCCTAGCCTATCCACTGCTAGCCTGTTCTCTCTCTCCTAGCCTCTCCACTGCTAGCCTGTTCTCTCACGCTCCTAGCCTCTCCACTGCTAGCCTGTTCTCTCACCCTCCTAGCCTCTCCACTGCTAGCCTGTTCTCTCTCACTCTCCTAGCCTCTCCACTGCTAGCCTGTTCTCTCACCCTCCTAGCCTCTCCACTGCTAGCCTGTTCTCTCTCACGCTCCTAGCCTCTCTACTGCTAGCCTGTTCTCTCACGCTCCTAGCCTCTCCACTGCTGCCCTGTTCTCTCTCTCCAAGCCTCTCCACTGCTAGCTTGTTCTCTCACTCTCCTAGCCTCTCCACTGCTAGCCTGTTCTCTCACCCTCTCCTAGCCTCTCCACTGCTAGCCTGTTCTCTCACCCTCCTAGCCTCTCCACTGCTAGCCTGTTTTCTCTCACTCTCCTAGCCTCTCCACTGCCTGCCTGTTCTCTCTCACTCTCCTAGCCTCTCCACTGCTAGCCTGTTCTCTCTCACGCTCCTAGCCTCTCCACTGCTAGCCTGTTCTCTCTCACTCTCCTAGCCTCTCCACTGCTAGCCTGTTCTCTCTCACCCTCCTAGCCTCTCTACTGCTAGCCTGTTCTCTCACGCTCCTAGCCTCTCCACTGCTAGCCTGTTCTCTCACGCTCCTAGCCTCTCCACTGCTAGCCTGTTCTCTCTCACGCTCCTAGCCTCTCCACTGCTAGCCTGTTCTCTCACGCTCCTAGCCTCTCCACTGCTAGCCTGTTCTCTCTCACGCTCCTAGCCTCTCCACTGCTAGCCTGTTCTCTCACCCTCCTGGCCTCTCCACTGTTAGCCTGTTCTCTCACGCTCCTAGCCTCTCCACTGCTAGCTTATTCTCTCTCTCCTAGCCTCTCTACTGCTAGCCTGTTCTCTCACGCTCCTAGCCACTCCACTGCTAGCCTGTTCTCTCACCCTCCTAGCCTCTCCACTGCTTGCCTGTTGTCTCTCTCCTAGCCTCTCCACTGCTAGCCTGTTCTCTCACACTCCTTAGCCTCTCCACTGCTAGCCTGTTCTCTCTCTCACTCTCCTAGCCTCTCCACTGCTAGCCTGTTCGCTCTCACACTCCTAGCCTCTCTACTGCTAGCCTGTTCTCTCACTCTCCTTAGCCTCTCCACTGCTAGCCTGTTCTCTCACGCTCCTAGCCTCTCCACTGCTAGCCTGTTCTCTCTCACGCTCCTAGCCTCTCCACTGCTGCCCTGTTTTCTCTCTCCAAGCCTCTCCACTGCTAGCCTGTTCTCTCACTCTCCTAGCCTCTCCACTGCTAGCCTGTTCTCTCACCCTCTCCTAGCCTCTCCACTGCTAGCCTGTTCTCTCACCCTCCTGGCCTCTCCACTGCTAGCCTGTGCTCTCACGCTCCTAGCCTCTCCACTGCTAGCCTGTTCTCTCTCCTAGCCTCTCCACTGCTAGCCTGTTCTCTCACGCTCCTAGCCTCTCCACTGCTAGCCTGTTCTCTCACCCTCCTAGCCTCTCCACTGCTAGCCTGTTCTCTCTCACGCTCCTAGCCTCTCCACTGCTAGCCTGTTCTCTCACGCTCCTAGCCTCTCCACTGCTAGCCTGTTCTCTCTCACGCTCCTAGCCTCTCCACTGCTGCCCTGTTCTCTCTCTCCAAGCCTCTCCACTGCTAGCCTGTTCTCTCACTCTCCTAGCCTCTCCACTGCTAGCCTGTTCTCTCACCCCCTCTCCTAGCCTCTCCACTGCTAGCCTGTTCTCTCACGCTCCTAGCCTCTCCACTGCTAGCCTGTTCTCTCACCCTCCTAGCCTCTCCACTGCTAGCCTGTTCTCTCTCACTCTCCTAGCCTCTCCACTGCTAGCCTGTTCTCTCACCCTCCTAGCCTCTCCACTGCTAGCCTGTTCTCTCTCACGCTCCTAGCCTCTCTACTGCTAGCCTGTTCTCTCACGCTCCTAGCCTCTCCACTGCTAGCCTGTTCTCTCACTCTCCTAGCCTCTCCACTGCTAGCCTGTTCTCTCACTCTCCTAGCCTCTCCACTGCTAGCCTGTTCTCTCTCTCCTAGCCTCTCCACTGCTAGCCTGTTCTCTCTCACTCTCCTAGCCTCTCCACTGCTAGCCTGTTCTCTCTCACTCTCCTAGCCTCTCCACTGCTAGCCTGTTCTCTCTCACGCTCCTAGCCTCTCTACTGCTAGCCTGTTCTCTCACGCTCCTAGCCTCTCCACTGCTAGCCTGTTCTCTCACGCTCCTCGCCTCTCCACTGCTAGCCTGTTCTCTCACCCTCCTAGCCTCTCCACTGCTAGCCTGTTCTCTCACTCTCCTAGCCTCTCCACTGCTAGCCTGTTCTCTCACCCTCCTAGCCTCTCCACTGCTAGCCTGTTCTCTCTCACTCTCCTAGCCTCTCCACTGCCTGCCTGTTCTCTCACTCTCCTAGCCTCTCCACTGCTAGCCTGTTCTCTCTCATGCTCCTAGCCTCTCCACTGCTAGCCTGTTCTCTCACCCTCCTAGCCTCTCCACTGCTAGCCTGTTCTCTCACCCTCCTAGCCTCTCCACTGCTAGCCTGTTCTCTCTCACTCTCCTAGCCTCTCCACTGCCTGCCTGTTCTCTCTCACTCTCCTAGCCTCTCCACTGCTAGCCTGTTCTCTCTCACGCTCCTAGCCTCTCCACTGCTAGCCTGTTCTCTCACCCTCCTAGCCTCTCCACTGCTAGCCTGTTCTCTCTCACGCTCCTAGCCTCTCTACTGCTAGCCTGTTCTCTCACTCTCCTAGCCTCTCCACTGCTAGCCTGTTCTCTCACTCTCCTAGCCTCTCCACTGCTAGTCTGTTCTCTCTCTCCTAGCCTCTCCACTGCTAGCCTGTTCTCTCTCACTCTCCTAGCCTCTCCACTGCTAGCCTGTTCTCTCTCATTCTCCTAGCCTCTCCACTGCTAGCCTGTTCTCTCACGCTCCTTAGCCTCTCCACTGCTAGCCTGTTCTCTCTCTCACTCTCCTAGCCTCTCCACTGCTAGCCTGTTCTCTCCACGGTCCTAGCCTCTCCACTGCTGCCCTGTTCTCTCTCTCCAAGCCTCTCCACTGCTAGCCTGTTCTCTCACTCTCCTAGCCTCTCCACTGCTAGCCTGTTCTCTCACCCTCTCCTAGCCTCTCCACTGCTAGCCTGTTCTCTCTCACTCTCCTAGCCTCTCCACTGCTCGCCTGTTCTCTCTCTCCTAGCCTCTCCACTGCTAGCCTGTTCTCTCTCACGCTCCTAGCCTCTCCACTGCTAGCCTGTGCTCTCACCCTCCTGGCCTCTCCACTGCTAGCCTGTTCTCTCACGCTCCTAGCCTCTCCACTGCTAGCCTATTCTCTCTCTCCTAGCCTCTCTACTGCTAGCCTGTTCTCTCACGCTCCTAGCCACTCCACTGCTAGCCTATTCTCTCACCCTCCTTAGCCTCTCCACTGCTAGCCTGTTCTCTCTCACTCTCCTAGCCTCTCCACTGCTAGCCTGTTCTCTCACACTCCTTAGCCTCTCCACTGCTAGCCTGTTCTCTCTCTCACACTCCTTAGCCTCTCCACTGCTAGCCTGTTCTCTCTCTCACTCTCCTAGCCTCTCCACTGCTAGCCTGTTCTCTCACGCTCCTAGCCTCTCCACTGCTAGCCTGTTCTCTCTCACGCTCCTAGCCTCTCCACTGCTGCCCTGTTCTCTCTCTCCAAGCCTCTCCACTGCTAGCCTGTTCTCTCACTCTCCTAGCCTCTCCACTGCTAGCCTGTTCTCTCACCCTCTCCTAGCCTCTCCACTGCTAGCCTGTTCTCTCACCCTCTCCTAGCCTCTCCACTGCTAGCCTGTTCTCTCTCCCTCTCCTAGCCTCTCCACTGCTCGCCTGCTCTCTCTCTCTCCTAGCCTCTCCACTGCTAGCCTGTTCTCTCTCACGCTCCTAGCCTCTCCACTGCTAGCCTGTTCTCTCACCCTCCTGGCCTCTCCACTGCTAGCCTGTTCTCTCACGCTCCTAGCCTCTCCACTGCTAGCCTGTTCTCTCACCCTCCTAGCCTCTCCACTGCTAGCCTGTTCTCTCACCCTCCTAGCCTCTCCACTGCTAGCCTGTTCTCTCACCTTCCTAGCCTCTCCACTGCTAGCCTGTTCTCTCTCACGCTCCTAGCCTCTCTACTGCTAGCCTGTTCTCTCACGCTCCTAGCCTCTCCACTGCTGCCCTGTTCTCTCTCTCCAAGCCTCTCCACTGCTAGCTTGTTCTCTCACTCTCCTAGCCTCTCCACTGCTAGCCTGTTCTCTCACCCTCTCCTAGCCTCTCCACTGCTAGCCTGTTCTCTCACCCTCCTAGCCTCTCCACTGCTAGCCTGTTCTCTCTCACTCTCCTAGCCTCTCCACTGCCTGCCTGTTCTCTCTCACTCTCCTAGCCTCTCCACTGCTAGCCTGTTCTCTCTCACGCTCCTAGCCTCTCCACTGCTAGCCTGTTCTCTCTCACGCTCCTAGCCTCTCCACTGCTAGCCTGTTCTCTCTCACTCTCCTAGCCTCTCCACTGCTAGCCTGTTCTCTCTCACCCTCCTAGCCTCTCTACTGCTAGCCTGTTCTCTCACGCTCCTAGCCTCTCCACTGCTAGCCTGTTCTCTCACGCTCCTAGCCTCTCCACTGCTAGCCTGTTCTCTCTCTCCTAGCCTCTCCACTGCTAGCCTGTTCTCTCACGCTCCTAGCCTCTCCACTGCTAGCCTGTTCTCTCTCACGCTCCTAGCCTCTCCACTGCTAGCCTGTTCTCTCACCCTCCTGGCCTCTCCACTGTTAGCCTGTTCTCTCACCCTCCTGGCCTCTCCACTGTTAGCCTGTTCTCTCACGCTCCTAGCCTCTCCACTGCTAGCCTATTCTCTCTCTCCTAGCCTCTCTACTGCTAGCCTGTTCTCTCACGCTCCTAGCCACTCCACTGCTAGCCTGTTCTCTCACCCTCCTAGCCTCTCCACTGCTTGCCTGTTGTCTCTCTCCTAGCCTCTCCACTGCTAGCCTGTTCTCTCACACTCCTTAGCCTCTCCACTGCTAGCCTGTTCTCTCTCTCACTCTCCTAGCCTCTCCACTGCTAGCCTGTTCGCTCTCACACTCCTAGCCTCTCTACTGCTTGCCTGTTCTCTCACTCTCCTTAGCCTCTCCACTGCTAGCCTGTTCTCTCACGCTCCTAGCCTCTCCACTGCTAGCCTGTTCTCTCTCACGCTCCTAGCCTCTCCACTGCTGCCCTGTTTTCTCTCTCCAAGCCTCTCCACTGCTAGCCTGTTCTCTCACTCTCCTAGCCTCTCCACTGCTAGCCTGTTCTCTCACCCTCTCCTAGCCTCTCCACTGCTAGCCTGTTCTCTCACCCTCCTGGCCTCTCCACTGCTAGCCTGTGCTCTCACGCTCCTAGCCTCTCCACTGCTAGCCTGTTCTCTCTCCTAGCCTCTCCACTGCTAGCCTGTTCTCTCACGCTCCTAGCCTCTCCACTGCTAGCCTGTTCTCTCACCCTCCTAGCCTCTCCACTGCTAGCCTGTTCTCTCACTCTCCTAGCCTCTCCACTGCTAGCCTGTTCTCTCACCCTCCTAGCCTCTCCACTGCTAGCCTGTTCTCTCACGCTCCTAGCCTCTCCACTGCTAGCCTGTTCTCTCACGCTCCTAGCCTCTCCACTGCTAGCCTGTTCTCTCTCACGCTCCTAGCCTCTCCACTGCTGCCCTGTTCTCTCTCTCCAAGCCTCTCCACTGCTAGCCTGTTCTCTCACTCTCCTAGCCTCTCCACTGCTAGCCTGTTCTCTCACCCCCTCTCCTAGCCTCTCCACTGCTAGCCTGTTCTCTCTCACTCTCCTAGCCTCTCCACTGCTAGCCTGTTCTCTCTCACTCTTCTAGCCTCTACACTGCTAGCCTGTTCTCTCACGCTCCTTAGCCTCTCCACTGCTAGCCTGTTCTCTCACGCTCCTAGCCTCTCCACTGCTAGCCTGTTCTCTCACCCTCCTAGCCTCTCCACTGCTAGCCTGTTCTCTCACGCTCCTAGCCTCTCCACTGCTAGCCTGTTCTCTCACCCTCCTAGCCTCTCCACTGCTAGCCTGTTCTCTCTCACTCTCCTAGCCTCTCCACTGCTAGCCTGTTCTCTCACCCTCCTAGCCTCTCCACTGCTAGCCTGTTCTCTCTCACTCTCCTAGCCTCTCCACTGCCTGCCTGTTCTCTCTCACTCTCCTAGCCTCTCCACTGCTAGCCAGTTCTCTCTCACGCTCCTAGCCTCTCCACTGCTAGCCTGTTCTCTCACGCTCCTAGCCTCTCCACTGCTAGCCTGTTCTCTCTCACGCTCCTAGCCTCTCCACTGCTGCCCTGTTCTCTCTCTCCAAGCCGCTCCACTGCTAGCCTGTTCTCTCACTCTCCTAGCCTCTCCACTGCTAGCCTGTTCTCTCACCCTCTCCTAGCCTCTCCACTGCTAGCCTGTTCTCTCACCCTCTCCTAGCCTCTCCACTGCTAGCTTGTTCTCTCTCACTCTCCTAGCCTCTCCACTGCTAGCCTGTTCTTTCTCACTCTTCTAGCCTCTCCACTGCTAGCCTGTTCTCTCACGCTCCTTAGCCTCTCCACTGCTAGCCTGTTCTCTCTCTCTCCTAGTCTCTCCACTGCTAGCCTGTTCTCTCTCACGCTCCTAGCCTCTCTACTGATAGCCTGTTCTCTCACTCTCCTTAGCCTCTCCACTGCTAGCCTGTTCTCTCACGCTCCTAGCCTCTCCACTGCTTGCCTGTTCTCTCTCACGCTCCTAGCCTCTCCACTGCTGCCCTGTTCTCTCTCTCCAAGCCTCTCCACTGCTAGCCTGTTCTCTCACTCTCCTAGCCTCTCTACTGCTAGCCTGTTCTCTCACCCTCTCCTAGCCTCTCCACTGCTAGCCTGTTCTCTCACCCTCTCCTAGCCTCTCCACTGCTAGCCTGTTCTCTCTCACTCTCCTAGCCTCTCCACTGCTCGCCTGTTCACTCTCTCTCTCCTAGCCTCTCTACTGCTAGCCTGTTCTCTCTCACGCTCCTAGCCTCTCCACTGCTAGCCTGTTCTCTCACCCTCCTGGCCTCTCCACTGCTAGCCTGTTCTCACGCTCCTAGCCTCTCCACTGCTAGCCTATTCTCTCTCTCCTAGCCTCTCTACTGCTAGCCTGTTCTCTCACGCTCCTAGCCACTCCACTGCTAGCCTGTTCTCTCACCCTCCTAGCCTCTCCACTGCTTGCCTGTTGTCTCGCTCTCCTAGCCTCTCCACTGCTAGCCTGTTCTTTCACACTCCTTAGCCTCTCCACTGCTAGCCTGTTCTCTCTCTCACTCTCCTAGCCTCTCCACTGCTAGCCTGTTCTCTCTCACACTCCTAGCCTCTCTACTGCTAGCCTGTTCTCTCACTCTCCTTAGCCTCTCCACTGCTAGCCTGTTCTCTCACGCTCCTAGCCTCTCCACTGCTAGCCTGTTCTCTCTCACGCTCCTAGCCTCTCCACTGTTGCCCTGTTCTCTCTCTCCAAGCCTCTCCACTGCTAGCCTGTTCTCTCACTCTCCTAGCCTCTCCACTGCTAGCCTGTTCTCTCACCCT
The DNA here is from genome assembly GCF_048934315.1 of Petromyzon marinus. Classification (NCBI taxonomy): domain Eukaryota; kingdom Metazoa; phylum Chordata; class Hyperoartia; order Petromyzontiformes; family Petromyzontidae; genus Petromyzon; species Petromyzon marinus. The sequence goes on along the minus strand of NW_027422704.1, from coordinate 88,309 downwards.
CTCCTAGCCTCTCCACTGCTAGCCTGTTTTCTCACCCTCTCCTAGCCTCTCCACTGCTAGCCTGTTCTCTCTCACTCTCCTAGCCTCTCCACTGCTCGCCTGTTCTCTCTCTCTCTCCTAGCCTCTCCACTGCTAGCCTGTTCTCTCTCACGCTCCTAGCCTCTCCACTGCTAGCCTGTTCTCTCACCCTCCTGGCCTCTCCACTGCTAGCCTGTTCTCTCACGCTCCTAGCCTCTTCACTGCTAGCTTGTTCTCTCTCTCCTAGCCTCTCCACTGCTAGCCTGTTCTCTCACGCTCCTAGCCTCTCCACTGCTAGCCTGTTCTCTCACCCTCCTAGCCTCTCCACTGCTAGCCTGTTCTCTCACTCTCCTAGCCTCTCCACTGCTAGCCTGTTCTCTCACGCTCCTAGCCTCTCCACTGCTAGCCTGTTCTCTCACCCTCCTAGCCTCTCCACTGCTAGCCTGTTCTCTCTCACTCTCCTAGCCTCTCCACTGCTAGCCTGTTCTCTCACCCTCCTAGCCTCTCCACTGCTAGCCTGTTCTCTCTCACTCTCCTAGCCTCTCCACTGCCTGCCTGTTCTCTCTCACTCTCCTAGCCTCTCCACTGCTAGCCAGTTCTCTCACCCTCCTAGCCTCTCCACTGCTAGCCTGTTCTCTCTCTCACTCTCCTAGCCTCTCCACTGCTAGCCTGTTCTCTCTCACGCTCCTAGCCTCTCTACTGCTAGCCTGTTCTCTCACTCTCCTTAGCCTCTCCACTGCTAGCCTGTTCTCTCACGCTCCTAGCCTCTCCACTGCTGCCCTGTTCTCTCTCTCCAAGCCTCTCCACTGCTAGCCTGTTCTCTCACCCTCCTGGCCTCTCCACTACTAGCCTGTTCTCTCACGCTCCTAGCCTCTCCACTGCTAGCCTGTTCTCTCTCTCCTAGCCTCTCCACTGCTAGCCTGTTCTCTCACGCTCCTCGCCTCTCCACTGCTAGCCTGTTCTCTCACCCTCCTAGCCTCTCCACTGCTAGCCTGTTCTCTCACTCTCCTAGCCTCTCCACTGCTAGCCTGTTCTCTCACCCTCCTAGCCTCTCCACTGCTAGCCTGTTCTCTCTCACTCTCCTAGCCTCTCCACTGCCTGCCTGTTCTCTCACTCTCCTAGCCTCTCCACTGCTAGCCTGTTCTCTCTCATGCTCCTAGCCTCTCCACTGCTAGCCTGTTCTCTCACCCTCCTAGCCTCTCCACTGCTAGCCTGTTCTCTCACCCTCCTAGCCTCTCCACTGCTAGCCTGTTCTCTCTCACTCTCCTAGCCTCTCCACTGCCTGCCTGTTCTCTCTCACTCTCCTAGCCTCTCCACTGCTAGCCTGTTCTCTCACGCTCCTAGCCTCTCCACTGCTAGCCTGTTCTCTCACCCTCCTAGCCTCTCCACTGCTAGCCTGTTCTCTCTCACTCTCCTAGCCTCTCCACTGCTAGCCTGTTCTCTCACCCTCCTAGCCTCTCCACTGCTAGCCTGTTCTCTCTCACTCTCCTAGCCTCTCCACTGCCTGCCTGTTCTCTCTCACTCTCCTAGCCTCTCCACTGCTAGCCAGTTCTCTCTCACGCTCCTAGCCTCTCCACTGCTAGCCTGTTCTCTCACGCTCCTAGCCTCTCCACTGCTAGCCTGTTCTCTCTCACGCTCCTAGCCTCTCCACTGCTGCCCTGTTCTCTCTCTCCAAGCCGCTCCACTGCTAGCCTGTTCTCTCACTCTCCTAGCCTCTCCACTGCTAGCCTGTTCTCTCACCCTCTCCTAGCCTCTCCACTGCTAGCCTGTTCTCTCACCCTCTCCTAGCCTCTCCACTGCTAGCTTGTTCTCTCTCACTCTCCTAGCCTCTCCACTGCTAGCCTGTTCTTTCTCACTCTTCTAGCCTCTCCACTGCTAGCCTGTTCTCTCACGCTCCTTAGCCTCTCCACTGCTAGCCTGTTCTCTCTCTCTCCTAGCCTCTCCACTGCTAGCCTGTTCTCTCTCACGCTCCTAGCCTCTCCACTGCTGCCCTGTTCTCTCTCTCCAAGCCTCTCCACTGCTAGCCTGTTCTCTCACTCTCCTAGCCTCTCTACTGCTAGCCTGTTCTCTCACCCTCTCCTAGCCTCTCCACTGCTAGCCTGTTCTCTCACCCTCTCCTAGCCTCTCCACTGCTAGCCTGTTCTCTCTCACTCTCCTAGCCTCTCCACTGCTCGCCTGTTCACTCTCTCTCTCCTAGCCTCTCTACTGCTAGCCTGTTCTCTCTCACGCTCCTAGCCTCTCCACTGCTAGCCTGTTCTCTCACCCTCCTGGCCTCTCCACTGCTAGCCTGTTCTCACGCTCCTAGCCTCTCCACTGCTAGCCTATTCTCTCTCTCCTAGCCTCTCTACTGCTAGCCTGTTCTCTCACGCTCCTAGCCACTCCACTGCTAGCCTGTTCTCTCACCCTCCTAGCCTCTCCACTGCTTGCCTGTTGTCTCGCTCTCCTAGCCTCTCCACTGCTAGCCTGTTCTTTCACACTCCTTAGCCTCTCCACTGCTAGCCTGTTCTCTCTCTCACTCTCCTAGCCTCTCCACTGCTAGCCTGTTCTCTCTCACACTCCTAGCCTCTCTACTGCTAGCCTGTTCTCTCACTCTCCTTAGCCTCTCCACTGCTAGCCTGTTCTCTCACGCTCCTAGCCTCTCCACTGCTAGCCTGTTCTCTCTCACGCTCCTAGCCTCTCCACTGCTGCCCTGTTCTCTCTCTCCAAGCCTCTCCACTGCTAGCCTGTTCTCTCACTCTCCTAGCCTCTCCACTGCTAGCCTGTTCTCTCACCCTCTCCCTAGCCTCTCCACTGCTAGCCTGTTTTCTCACCCTCTCCTAGCCTCTCCACTGCTAGCCTGTTCTCTCTCACTCTCCTAGCCTCTCCACTGCTCGCCTGTTCTCTCTCTCTCTCCTAGCCTCTCCACTGCTAGCCTGTTCTCTCTCACGCTCCTAGCCTCTCCACTGCTAGCCTGTTCTCTCACCCTCCTGGCCTCTCCACTGCTAGCCTGTTCTCTCACGCTCCTAGCCTCTTCACTGCTAGCTTGTTCTCTCTCTCCTAGCCTCTCCACTGCTAGCCTGTTCTCTCACGCTCCTAGCCTCTCCACTGCTAGCCTGTTCTCTCACCCTCCTAGCCTCTCCACTGCTAGCCTGTTCTCTCACTCTCCTAGCCTCTCCACTGCTAGCCTGTTCTCTCACGCTCCTAGCCTCTCCACTGCTAGCCTGTTCTCTCACCCTCCTAGCCTCTCCACTGCTAGCCTGTTCTCTCTCACTCTCCTAGCCTCTCCACTGCTAGCCTGTTCTCTCACCCTCCTAGCCTCTCCACTGCTAGCCTGTTCTCTCTCACTCTCCTAGCCTCTCCACTGCCTGCCTGTTCTCTCTCACTCTCCTAGCCTCTCCACTGCTAGCCAGTTCTCTCACCCTCCTAGCCTCTCCACTGCTAGCCTGTTCTCTCTCTCACTCTCCTAGCCTCTCCACTGCTAGCCTGTTCTCTCTCACGCTCCTAGCCTCTCTACTGCTAGCCTGTTCTCTCACTCTCCTTAGCCTCTCCACTGCTAGCCTGTTCTCTCACGCTCCTAGCCTCTCCACTGCTGCCCTGTTCTCTCTCTCCAAGCCTCTCCACTGCTAGCCTGTTCTCTCACCCTCCTGGCCTCTCCACTACTAGCCTGTTCTCTCACGCTCCTAGCCTCTCCACTGCTAGCCTGTTCTCTCTCTCCTAGCCTCTCCACTGCTAGCCTGTTCTCTCACGCTCCTCGCCTCTCCACTGCTAGCCTGTTCTCTCACCCTCCTAGCCTCTCCACTGCTAGCCTGTTCTCTCACTCTCCTAGCCTCTCCACTGCTAGCCTGTTCTCTCACCCTCCTAGCCTCTCCACTGCTAGCCTGTTCTCTCTCACTCTCCTAGCCTCTCCACTGCCTGCCTGTTCTCTCACTCTCCTAGCCTCTCCACTGCTAGCCTGTTCTCTCTCATGCTCCTAGCCTCTCCACTGCTAGCCTGTTCTCTCACCCTCCTAGCCTCTCCACTGCTAGCCTGTTCTCTCACCCTCCTAGCCTCTCCACTGCTAGCCTGTTCTCTCTCACTCTCCTAGCCTCTCCACTGCCTGCCTGTTCTCTCTCACTCTCCTAGCCTCTCCACTGCTAGCCTGTTCTCTCACGCTCCTAGCCTCTCCACTGTTAGCCTGTTCTCTCACCCTCCTAGCCTCTCCACTGCTAGCCTGTTCTCTCTCACTCTCCTAGCCTCTCCACTGCTAGCCTGTTCTCTCACCCTCCTAGCCTCTCCACTGCTAGCCTGTTCTCTCTCACTCTCCTAGCCTCTCCACTGCCTGCCTGTTCTCTCTCACTCTCCTAGCCTCTCCACTGCTAGCCAGTTCTCTCTCACGCTCCTAGCCTCTCCACTGCTAGCCTGTTCTCTCACGCTCCTAGCCTCTCCACTGCTAGCCTGTTCTCTCTCACGCTCCTAGCCTCTCCACTGCTGCCCTGTTCTCTCTCTCCAAGCCGCTCCACTGCTAGCCTGTTCTCTCACTCTCCTAGCCTCTCCACTGCTAGCCTGTTCTCTCACCCTCTCCTAGCCTCTCCACTGCTAGCCTGTTCTCTCACCCTCTCCTAGCCTCTCCACTGCTAGCTTGTTCTCTCTCACTCTCCTAGCCTCTCCACTGCTAGCCTGTTCTTTCTCACTCTTCTAGCCTCTCCACTGCTAGCCTGTTCTCTCACGCTCCTTAGCCTCTCCACTGCTAGCCTGTTCTCTCTCTCTCCTAGCCTCTCCACTGCTAGCCTGTTCTCTCTCACGCTCCTAGCCTCTCTACTGATAGCCTGTTCTCTCACTCTCCTTAGCCTCTCCACTGCTAGCCTGTTCTCTCACGCTCCTAGCCTCTCCACTGCTTGCCTGTTCTCTCTCACGCTCCTAGCCTCTCCACTGCTGCCCTGTTCTCTCTCTCCAAGCCTCTCCACTGCTAGCCTGTTCTCTCACTCTCCTAGCCTCTCTACTGCTAGCCTGTTCTCTCACCCTCTCCTAGCCTCTCCACTGCTAGCCTGTTCTCTCACCCTCTCCTAGCCTCTCCACTGCTAGCCTGTTCTCTCTCACTCTCCTAGCCTCTCCACTGCTCGCCTGTTCTCTCTCTCTCTCCTAGCCTCTCTACTGCTAGCCTGTTCTCTCTCACGCTCCTAGCCTCTCCACTGCTAGCCTGTTCTCTCACCCTCCTGGCCTCTCCACTGCTAGCCTGTTCTCACGCTCCTAGCCTCTCCACTGCTAGCCTATTCTCTCTCTCCTAGCCTCTCTACTGCTAGCCTGTTCTCTCACGCTCCTAGCCACTCCACTGCTAGCCTGTTCTCTCACCCTCCTAGCCTCTCCACTGCTTGCCTGTTGTCTCGCTCTCCTAGCCTCTCCACTGCTAGCCTGTTCTTTCACACTCCTTAGCCTCTCCACTGCTAGCCTGTTCTCTCTCTCACTCTCCTAGCCTCTCCACTGCTAGCCTGTTCTCTCTCACACTCCTAGCCTCTCTACTGCTAGCCTGTTCTCTCACTCTCCTTAGCCTCTCCACTGCTAGCCTGTTCTCTCACGCTCCTAGCCTCTCCACTGCTAGCCTGTTCTCTCTCACGCTCCTAGCCTCTCCACTGCTGCCCTGTTCTCTCTCTCCAAGCCTCTCCACTGCTAGCCTGTTCTCTCACCCTCTCCTAGCCTCTCCACTGCTAGCCTGTTTTCTCACCCTCTCCTAGCCTCTCCACTGCTAGCCTGTTCTCTCTCACTCTCCTAGCCTCTCCACTGCTCGCCTGTTCTCTCTCTCTCTCCTAGCCTCTCCACTGCTAGCCTGTTCTCTCTCACGCTCCTAGCCTCTCCACTGCTAGCCTGTTCTCTCACCCTCCTGGCCTCTCCACTGCTAGCCTGTTCTCTCACGCTCCTAGCCTCTCCACTGCTAGCTTGTTCTCTCTCTCCTAGCCTCTCCACTGCTAGCCTGTTCTCTCACGCTCCTAGCCTCTCCACTGCTCGCCTGTTCTCTCTCTCTCTCCTAGCCTCTCCACTGCTAGCCTGTTCTCTCTCACGCTCCTAGCCTCTCCACTGCTAGCCTGTTCTCTCACCCTCCTGGCCTCTCCACTGCTAGCCTGTTCTCTCACGCTCCTAGCCTCTCCACTGCTAGCTTGTTCTCTCTCTCCTAGCCTCTCCACTGCTAGCCTGTTCTCTCACGCTCCTAGCCTCTCCACTGCTAGCCTGTTCTCTCACCCTCCTAGCCTCTCCACTGCTAGCCTGTTCTCTCACTCTCCTAGCCTCTCCACTGCTAGCCTGTTCTCTCACGCTCCTAGCCTCTCCACTGCTAGCCTGTTCTCTCACCCTCCTAGCCTCTCCACTGCTAGCCTGTTCTCTCTCACTCTCCTAGCCTCTCCACTGCCTGCCTGTTCTCTCACTCTCCTAGCCTCTCCACTGCTAGCCTGTTCTCTCTCATGCTCCTAGCCTCTCCACTGCTAGCCTGTTCTCTCACCCTCCTAGCCTCTCCACTGCTAGCCTGTTCTCTCACCCTCCTAGCCTCTCCACTGCTAGCCTGTTCTCTCACCCTCCTAGCCTCTCCACTGCTAGCCTGTTCTCTCTCACTCTCCTAGCCTCTCCACTGCCTGCCTGTTCTCTCTCACTCTCCTAGCCTCTCCACTGCTAGCCTGTTCTCTCACGCTCCTAGCCTCTCCACTGCTAGCCTGTTCTCTCACCCTCCTAGCCTCTCCACTGCTAGCCTGTTCTCTCTCACTCTCCTAGCCTCTCCACTGCTAGCCTGTTCTCTCACCCTCCTAGCCTCTCCACTGCTAGCCTGTTCTCTCTCACTCTCCTAGCCTCTCCACTGCCTGCCTGTTCTCTCTCACTCTCCTAGCCTCTCCACTGCTAGCCAGTTCTCTCTCACGCTCCTAGCCTCTCCACTGCTAGCCTGTTCTCTCACGCTCCTAGCCTCTCCACTGCTAGCCTGTTCTCTCTCACGCTCCTAGCCTCTCCACTGCTGCCCTGTTCTCTCTCTCCAAGCCGCTCCACTGCTAGCCTGTTCTCTCACTCTCCTAGCCTCTCCACTGCTAGCCTGTTCTCTCACCCTCTCCTAGCCTCTCCACTGCTAGCCTGTTCTCTCACCCTCTCCTAGCCTCTCCACTGCTAGCTTGTTCTCTCTCACTCTCCTAGCCTCTCCACTGCTAGCCTGTTCTTTCTCACTCTTCTAGCCTCTCCACTGCTAGCCTGTTCTCTCACGCTCCTTAGCCTCTCCACTGCTAGCCTGTTCTCTCTCTCTCCTAGCCTCTCCACTGCTAGCCTGTTCTCTCTCACGCTCCTAGCCTCTCTACTGATAGCCTGTTCTCTCACTCTCCTTAGCCTCTCCACTGCTAGCCTGTTCTCTCACGCTCCTAGCCTCTCCACTGCTTGCCTGTTCTCTCTCACGCTCCTAGCCTCTCCACTGCTGCCCTGTTCTCTCTCTCCAAGCCTCTCCACTGCTAGCCTGTTCTCTCACTCTCCTAGCCTCTCTACTGCTAGCCTGTTCTCTCACCCTCTCCTAGCCTCTCCACTGCTAGCCTGTTCTCTCACCCTCTCCTAGCCTCTCCACTGCTAGCCTGTTCTCTCTCACTCTCCTAGCCTCTCCACTGCTCGCCTGTTCTCTCTCTCTCTCCTAGCCTCTCTACTGCTAGCCTGTTCTCTCTCACGCTCCTAGCCTCTCCACTGCTAGCCTGTTCTCTCACCCTCCTGGCCTCTCCACTGCTAGCCTGTTCTCACGCTCCTAGCCTCTCCACTGCTAGCCTATTCTCTCTCTCCTAGCCTCTCTACTGCTAGCCTGTTCTCTCACGCTCCTAGCCACTCCACTGCTAGCCTGTTCTCTCACCCTCCTAGCCTCTCCACTGCTTGCCTGTTGTCTCGCTCTCCTAGCCTCTCCACTGCTAGCCTGTTCTTTCACACTCCTTAGCCTCTCCACTGCTAGCCTGTTCTCTCTCTCACTCTCCTAGCCTCTCCACTGCTAGCCTGTTCTCTCTCACACTCCTAGCCTCTCTACTGCTAGCCTGTTCTCTCACTCTCCTTAGCCTCTCCACTGCTAGCCTGTTCTCTCACGCTCCTAGCCTCTCCACTGCTAGCCTGTTCTCTCTCACGCTCCTAGCCTCTCCACTGCTGCCCTGTTCTCTCTCTCCAAGCCTCTCCACTGCTAGCCTGTTCTCTCACTCTCCTAGCCTCTCCACTGCTAGCCTGTTCTCTCACCCTCTCCTAGCCTCTCCACTGCTAGCCTGTTTTCTCACCCTCTCCTAGCCTCTCCACTGCTAGCCTGTTCTCTCTCACTCTCCTAGCCTCTCCACTGCTCGCCTGTTCTCTCTCTCTCTCCTAGCCTCTCCACTGCTAGCCTGTTCTCTCTCACGCTCCTAGCCTCTCCACTGCTAGCCTGTTCTCTCACCCTCCTGGCCTCTCCACTGCTAGCCTGTTCTCTCACGCTCCTAGCCTCTCCACTGCTAGCTTGTTCTCTCTCTCCTAGCCTCTCCACTGCTAGCCTGTTCTCTCACGCTCCTAGCCTCTCCACTGCTAGCCTGTTCTCTCACCCTCCTAGCCTCTCCACTGCTAGCCTGTTCTCTCACTCTCCTAGCCTCTCCACTGCTAGCCTGTTCTCTCACGCTCCTAGCCTCTCCACTGCTAGCCTGTTCTCTCACCCTCCTAGCCTCTCCACTGCTAGCCTGTTCTCTCTCACTCTCCTAGCCTCTCCACTGCTAGCCTGTTCTCTCACCCTCCTAGCCTCTCCACTGCTAGCCTGTTCTCTCTCACTCTCCTAGCCTCTCCACTGCCTGCCTGTTCTCTCTCACTCTCCTAGCCTCTCCACTGCTAGCCAGTTCTCTCACCCTCCTAGCCTCTCCACTGCTAGCCTGTTCTCTCTCTCACTCTCCTAGCCTCTCCACTGCTAGCCTGTTCTCTCTCACGCTCCTAGCCTCTCTACTGCTAGCCTGTTCTCTCACTCTCCTTAGCCTCTCCACTGCTAGCCTGTTCTCTCACGCTCCTAGCCTCTCCACTGCTGCCCTGTTCTCTCTCTCCAAGCCTCTCCACTGCTAGCCTGTTCTCTCACCCTCCTGGCCTCTCCACTACTAGCCTGTTCTCTCACGCTCCTAGCCTCTCCACTGCTAGCCTGTTCTCTCTCTCCTAGCCTCTCCACTGCTAGCCTGTTCTCTCACGCTCCTCGCCTCTCCACTGCTAGCCTGTTCTCTCACCCTCCTAGCCTCTCCACTGCTAGCCTGTTCTCTCACTCTCCTAGCCTCTCCACTGCTAGCCTGTTCTCTCACCCTCCTAGCCTCTCCACTGCTAGCCTGTTCTCTCTCACTCTCCTAGCCTCTCCACTGCCTGCCTGTTCTCTCACTCTCCTAGCCTCTCCACTGCTAGCCTGTTCTCTCTCATGCTCCTAGCCTCTCCACTGCTAGCCTGTTCTCTCACCCTCCTAGCCTCTCCACTGCTAGCCTGTTCTCTCACCCTCCTAGCCTCTCCACTGCTAGCCTGTTCTCTCTCACTCTCCTAGCCTCTCCACTGCCTGCCTGTTCTCTCTCACTCTCCTAGCCTCTCCACTGCTAGCCTGTTCTCTCTCACGCTCCTAGCCTCTCCACTGCTAGCCTGTTCTCTCTCACGCTCCTAGCCTCTCCACTGCTAGCCTGTTCTCTCACCCTCCTAGCCTCTCCACTGCTAGCCTGTTCTCTCTCACGCTCCTAGCCTCTCTACTGCTAGCCTGTTCTCTCTCACTCTCCTAGCCTCTCCACTGCTAGCCTGTTCTCTCTCATTCTCCTAGCCTCTCCACTGCTAGCCTGTTCTCTCACGTTCCTTAGCCTCTCCACTGCTAGCCTGTTCTCTCTCTCACTCTCCTAGCCTCTCCACTGCTAGCCTGTTCTCTCTCACGGTCCTAGCCTCTCCACTGCTGCCCTGTTCTCTTTCTCCAAGCCTCCACTGCTAGCCTGTTCTCTCACGTTCCTTAGCCTCTCCACTGCTAGCCTGTTCTCTCTCTCACTCTCCTAGCCTCTCCACTGCTAGCCTGTTCTCTCTCACGGTCCTAGCCTCTCCACTGCTGCCCTGTTCTCTTTCTCCAAGCCTCCACTGCTAGCCTGTTCTCTCACTCTCCTAGCCTCTCCACTGCTAGCCTGTTCTCTCACCCTCTCCTAGCCTCTCCACTGCTAGCCTGTTCTCTCACCCTCTCCTAGCCTCTCCACTGCTAGCCTGTTCTCTCTCACTCTCCTAGCCTCTCCGCTGCTCGCCTGTTCTCTCTCTCTCTCCTAGCCTCTCCACTGCTAGCCTGTTCTCTCTCACGCTCCTAGCCTCTCCACTGCTAGCCTGTGCTCTCACCCTCCTGGCCTCTCCACTGCTAGCCTGTTCTCTCACGCTCCTAGCCTCTCCACTGCTAGCCTATTCTCTCTCTCCTAGCCTCTCTACTGCTAGCCTGTTCTCTCACGCTCCTAGCCACTCCACTGCTAGCCTGTTCTCTCACACTCCTTAGCCTCTCCACTGCTAGCCTGTTCTCTCTCTCACACTCCTTAGCCTCTCCACTGCTAGCCTGTTCTCTCTCTCACTCTCCTAGCCTCTCCACTGCTAGCCTGTTCTCTCTCACGCTCCTAGCCTCTCTACTGCTAGCCTGTTCTCTCACTCTCCTTAGCCTCTCCACTGCTAGCCTGTTCTCTCACGCTCCTAGCCTCTCCACTGCTAGCCTGTTCTCTCTCACGCTCCTAGCCTCTCCACTGCTGCCCTGTTCTCTCTCTCCAAGCCTCTCCACTGCTAGCCTGTTCTCTCACTCTCCTAGCCTCTCCACTGCTAGCCTGTTCTCTCACCCTCTCCTAGCCTCTCCACTGCTAGCCTGTTCTCTCACCCTCTCCTAGCCTATCCACTGCTAGCCTGTTCTCTCTCCCTCTCCTAGACTCTCCACTGCTCGCCTGCTCTCTCTCTCTCCTAGCCTCTCCACTGCTAGCCTGTTCTCTCTCACGCTCCTAGCCTCTCCACTGCTAGCCTGTTCTCTCACCCTCCTGGCCTCTCCACTGCTAGCCTGTTCTCTCACGCTCCTAGCCTCTCCACTGCTAGCCTGTTCTCTCACCCTCCTAGCCTCTCCACTGCTAGCCTGTTCTCTCACTCTCCTAGCCTCTCCACTGCTAGCCTGTTCTCTCACCCTCCTAGCCTCTCCACTGCTAGCCTGTTCTCTCACCTTCCTAGCCTCTCCACTGCTAGCCTGTTCTCTCTCACGCTCCTAGCCTCTCTACTGCTAGCCTGTTCTCTCACGCTCCTAGCCTCTCCACTGCTGCCCTGTTCTCTCTCTCCAAGCCTCTCCACTGCTAGCTTGTTCTCTCACTCTCCTAGCCTCTCCACTGCTAGCCTGTTCTCTCACCCTCTCCTAGCCTCTCCACTGCTAGCCTGTTCTCTCACCCTCTCCTAGCCTCTCCACTGCTAGCCTGTTCTCTCTCCCTCTCCTAGTCTCTCCACTGCTCGCCTGTTCTCTCACCCTCCTGGCCTCTCCACTGCTAGCCTGTTCTCTCACGCTCCTAGCCTCTCCACTGCTAGCCTGTTCTCTCACCCTCCTAGCCTCTCCACTGCTAGCCTGTTCTCTCACCCTCCTAGCCTCTCCACTGCTAGCCTGTTCTCTCACTCTCCTAGCCTCTCCACTGCTAGCCTGTTCTCTCACCCTCCTAGCCTCTCCACTGCTAGCCTGTTCTCTCACCTTCCTAGCCTCTCCACTGCTAGCCTGTTCTCTCTCACGCTCCTAGCCTCTCTACTGCTAGCCTGTTCTCTCACGCTCCTAGCCTCTTCACTGCTAGCCTGTTCTCTCACTCTCCTAGCCTCTCCACTGCTAGCCTGTTCTCTCACTCTCCTAGCCTCTCCACTGCTAGCCTGTTCTCTCACTCTCCTAGCCTCTCCACTGCTAGCCTGTTCTCTCTCACTCTCCTAGCCTCTCCACTGCTAGCCTGTTCTCTCTCACTCTCCTAGCCTCTCCACTGCTAGCCTGTTCTCTCACTCTCCTAGCCTCTCCACTGCTAGCCTGTTCTCTCACTCTCCTAGCCTCTCCACTGCTAGCCTGTTCTCTCACTCTCCTAGCCTCTCCACTGCTAGCCTGTTCTCTCTCTCCTAGCCTCTCCACTGCTAGCCTGTTCTCTCTCACTCTCCTAGCCTCTCCACTGCTAGCCTGTTCTCTCTCACTCTCCTAGCCTCTCCACTGCTAGCCTGTTCTCTCTCACTCTCCTAGCCTCTCCACTGCTAGCCTGTTCTCTCTCACGCTCCTAGCCTCTCTACTGCTAGCCTGTTCTCTCACTCTCATAGCCTCTCCACGGCTAGCCTGTTCTCTCTCACCCTCCTAGCCTCTCTACTGCTATCCTGTTCTCTCACGCTCCTAGCCTCTCCACTGCTAGCCTGTTCTCTCACGCTCCTTAGCCTCTCCACTGCTAGCCTGTTCTCTCTCTCACTCTCCTAGCCTCTCCACTGCTAGCCTGTTCTCTCTCACGCTCCTAGCCTCTCTACTGCTAGCCTGTTCTCTCACTCTCCTTAGCCTCTCCACTGCTAGCCTGTTCTCTCACGCTCCTAGCCTCTCCACTGCTGCCCTGTTCTCTATCTCCAAGCCTCTCCACTGCTAGCCTGTTCTCTCACCCTCCTGGCCTCTCCACTACTAGCCTGTTCTCTCACGCTCCTAGCCTCTCCACTGCTAGCCTGTTCTCTCTCTCCTAGCCTCTCCACTGCTAGCCTGTTCTCTCACGCTCCTCGCCTCTCCACTGCTAGCCTGTTCTCTCACCCTCCTAGCCTCTCCACTGCTAGCCTGTTCTCTCACTCTCCTAGCCTCTCCACTGCTAGCCTGTTCTCTCACCCTCCTAGCCTCTCCACTGCTAGCCTGTTCTCTCTCACTCTCCTAGCCTCTCCACTGCCTGCCTGTTCTCTCACTCTCCTAGCCTCTCCACTGCTAGCCTGTTCTCTCTCATGCTCCTAGCCTCTCCACTGCTAGCCTGTTCTCTCACCCTCCTAGCCTCTCCACTGCTAGCCTGTTCTCTCCCCCTCCTAGCCTCTCCACTGCTAGCCTGTTCTCTCTCACTCTCCTAGCCTCTCCACTGCCTGCCTGTTCTCTCTCACTCTCCTAGCCTCTCCACTGCTAGCCTGTTCTCTCTCACGCTCCTAGCCTCTCCACTGCTAGCCTGTTCTCTCACCCTCCTAGCCTCTCCACTGCTAGCCTGTTCTCTCCCCCTCCTAGCCTCTCCACTGCTAGCCTGTTCTCTCTCACTCTCCTAGCCTCTCCACTGCCTGCCTGTTCTCTCTCACTCTCCTAGCCTCTCCACTGCTAGCCTGTTCTCTCTCACGCTCCTAGCCTCTCCACTGCTAGCCTGTTCTCTCACCCTCCTAGCCTCTCCACTGCTAGCCTGTTCTCTCTCACGCTCCTAGCCTCTCTACTGCTAGCCTGTTCTCTCACGCTCCTAGCCTCTCCACTGCTAGCCTGTTCTCTCACTCTCCTAGCCTCTCCACTGCTAGCCTGTTCTCTCACTCTCCTAGCCTCCACTGCTAGTCTGTTCTCTCTCTCCTAGCCTCTCCACTGCTAGCCTGTTCTCTCTCACGCTCCTAGCCTCTCTACTGCTAGCCTGTTCTCTCACGCTCCTAGCCTCTCCACTGCTAGCCTGTTCTCTCTCTCCTAGCCTCTCCACTGCTAGCCTGTTCTCTCACGCTCCTCGCCTCTCCACTGCTAGCCTGTTCTCTCACCCTCCTAGCCTCTCCACTGCTAGCCTGTTCTCTCACTCTCCTAGCCTCTCCACTGCTAGCCTGTTCTCTCACCCTCCTAGCCTCTCCACTGCTAGCCTGTTCTCTCTCACTCTCCTAGCCTCTCCACTGCCTGCCTGTTCTCTCACTCTCCTAGCCTCTCCACTGCTAGCCTGTTCTCTCTCATGCTCCTAGCCTCTCCACTGCTAGCCTGTTCTCTCACCCTCCTAGCCTCTCCACTGCTAGCCTGTTCTCTCCCCCTCCTAGCCTCTCCACTGCTAGCCTGTTCTCTCTCACTCTCCTAGCCTCTCCACTGCCTGCCTGTTCTCTCTCACTCTCCTAGCCTCTCCACTGCTAGCCTGTTCTCTCTCACGCTCCTAGCCTCTCCACTGCTAGCCTGTTCTCTCACCCTCCTAGCCTCTCCACTGCTAGCCTGTTCTCTCTCACGCTCCTAGCCTCTCTACTGCTAGCCTGTTCTCTCACGCTCCTAGCCTCTCCACTGCTAGCCTGTTCTCTCACTCTCCTAGCCTCTCCACTGCTAGCCTGTTCTCTCACTCTCCTAGCCTCCACTGCTAGTCTGTTCTCTCTCTCCTAGCCTCTCCACTGCTAGCCTGTTCTCTCTCACTCTCCTAGCCTCTCCACTGCTAGCCTGTTCTCTCTCATTCTCCTAGCCTCTCCACTGCTAGCCTGTTCTCTCACGCTCCTTAGCCTCTCCACTGCTAGCCTGTTCTCTCTCTCACTCTCCTAGCCTCTCCACTGCTAGCCTGTTCTCTCTCACGGTCCTAGCCTCTCCACTGCTGCCCTGTTCTCTCTCTCCAAGCCTCTCCACTGCTAGCCTGTTCTCTCACTCTCCTAGCCTCTCCACTGCTAGCCTGTTCTCTCACCCTCTCCTAGCCTCTCCACTGCTAGCCTGTTCTCTCACCCTCTCCTAGCCTCTCCACTGCTAGCCTGTTCTCTCTCTCTCTCCTAGCCTCTCCACTGCTAGCCTGTTCTCTCTCACGCTCCTAGCCTCTCCACTTCTAGCCTGTGCTCTCACCCTCCTGGCCTCTCCACTGCTAGCCTGTTCTCTCACGCTCCTAGCCTCTCCACTGCTAGCCTATTCTCTCTCTCCTAGCCTCTCTACTGCTAGCCTGTTCTCTCACGCTCCTAGCCACTCCACTGCTAGCCTATTCTCTCACCCTCCTTAGCCTCTCCACTGCTAGCCTGTTCTCTCTCACTCTCCTAGCCTCTCCACTGCTAGCCTGTTCTCTCACACTCCTTAGCCTCCACTGCTAGCCTGTTCTCTCTCTCACACTCCTTAGCCTCTCCACTGCTAGCCTGTTCTCTCTCTCACTCTCCTAGCCTCTCCACTGCTAGCCTGTTCTCTCTCACGCTCCTAGCCTCTCTACTGCTAGCCTGTTCTCTCACTCTCCTTAGCCTCTCCACTGCTAGCCTGTTCTCTCACGCTCCTAGCCTCTCCACTGCTAGCCTGTTCTCTCACACTCCTTAGCCTCCACTGCTAGCCTGTTCTCTCTCTCACACTCCTTAGCCTCTCCACTGCTAGCCTGTTCTCTCTCTCACTCTCCTAGCCTCTCCACTGCTAGCCTGTTCTCTCTCACGCTCCTAGCCTCTCTACTGCTAGCCTGTTCTCTCACTCTCCTTAGCCTCTCCACTGCTAGCCTGTTCTCTCACGCTCCTAGCCTCTCCACTGCTGCCCTGTTCTCTCTCTCCAAGCCTCTCCACTGCTAGCCTGTTCTCTCACTCTCCTAGCCTCTCCACTGCTAGCCTGTTCTCTCACCCTCTCCTAGCCTCTCCACTGCTAGCCTGTTCTCTCACCCTCTCCTAGCCTCTCCACTGCTAGCCTGTTCTCTCTCCCTCTCCTAGCCTCTCCACTGCTCGCCTGCTCTCTCTCTCTCCTAGCCTCTCCACTGCTAGCCTGTTCTCTCTCACGCTCCTAGCCTCACCACTGCTAGCCTGTTCTCTCACCCTCCTGGCCTCTCCACTGCTAGCCTGTTCTCTCACGCTCCTAGCCTCTCCACTGCTAGCCTGTTCTCTCACCCTCCTAGCCTCTCCACTGCTAGCCTGTTCTCTCACGCGCCTAGCCTCTCCACTGCTAGCCTGTTCTCTCACCCTCCTAGCCTCTCCACTGCTAGCCTGTTCTCTCACCTTCCTAGCCTCTCCACTGCTAGCCTGTTCTCTCTCACGCTCCTAGCCTCTCTACTGCTAGCCTGTTCTCTCACGCTCCTAGCCTCTCCACTGCTGCCCTGTTCTCTCTCTCCAAGCCTCTCCACTGGTAGCTTGTTCTCTCACTCTCCTAGCCTCTCCACTGCTAGCCTGTTCTCTCACCCTCTCCTAGCCTCTCCACTGCTAGCCTGTTCTCTCACCCTCTCCTAGCCTCTCCACTGCTAGCCTGTTCTCTCTCCCTCTCCTAGCCTCTCCACTGCTCGCCTGCTCTCTCTCTCTCCTAGCCTCTCCACTGCTAGCCTGTTATCTCTCACTCTCCTAGCCTCTCCACTGCTAGCCTGTTCTCTCACCCTCCTGGCCTCTCCACTGCTAGCCTGTTCTCTCACGCTCCTAGCCTCTCCACTGCTAGCCTGTTCTCTCACCCTCCTAGCCTCTCCACTGCTAGCCTGTTCTCTCACCCTCCTAGCCTCTCCACTGCTAGCCTGTTCTCTCACTCTCCTAGCCTCTCCACTGCTAGCCTGTTCTCTCACCCTCCTAGCCTCTCCACTGCTAGCCTGTTCTCTCACCTTCCTAGCCTCTCCACTGCTAGCCTGTTCTCTCTCACGCTCCTAGCCTCTCTACTGCTAGCCTGTTCTCTCACGCTCCTAGCCTCTTCACTGCTAGCCTGTTCTCTCACTCTCCTAGCCTCTCCACTGCTAGCCTGTTCTCTCACTCTCCTAGCCTCTCCACTGCTAGCCTGTTCTCTCACTCTCCTAGCCTCTCCACTGCTAGCCTGTTCTCTCACTCTCCTAGCCTCTCCACTGCTAGCCTGTTCTCTCTCTCCTAGCCTCTCCACTGCTAGCCTGTTCTCTCTCACTCTCCTAGCCTCTCCACTGCTAGCCTGTTCTCTCACTCTCCTAGCCTCTCCACTGCTAGCCTGTTCTCTCACTCTCCTAGCCTCTCCACTGCTAGCCTGTTCTCTCACTCTCCTAGCCTCTCCACTGCTAGCCTGTTCTCTCTCTCCTAGCCTCTCCACTGCTAGCCTGTTCTCTCTCACTCTCCTAGCCTCTCCACTGCTAGCCTGTTATCTCTCACTCTCCTAGCCTCTCCACTGCTAGCCTGTTCTCTCACGCTCCTAGCCTCTCTACTGCTAGCCTGTTCTCTCACTCTCATAGCCTCTCCACGGCTAGCCTGTTCTCTCTCACCCTCCTAGCCTCTCTACTGCTAGCCTGTTCTCTCACACTCCTAGCCTCTCCACTGCTAGCCTGTTCTCTCACGCTCCTAGCCTCTCCACTGCTAGCCTGTTCTCTCTCTCCTAGCCTCTCCACTGCTAGCCTGTTCTCTCACGCTCCTAGCCTCTCCACTGCTAGCCTGTTCTCTCACCCTCCTAGCCTCTCCACTGCTAGCCTGTTCTCTCTCACTCTCCTAGCCTCTCCACTGCCTGCCTGTTCTCTCTCACTCTCCTAGCCTCTCCACTGCTAGCCTGTTCTCTCTCACGCTCCTAGCCTCTCCACTGCTAGCCTGTTCTCTCTCTCCTAGCCTCTCCACTGCTAGCCTGTTCTCTCACGCTCCTAGCCTCTCCACTGCTAGCCTGTTCTCTCACTCTCCTAGCCTCTCCACTGCTAGCCTGTTCTCTCACTCTCCTAGCCTCTCCACTGCTAGCCTGTTCTCTCTCATGCTCCTAGCCTCTCCACTGCTAGCCTGTTCTCTCACCCTCCTAGCCTCTCCACTGCTAGCCTGTTCTCTCACCCTCCTAGCCTCTCCACTGCTAGCCTGTTCTCTCCCCCTCCTAGCCTCTCCACTGCTAGCCTGTTCTCTCTCACTCTCCTAGCCTCTCCACTGCCTGCCTGTTCTCTCTCACTCTCCTAGCCTCTCCACTGCTAGCCTGTTCTCTCTCACGCTCCTAGCCTCTCCACTGCTAGCCTGTTCTCTCACCCTCCTAGCCTCTCCACTGCTAGCCTGTTCTCTCTCACGCTCCTAGCCTCTCTACTGCTAGCCTGTTCTCTCACGCTCCTAGCCTCTCCACTGCTAGCCTGTTCTCTCACTCTCCTAGCCTCTCCACTGCTAGCCTGTTCTCTCACTCTCCTAGCCTCCACTGCTAGTCTGTTCTCTCTCTCCTAGCCTCTCCACTGCTAGCCTGTTCTCTCTCACGCTCCTAGCCTCTCTACTGCTAGCCTGTTCTCTCACTCTCCTTAGCCTCTCCACTGCTAGCCTGTTCTCTCACCCTCCTGGCCTCTCCACTGCTAGCCTGTTCTCTCACGCTCCTAGCCTCTCCACTGCTAGCCTGTTCTCTCACCCTCCTAGCCTCTCCACTGCTAGCCTGTTCTCTCACCCTCCTAGCCTCTCCACTGCTAGCCTGTTCTCTCACTCTCCTAGCCTCTCCACTGCTAGCCTGTTCTCTCACCCTCCTAGCCTCTCCACTGCTAGCCTGTTCTCTCACCTTCCTAGCCTCTCCACTGCTAGCCTGTTCTCTCTCACGCTCCTAGCCTCTCTACTGCTAGCCTGTTCTCTCACGCTCCTAGCCTCTTCACTGCTAGCCTGTTCTCTCACTCTCCTAGCCTCTCCACTGCTAGCCTGTTCTCTCACTCTCCTAGCCTCTCCACTGCTAGCCTGTTCTCTCACTCTCCTAGCCTCTCCACTGCTAGCCTGTTCTCTCACTCTCCTAGCCTCTCCACTGCTAGCCTGTTCTCTCACTCTCCTAGCCTCTCCACTGCTAGCCTGTTCTCTCTCTCCTAGCCTCTCCACTGCTAGCCTGTTCTCTCTCACTCTCCTAGCCTCTCCACTGCTAGCCTGTTCTCTCACTCTCCTAGCCTCTCCACTGCTAGCCTGTTCTCACTCTCCTAGCCTCTCCACTGCTAGCCTGTTCTCTCACTCTCCTAGCCTCTCCACTGCTAGCCTGTTCTCTCTCTCCTAGCCTCTCCACTGCTAGCCTGTTCTCTCTCACTCTCCTAGCCTCTCCACTGCTAGCCTGTTATCTCTCACTCTCCTAGCCTCTCCACTGCTAGCCTGTTCTCTCACGCTCCTAGCCTCTCTACTGCTAGCCTGTTCTCTCACTCTCATAGCCTCTCCACGGCTAGCCTGTTCTCTCTCACCCTCCTAGCCTCTCTACTGCTAGCCTGTTCTCTCACACTCCTAGCCTCTCCACTGCTAGCCTGTTCTCTCACGCTCCTAGCCTCTCCACTGCTAGCCTGTTCTCTCTCTCCTAGCCTCTCCACTGCTAGCCTGTTCTCTCACGCTCCTAGCCTCTCCACTGCTAGCCTGTTCTCTCACGCTCCTAGCCTCTCCACTGCCTGCCTGTTCTCTCTCACTCTCCTAGCCTCTCCACTGCTAGCCTGTTCTCTCTCACGCTCCTAGCCTCTCCACTGCTAGCCTGTTCTCTCTCTCCTAGCCTCTCCACTGCTAGCCTGTTCTCTCACGCTCCTAGCCTCTCCACTGCTAGCCTGTTCTCTCACTCTCCTAGCCTCTCCACTGCTAGCCTGTTCTCTCACTCTCCTAGCCTCTCCACTGCTAGCCTGTTCTCTCTCATGCTCCTAGCCTCTCCACTGCTAGCCTGTTCTCTCACCCTCCTAGCCTCTCCACTGCTAGCCTGTTCTCTCACCCTCCTAGCCTCTCCACTGCTAGCCTGTTCTCTCCCCCTCCTAGCCTCTCCACTGCTAGCCTGTTCTCTCTCACTCTCCTAGCCTCTCCACTGCCTGCCTGTTCTCTCTCACTCTCCTAGCCTCTCCACTGCTAGCCTGTTCTCTCTCACGCTCCTAGCCTCTCCACTGCTAGCCTGTTCTCTCACCCTCCTAGCCTCTCCACTGCTAGCCTGTTCTCTCTCACGCTCCTAGCCTCTCTACTGCTAGCCTGTTCTCTCACGCTCCTAGCCTCTCCACTGCTAGCCTGTTCTCTCACTCTCCTAGCCTCTCCACTGCTAGCCTGTTCTCTCACTCTCCTAGCCTCCACTGCTAGTCTGTTCTCTCTCTCCTAGCCTCTCCACTGCTAGCCTGTTCTCTCTCACGCTCCTAGCCTCTCTACTGCTAGCCTGTTCTCTCACTCTCCTTAGCCTCTCCACTGCTAGCCTGTTCTCTCACGCTCCTAGCCTCTCCACTGCTGCCCTGTTCTCTATCTCCAAGCCTCTCCACTGCTAGCCTGTTCTCTCACCCTCCTGGCCTCTCCACTACTAGCCTGTTCTCTCACGCTCCTAGCCTCTCCACTGCTAGCCTGTTCTCTCTCTCCTAGCCTCTCCACTGCTAGCCTGTTCTCTCACGCTCCTCGCCTCTCCACTGCTAGCCTGTTCTCTCACCCTCCTAGCCTCTCCACTGCTAGCCTGTTCTCTCACTCTCCTAGCCTCTCCACTGCTAGCCTGTTCTCTCACCCTCCTAGCCTCTCCACTGCTAGCCTGTTCTCTCTCACTCTCCTAGCCTCTCCACTGCCTGCCTGTTCTCTCACTCTCCTAGCCTCTCCACTGCTAGCCTGTTCTCTCTCATGCTCCTAGCCTCTCCACTGCTAGCCTGTTCTCTCACCCTCCTAGCCTCTCCACTGCTAGCCTGTTCTCTCCCCCTCCTAGCCTCTCCACTGCTAGCCTGTTCTCTCTCACTCTCCTAGCCTCTCCACTGCCTGCCTGTTCTCTCTCACTCTCCTAGCCTCTCCACTGCTAGCCTGTTCTCTCTCACGCTCCTAGCCTCTCCACTGCTAGCCTGTTCTCTCACCCTCCTAGCCTCTCCACTGCTAGCCTGTTCTCTCTCACGCTCCTAGCCTCTCTACTGCTAGCCTGTTCTCTCACGCTCCTAGCCTCTCCACTGCTAGCCTGTTCTCTCACTCTCCTAGCCTCTCCACTGCTAGCCTGTTCTCTCACTCTCCTAGCCTCCACTGCTAGTCTGTTCTCTCTCTCCTAGCCTCTCCACTGCTAGCCTGTTCTCTCTCACTCTCCTAGCCTCTCCACTGCTAGCCTGTTCTCTCTCATTCTCCTAGCCTCTCCACTGCTAGCCTGTTCTCTCACGCTCCTTAGCCTCTCCACTGCTAGCCTGTTCTCTCTCTCACTCTCCTAGCCTCTCCACTGCTAGCCTGTTCTCTCTCACGGTCCTAGCCTCTCCACTGCTGCCCTGTTCTCTCTCTCCAAGCCTCTCCACTGCTAGCCTGTTCTCTCACTCTCCTAGCCTCTCCACTGCTAGCCTGTTCTCTCACCCTCTCCTAGCCTCTCCACTGCTAGCCTGTTCTCTCACCCTCTCCTAGCCTCTCCACTGCTAGCCTGTTCTCTCTCTCTCTCCTAGCCTCTCCACTGCTAGCCTGTTCTCTCTCACGCTCCTAGCCTCTCCACTGCTAGCCTGTGCTCTCACCCTCCTGGCCTCTCCACTGCTAGCCTGTTCTCTCACGCTCCTAGCCTCTCCACTGCTAGCCTATTCTCTCTCTCCTAGCCTCTCTACTGCTAGCCTGTTCTCTCACGCTCCTAGCCACTCCACTGCTAGCCTATTCTCTCACCCTCCTTAGCCTCTCCACTGCTAGCCTGTTCTCTCTCACTCTCCTAGCCTCTCCACTGCTAGCCTGTTCTCTCACACTCCTTAGCCTCCACTGCTAGCCTGTTCTCTCTCTCACACTCCTTAGCCTCTCCACTGCTAGCCTGTTCTCTCTCTCACTCTCCTAGCCTCTCCACTGCTAGCCTGTTCTCTCTCACGCTCCTAGCCTCTCTACTGCTAGCCTGTTCTCTCACTCTCCTTAGCCTCTCCACTGCTAGCCTGTTCTCTCACGCTCCTAGCCTCTCCACTGCTAGCCTGTTCTCTCACACTCCTTAGCCTCCACTGCTAGCCTGTTCTCTCTCTCACACTCCTTAGCCTCTCCACTGCTAGCCTGTTCTCTCTCTCACTCTCCTAGCCTCTCCACTGCTAGCCTGTTCTCTCTCACGCTCCTAGCCTCTCTACTGCTAGCCTGTTCTCTCACTCTCCTTAGCCTCTCCACTGCTAGCCTGTTCTCTCACGCTCCTAGCCTCTCCACTGCTGCCCTGTTCTCTCTCTCCAAGCCTCTCCACTGCTAGCCTGTTCTCTCACTCTCCTAGCCTCTCCACTGCTAGCCTGTTCTCTCACCCTCTCCTAGCCTCTCCACTGCTAGCCTGTTCTCTCACCCTCTCCTAGCCTCTCCACTGCTAGCCTGTTCTCTCTCCCTCTCCTAGCCTCTCCACTGCTCGCCTGCTCTCTCTCTCTCCTAGCCTCTCCACTGCTAGCCTGTTCTCTCTCACGCTCCTAGCCTCATCACTGCTAGCCTGTTCTCTCACCCTCCTGGCCTCTCCACTGCTAGCCTGTTCTCTCACGCTCCTAGCCTCTCCACTGCTAGCCTGTTCTCTCACCCTCCTAGCCTCTCCACTGCTAGCCTGTTCTCTCACGCGCCTAGCCTCTCCACTGCTAGCCTGTTCTCTCACCCTCCTAGCCTCTCCACTGCTAGCCTGTTCTCTCACCTTCCTAGCCTCTCCACTGCTAGCCTGTTCTCTCTCACGCTCCTAGCCTCTCTACTGCTAGCCTGTTCTCTCACGCTCCTAGCCTCTCCACTGCTGCCCTGTTCTCTCTCTCCAAGCCTCTCCACTGGTAGCTTGTTCTCTCACTCTCCTAGCCTCTCCACTGCTAGCCTGTTCTCTCACCCTCTCCTAGCCTCTCCACTGCTAGCCTGTTCTCTCACCCTCTCCTAGCCTCTCCACTGCTAGCCTGTTCTCTCTCCCTCTCCTAGCCTCTCCACTGCTCGCCTGCTCTCTCTCTCTCCTAGCCTCTCCACTGCTAGCCTGTTATCTCTCACTCTCCTAGCCTCTCCACTGCTAGCCTGTTCTCTCACCCTCCTGGCCTCTCCACTGCTAGCCTGTTCTCTCACGCTCCTAGCCTCTCCACTGCTAGCCTGTTCTCTCACCCTCCTAGCCTCTCCACTGCTAGCCTGTTCTCTCACCCTCCTAGCCTCTCCACTGCTAGCCTGTTCTCTCACTCTCCTAGCCTCTCCACTGCTAGCCTGTTCTCTCACCCTCCTAGCCTCTCCACTGCTAGCCTGTTCTCTCACCTTCCTAGCCTCTCCACTGCTAGCCTGTTCTCTCTCACGCTCCTAGCCTCTCTACTGCTAGCCTGTTCTCTCACGCTCCTAGCCTCTTCACTGCTAGCCTGTTCTCTCACTCTCCTAGCCTCTCCACTGCTAGCCTGTTCTCTCACTCTCCTAGCCTCTCCACTGCTAGCCTGTTCTCTCACTCTCCTAGCCTCTCCACTGCTAGCCTGTTCTCTCACTCTCCTAGCCTCTCCACTGCTAGCCTGTTCTCTCTCTCCTAGCCTCTCCACTGCTAGCCTGTTCTCTCTCACTCTCCTAGCCTCTCCACTGCTAGCCTGTTCTCTCACTCTCCTAGCCTCTCCACTGCTAGCCTGTTCTCTCACTCTCCTAGCCTCTCCACTGCTAGCCTGTTCTCTCACTCTCCTAGCCTCTCCACTGCTAGCCTGTTCTCTCTCACTCTCCTAGCCTCTCCAGTGCTAGCCTGTTATCTCACGCTCCTAGCCTCTCTACTGCTAGCCTGTTCTCTCACTCTCCTAGCCTCTCCACTGCTAGCCTGTTCTCTCACGCTCCTAGCCTCTCTACTGCTAGCCTGTTCTCTCACTCTCATAGCCTCTCCACGGCTAGCCTGTTCTCTCTCACCCTCCTAGCCTCTCTACTGCTAGCCTGTTCTCTCACACTCCTAGCCTCTCCACTGCTAGCCTGTTCTCTCACGCTCCTAGCCTCTCCACTGCTAGCCTGTTCTCTCTCTCCTAGCCTCTCCACTGCTAGCCTGTTCTCTCACGCTCCTAGCCTCTCCACTGCTAGCCTGTTCTCTCACCCTCCTAGCCTCTCCACTGCTAGCCTGTTCTCTCTCACTCTCCTAGCCTCTCCACTGCCTGCCTGTTCTCTCTCACTCTCCTAGCCTCTCCACTGCTAGCCTGTTCTCTCTCACGCTCCTAGCCTCTCCACTGCTAGCCTGTTCTCACTCTCCTAGCCTCTCCACTGCTAGCCTGTTCTCTCTCACGCTCCTAGCCTCATCACTGCTAGCCTGTTCTCTCACCCTCCTGGCCTCTCCACTGCTAGCCTGTTCTCTCACGCTCCTAGCCTCTCCACTGCTAGCCTGTTCTCTCACCCTCCTAGCCTCTCCACTGCTAGCCTGTTCTCTCACGCGCCTAGCCTCTCCACTGCTAGCCTGTTCTCTCACCCTCCTAGCCTCTCCACTGCTAGCCTGTTCTCTCACCTTCCTAGCCTCTCCACTGCTAGCCTGTTCTCTCTCACGCTCCTAGCCTCTCTACTGCTAGCCTGTTCTCTCACGCTCCTAGCCTCTCCACTGCTGCCCTGTTCTCTCTCTCCAAGCCTCTCCACTGGTAGCTTGTTCTCTCACTCTCCTAGCCTCTCCACTGCTAGCCTGTTCTCTCACCCTCTCCTAGCCTCTCCACTGCTAGCCTGTTCTCTCACCCTCTCCTAGCCTCTCCACTGCTAGCCTGTTCTCTCTCCCTCTCCTAGCCTCTCCACTGCTCGCCTGCTCTCTCTCTCTCCTAGCCTCTCCACTGCTAGCCTGTTATCTCTCACTCTCCTAGCCTCTCCACTGCTAGCCTGTTCTCTCACCCTCCTGGCCTCTCCACTGCTAGCCTGTTCTCTCACGCTCCTAGCCTCTCCACTGCTAGCCTGTTCTCTCACCCTCCTAGCCTCTCCACTGCTAGCCTGTTCTCTCACCCTCCTAGCCTCTCCACTGCTAGCCTGTTCTCTCACTCTCCTAGCCTCTCCACTGCTAGCCTGTTCTCTCACCCTCCTAGCCTCTCCACTGCTAGCCTGTTCTCTCACCTTCCTAGCCTCTCCACTGCTAGCCTGTTCTCTCTCACGCTCCTAGCCTCTCTACTGCTAGCCTGTTCTCTCACGCTCCTAGCCTCTTCACTGCTAGCCTGTTCTCTCACTCTCCTAGCCTCTCCACTGCTAGCCTGTTCTCTCACTCTCCTAGCCTCTCCACTGCTAGCCTGTTCTCTCACTCTCCTAGCCTCTCCACTGCTAGCCTGTTCTCTCACTCTCCTAGCCTCTCCACTGCTAGCCTGTTCTCTCTCTCCTAGCCTCTCCACTGCTAGCCTGTTCTCTCTCACTCTCCTAGCCTCTCCACTGCTAGCCTGTTCTCTCACTCTCCTAGCCTCTCCACTGCTAGCCTGTTCTCTCACTCTCCTAGCCTCTCCACTGCTAGCCTGTTCTCTCACTCTCCTAGCCTCTCCACTGCTAGCCTGTTCTCTCTCACTCTCCTAGCCTCTCCAGTGCTAGCCTGTTATCTCACGCTCCTAGCCTCTCTACTGCTAGCCTGTTCTCTCACTCTCCTAGCCTCTCCACTGCTAGCCTGTTCTCTCACGCTCCTAGCCTCTCTACTGCTAGCCTGTTCTCTCACTCTCATAGCCTCTCCACGGCTAGCCTGTTCTCTCTCACCCTCCTAGCCTCTCTACTGCTAGCCTGTTCTCTCACACTCCTAGCCTCTCCACTGCTAGCCTGTTCTCTCACGCTCCTAGCCTCTCCACTGCTAGCCTGTTCTCTCTCTCCTAGCCTCTCCACTGCTAGCCTGTTCTCTCACGCTCCTAGCCTCTCCACTGCTAGCCTGTTCTCTCACCCTCCTAGCCTCTCCACTGCTAGCCTGTTCTCTCTCACTCTCCTAGCCTCTCCACTGCCTGCCTGTTCTCTCTCACTCTCCTAGCCTCTCCACTGCTAGCCTGTTCTCTCTCACGCTCCTAGCCTCTCCACTGCTAGCCTGTTCTCTCTCTCCTAGCCTCTCCACTGCTAGCCTGTTCTCTCACGCTCCTAGCCTCTCCACTGCTAGCCTGTTCTCTCACTCTCCTAGCCTCTCCACTGCTAGCCTGTTCTCTCACTCTCCTAGCCTCTCCACTGCTAGCCTGTTCTCTCTCATGCTCCTAGCCTCTCCACTGCTAGCCTGTTCTCTCACCCTCCTAGCCTCTCCACTGCTAGCCTGTTCTCTCACCCTCCTAGCCTCTCCACTGCTAGCCTGTTCTCTCCCCCTCCTAGCCTCTCCACTGCTAGCCTGTTCTCTCTCACTCTCCTAGCCTCTCCACTGCCTGCCTGTTCTCTCTCACTCTCCTAGCCTCTCCACTGCTAGCCTGTTCTCTCTCACGCTCCTAGCCTCTCCACTGCTAGCCTGTTCTCTCACCCTCCTAGCCTCTCCACTGCTAGCCTGTTCTCTCTCACGCTCCTAGCCTCTCTACTGCTAGCCTGTTCTCTCACGCTCCTAGCCTCTCCACTGCTAGCCTGTTCTCTCACTCTCCTAGCCTCTCCACTGCTAGCCTGTTCTCTCACTCTCCTAGCCTCCACTGCTAGTCTGTTCTCTCTCTCCTAGCCTCTCCACTGCTAGCCTGTTCTCTCTCACGCTCCTAGCCTCTCTACTGCTAGCCTGTTCTCTCACTCTCCTTAGCCTCTCCACTGCTAGCCTGTTCTCTCACGCTCCTAGCCTCTCCAATGCTGCCCTGTTCTCTATCTCCAAGCCTCTCCACTGCTAGCCTGTTCTCTCACCCTCCTGGCCTCTCCACTACTAGCCTGTTCTCTCACGCTCCTAGCCTCTCCACTGCTAGCCTGTTCTCTCTCTCCTAGCCTCTCCACTGCTAGCCTGTTCTCTCACGCTCCTGGCCTCTCCACTGCTAGCCTGTTCTCTCACCCTCCTAGCCTCTCCACTGCTAGCCTGTTCTCTCACTCTCCTAGCCTCTCCACTGCTAGCCTGTTCTCTCACCCTCCTAGCCTCTCCACTGCTAGCCTGTTCTCTCTCACTCTCCTAGCCTCTCCACTGCCTGCCTGTTCTCTCACTCTCCTAGCCTCTCCACTGCTAGCCTGTTCTCTCTCATGCTCCTAGCCTCTCCACTGCTAGCCTGTTCTCTCACCCTCCTAGCCTCTCCACTGCTAGCCTGTTCTCTCCCCCTCCTAGCCTCTCCACTGCTAGCCTGTTCTCTCTCACTCTCCTAGCCTCTCCACTGCCTGCCTGTTCTCTCTCACTCTCCTAGCCTCTCCACTGCTAGCCTGTTCTCTCTCACGCTCCTAGCCTCTCCACTGCTAGCCTGTTCTCTCACCCTCCTAGCCTCTCCACTGCTAGCCTGTTCTCTCTCACGCTCCTAGCCTCTCTACTGCTAGCCTGTTCTCTCACGCTCCTAGCCTCTCCACTGCTAGCCTGTTCTCTCACTCTCCTAGCCTCTCCACTGCTAGCCTGTTCTCTCACTCTCCTAGCCTCCACTGCTAGTCTGTTCTCTCTCTCCTAGCCTCTCCACTGCTAGCCTGTTCTCTCTCACTCTCCTAGCCTCTCCACTGCTAGCCTGTTCTCTCTCATTCTCCTAGCCTCTCCACTGCTAGCCTGTTCTCTCACGCTCCTTAGCCTCTCCACTGCTAGCCTGTTCTCTCTCTCACTCTCCTAGCCTCTCCACTGCTAGCCTGTTCTCTCTCACGGTCCTAGCCTCTCCACTGCTGCCCTGTTCTCTCTCTCCAAGCCTCTCCACTGCTAGCCTGTTCTCTCACTCTCCTAGCCTCTCCACTGCTAGCCTGTTCTCTCACCCTCTCCTAGCCTCTCCACTGCTAGCCTGTTCTCTCACCCTCTCCTAGCCTCTCCACTGCTAGCCTGTTCTCTCTCTCTCTCCTAGCCTCTCCACTGCTAGCCTGTTCTCTCTCACGCTCCTAGCCTCTCCACTGCTAGCCTGTGCTCTCACCCTCCTGGCCTCTCCACTGCTAGCCTGTTCTCTCACGCTCCTAGCCTCTCCACTGCTAGCCTATTCTCTCTCTCCTAGCCTCTCTACTGCTAGCCTGTTCTCTCACGCTCCTAGCCACTCCACTGCTAGCCTATTCTCTCACCCTCCTTAGCCTCTCCACTGCTAGCCTGTTCTCTCTCACTCTCCTAGCCTCTCCACTGCTAGCCTGTTCTCTCACACTCCTTAGCCTCCACTGCTAGCCTGTTCTCTCTCTCACACTCCTTAGCCTCTCCACTGCTAGCCTGTTCTCTCTCTCACTCTCCTAGCCTCTCCACTGCTAGCCTGTTCTCTCTCACGCTCCTAGCCTCTCTACTGCTAGCCTGTTCTCTCACTCTCCTTAGCCTCTCCACTGCTAGCCTGTTCTCTCACGCTCCTAGCCTCTCCACTGCTAGCCTGTTCTCTCACACTCCTTAGCCTCCACTGCTAGCCTGTTCTCTCTCTCACACTCCTTAGCCTCTCCACTGCTAGCCTGTTCTCTCTCTCACTCTCCTAGCCTCTCCACTGCTAGCCTGTTCTCTCTCACGCTCCTAGCCTCTCTACTGCTAGCCTGTTCTCTCACTCTCCTTAGCCTCTCCACTGCTAGCCTGTTCTCTCACGCTCCTAGCCTCTCCACTGCTGCCCTGTTCTCTCTCTCCAAGCCTCTCCACTGCTAGCCTGTTCTCTCACTCTCCTAGCCTCTCCACTGCTAGCCTGTTCTCTCACCCTCTCCTAGCCTCTCCACTGCTAGCCTGTTCTCTCACCCTCTCCTAGCCTCTCCACTGCTAGCCTGTTCTCTCTCCCTCTCCTAGCCTCTCCACTGCTCGCCTGCTCTCTCTCTCTCCTAGCCTCTCCACTGCTAGCCTGTTCTCTCTCACGCTCCTAGCCTCACCACTGCTAGCCTGTTCTCTCACCCTCCTGGCCTCTCCACTGCTAGCCTGTTCTCTCACGCTCCTAGCCTCTCCACTGCTAGCCTGTTCTCTCACCCTCCTAGCCTCTCCACTGCTAGCCTGTTCTCTCACGCGCCAAGCCTCTCCACTGCTAGCCTGTTCTCTCACCCTCCTAGCCTCTCCACTGCTAGCCTGTTCTCTCACCTTCCTAGCCTCTCCACTGCTAGCCTGTTCTCTCTCACGCTCCTAGCCTCTCTACTGCTAGCCTGTTCTCTCACGCTCCTAGCCTCTCCACTGCTGCCCTGTTCTCTCTCTCCAAGCCTCTCCACTGGTAGCTTGTTCTCTCACTCTCCTAGCCTCTCCACTGCTAGCCTGTTCTCTCACCCTCTCCTAGCCTCTCCACTGCTAGCCTGTTCTCTCACCCTCTCCTAGCCTCTCCACTGCTAGCCTGTTCTCTCTCCCTCTCCTAGCCTCTCCACTGCTCGCCTGCTCTCTCTCTCTCCTAGCCTCTCCACTGCTAGCCTGTTATCTCTCACTCTCCTAGCCTCTCCACTGCTAGCCTGTTCTCTCACCCTCCTGGCCTCTCCACTGCTAGCCTGTTCTCTCACGCTCCTAGCCTCTCCACTGCTAGCCTGTTCTCTCACCCTCCTAGCCTCTCCACTGCTAGCCTGTTCTCTCACCCTCCTAGCCTCTCCACTGCTAGCCTGTTCTCTCACTCTCCTAGCCTCTCCACTGCTAGCCTGTTCTCTCACTCTCCTAGCCTCTCCACTGCTAGCCTGTTCTCTCACTCTCCTAGCCTCTCCACTGCTAGCCTGTTCTCTCACTCTCCTAGCCTCTCCACTGCTAGCCTGTTCTCTCACTCTCCTAGCCTCTCCACTGCTAGCCTGTTCTCTCTCTCCTAGCCTCTCCACTGCTAGCCTGTTCTCTCTCACTCTCCTAGCCTCTCCACTGCTAGCCTGTTCTCTCACTCTCCTAGCCTCTCCACTGCTAGCCTGTTCTCTCACTCTCCTAGCCTCTCCACTGCTAGCCTGTTCTCACTCTCCTAGCCTCTCCACTGCTAGCCTGTTCTCTCTCTCCTAGCCTCTCCACTGCTAGCCTGTTCTCTCTCACTCTCCTAGCCTCTCCACTGCTAGCCTGTTATCTCTCACTCTCCTAGCCTCTCCACTGCTAGCCTGTTCTCTCACGCTCCTAGCCTCTCTACTGCTAGCCTGTTCTCTCACTCTCATAGCCTCTCCACGGCTAGCCTGTTCTCTCTCACCCTCCTAGCCTCTCTACTGCTAGCCTGTTCTCTCACACTCCTAGCCTCTCCACTGCTAGCCTGTTCTCTCACGCTCCTAGCCTCTCCACTGCTAGCCTGTTCTCTCTCTCCTAGCCTCTCCACTGCTAGCCTGTTCTCTCACGCTCCTAGCCTCTCCACTGCTAGCCTGTTCTCTCACCCTCCTAGCCTCTCCACTGCTAGCCTGTTCTCTCTCACTCTCCTAGCCTCTCCACTGCCTGCCTGTTCTCTCTCACTCTCCTAGCCTCTCCACTGCTAGCCTGTTCTCTCTCACGCTCCTAGCCTCTCCACTGCTAGCCTGTTCTCTCACCCTCCTAGCCTCTCCACTGCTAGCCTGTTCTCTCTCACGCTCCTAGCCTCTCTACTGCTAGCCTGTTCCCTCACGCTCCTAGCCTCTCCACTGCTAGCCTGTTCTCTCTCACTCTCCTAGCCTCTCCACTGCTAGCCTGTTCTCTCACCCTCCTAGCCTCTCCACTGCTAGCCTGTTCTCTCTCACTTTCCTAGCCTCTCCACTGCCTGCCTGTTCTCTCTCACTCTCCTAGCCTCTCCACTGCTAGCCTGTTCTCTCACACTCCTAGCCTCTCCACTGCTAGCCTGTTCTCTCACCCTCCTAGCCTCTCCACTGCTAGCCTGTTCTCTCTCACGCTCCTAGCCTCTCTACTGCTAGCCTATTCTCTCACGCTCCTAGCCTCTCCACTGCTAGCCTGTTCTCTCACTCTCCTAGCCTCTCCACTGCTAGCCTGTGCTCTCACTCTCCTAGCCTCTCCACTGCTAGCCTGTTCTCTCTCTCCTAGCCTCTCCACTGCTAGCCTGTTCTCTCTCACTCTCCTAGCCTCTCCACTGCTAGCCTGTTCTCTCTCACGCTCCTAGCCTCTCTACTGCTAGCCTGTTCTCTCACTCTCATAGCCTCTCCACGGCTCGCCTGTTCTCTCTCACCCTCCTAGCCTCTCCACTGCTAGCCTGTTCTCTCACGCTCCTTAGCCTCTCCACTGCTAGCCTGTTCTCTCTCTCACTCTCCTAGCCTCTCCACTGCTAGCCTGTTCTCTCTCACGCTCCTAGCCTCTCTACTGCTTGCCTGTTCTCTCACTCTCCTTAGTCTCTCCACTGCTAGCCTGTTCTCTCACGCTCCTAGCCTCTCCACTGCTAGCCTGTTCTCTCTCACGCTCCTAGCCTCTCCACTGCTGCCCTGTTCTCTCTCTCCAAGCCTCTCCACTGCTAGCCTGTTCTCTCACCCTCCTGGCCTCTCCACTGCTAGCCTGTTCTCTCACGCTCCTAGCCTCTCCACTGCTAGCCTGTTCTCTCTCTCCTAGCCTCTCCACTGCTAGCCTGTTCTCTCTCACTCTCCTAGCCTCTCCACTGCTAGCCTGTTATCTCTCACTCTCCTAGCCTCTCCACTGCTAGCCTGTTCTCTCACGCTCCTAGCCTCTCTACTGCTAGCCTGTTCTCTCACTCTCATAGCCTCTCCACGGCTAGCCTGTTCTCTCTCACCCTCCTAGCCTCTCTACTGCTAGCCTGTTCTCTCACACTCCTAGCCTCTCCACTGCTAGCCTGTTCTCTCACGCTCCTAGCCTCTCCACTGCTAGCCTGTTCTCTCTCTCCTAGCCTCTCCACTGCTAGCCTGTTCTCTCATGCTCCTAGCCTCTCCACTGCTAGCCTGTTCTCTCACCCTCCTAGCCTCTCCACTGCTAGCCTGTTCTCTCTCACTCTCCTAGCCTCTCCACTGCCTGCCTGTTCTCTCTCACTCTCCTAGCCTCTCCACTGCTAGCCTGTTCTCTCTCACGCTCCTAGCCTCTCCACTGCTAGCCTGTTCTCTCACCCTCCTAGCCTCTCCACTGCTAGCCTGTTCTCTCTCACGCTCCTAGCCTCTCTACTGCTAGCCTGTTCCCTCACGCTCCTAGCCTCTCCACTGCTAGCCTGTTCTCTCTCACTCTCCTAGCCTCTCCACTGCTAGCCTGTTCTCTCACCCTCCTAGCCTCTCCACTGCTAGCCTGTTCTCTCTCACTTTCCTAGCCTCTCCACTGCCTGCCTGTTCTCTCTCACTCTCCTAGCCTCTCCACTGCTAGCCTGTTCTCTCACGCTCCTAGCCTCTCCACTGCTAGCCTGTTCTCTCACCCTCCTAGCCTCTCCACTGCTAGCCTGTTCTCTCTCACGCTCCTAGCCTCTCTACTGCTAGCCTATTCTCTCACGCTCCTAGCCTCTCCACTGCTAGCCTGTTCTCTCACTCTCCTAGCCTCTCCACTGCTAGCCTGTGCTCTCACTCTCCTAGCCTCTCCACTGCTAGCCTGTTCTCTCTCTCCTAGCCTCTCCACTGCTAGCCTGTTCTCTCTCACGCTCCTAGCCTCTCTACTGCTAGCCTGTTCTCTCACTCTCATAGCCTCTCCACGGCTAGCCTGTTCTCTCACCCTCCTAGCCTCTCTACTGCTAGCCTGTTCTCTCACTCTCCTTAGCCTCTCCACTGCTAGCCTGTGCTCTCATGCTCCTAGCCTCTCCACTGCTAGCCTGTTCTCTCTCACGCTCCTAGCCTCTCCACTGCTGCCCTGTTCTCTCTCTCCAAGCCTCTCCGCTGCTAGCCTGTTCTCTCACTCTCCTAGCCTCTCCACTGCTAGCCTGTTCTCTCACCCTCTCCTAGCCTCTCCACTGCTAGCCTGTTCTCTCTCACTCTGCAAGCCTCTCCACTGCTCGCGTGTTCTCTCTCCCTCTCCTAGCCTCTCCACTGCTAGCCTGTTCTCTCACCCTCCTGGCCTCTCCACTGCTAGCCTGTTCTCTCACGCTCCTGGCCTCTCCACTGCTAGCCTGTTCTCTCACGCTCCTAGCCTCTCCACTGCTAGCCTGTTCTCTCACGCTCCTAGCCTCTCCACTGCTAGCCTGTTCTCTCACCCTCCTAGCCTCTCCACTGCTAGCCTGTTCTCTCTCACTCTCCTAGCCTCTCCACTGCTAGCCTGTTCTCTCACCCTCCTAGCCTCTCCACTGCTAGCCTGTTCTCTCTCTCTCCTAGCCTCTCCACTGCCTGCCTGTTCTCTCTCACTCTCCTAGCCTCTCCACTGCTAGCCTGTTCTCTCTCACGCTCCAAGCCTCTCCACTGCTAGCCTGTTCTCTCACCCTCCTAGCCTCTCCACTGCTAGCCTGTTCTCTCTCACGCTCCTAGCCTCTCTACTGCTAGCCTGTTCTCTCACTCTCCTAGCCTCTCCACTGCTAGCCTGTTCTCTCTCTCCTAGCCTCTCCACTGCTAGCCTGTTCTCTCTCACTCTCCTAGCCTCTCCACTGCTAGCCTGTTCTCTCTCACTCTCCTAGCCTCTCCACTGCTAGCCTGTTATCTCTCACTCTCCTAGCCTCTCCACTGCTAGCCTGTTCTCTCTCACGCTCCTAGCCTCTCTACTGCTAGCCTGTTCTCTCACTCTCATAGCCTCTCCATGGCTAGCCTGTTCTCTCTCACCCTCCTAGCCTCTCTACTGCTAGCCTGTTCTCTCACGCTCCTAGCCTCTCCACTGCTAGCCTGTTCTCTCACCCTCCTAGCCTCTCCACTGCTAGCCTGTTCTCTCACCCTCCTAGCCTCTCCACTGCTAGCCTGTTCTCTCTCACGCTCCTAGCCTCTCTACTGCTAGCCTGTTCTCTCACGCTCCTAGCCTCTCCACTGCTAGCCTGTTCTCTCACTCTCCTAGCCTCTCCACTGCTAGCCTGTTCTCTCACTCTCCTAGCCTCTCCACTGCTAGCCTGTTCTCTCTCTCCTAGCCTCTCCACTGCTAGCCTGTTCTCTCTCACTCTCCTAGCCTCTCCACTGCTAGCCTGTTCTCTCTCACTCTCCTAGCCTCTCCACTGCTAGCCTGTTCTCTCTCACGCTCCTAGCCTCTCTACTGCTAGCCTGTTCTCTCACTCTCAGCCTCTCCACGGCTAGCCTGTTCTCTCTCACGCTCCTAGCCTCTCTACTGCTAGCCTGTTCTCTCACGCTCCTAGCCTCTCCACTGCTAGCCTGTTCTCTCACGCTCCTAGCCTCTCTACTGCTAGCCTGTTCTCTCTCTCTCCTAGCCTCTCCACTGCTAGCCTGTTCTCTCTCACTCTCCTAGCCTCTCCACTGCTAGCCTGTTCTCTCTCACTCTCCTAGCCTCTCCACTGCTAGCCTGTTCTCTCTCACTCTCCTAGCCTCTCCACTGCTAGCCTGTTCTCTCACTCTCTTTTTCTTTTTTCAACGTAAAAGTTAATTTATTAAGCCACACATGCGCCGACAACGTTAACAACACCACAACGAACCTGGGGCTTAATGTAAAACAACGCGAATGTTTACGTGCCGAGGAGCGCCTATTTCCCGCCCTCCCCCGCGCGGGTGTCACGTGATCGGCGAGGATCACGTGATCGACTCGCCATTAACCCGCCCGTCACCGCCCGCCACCATCTTGAGGCGGCCGCGCGTTCGCTGGGGGAACAAAAAAAAATCGACATCGACTTTTACAACTTCCTCGCAACTCTTCGATGAATCCGACCAGAAAACACGATGACTATATTTTAATATCATTCGTTACTTAAACAAGGCCCAGATCGCCTTTTGTCTCTCTGTGTCTGTGTCCTGTGCGTGTACAGCGTGTGTCTCTCTGTGTCCTGTGTGTGTACAGCATGTCTCTGTGTCTGTGTCCTGTGCGTGTACAGCGTGTCTCTCTGTCTGTGTCCTGTGTGTGTACAGCGTGTGTCTCTCTGTATCTGTGTCCTGTGCGTGTACAGCGTGTGTCTCTCTGTGTCTGTATCCTGTGTGTGTACAGCGTGTCTCTCTGTGTGTCCTGTGTGTGTCTCTCTATGTCTGTGTCCTGTGTGTGTACAGCGTGTGTCTCTCTGTGTCTGTGTCCTGTGTGTGTACAGCGTGTGTCTCTCTGTGTCTGTGTCCTGTGTGTGTACAGCGTGTGTCTCTCTGTGTCTGTCCTGTGCGTGTACAGCGTGTGTCTCTCTGTGTCTGTGTCCTGTGGGTGTCCAGCGTGTGTCTCTCTGTGTCCTGTGTGTGTACAGCATGTGTCTCTCTGTTTCTGTGTCCTGTGTGTGTACAGCGTGTGTCTGTGTCCTGTGTGTGTGCAGCGTGTGTCTCTCTGTGCCCTGTGTGTGTACAGCGTGTGTCTCTCTGTGTCTGTGTCCTGTGCGTGTACAGCGTTTGTCTCTCTGTGTCTGTGTCCTGTGCGTGTACAGCGTGGGTCTCTCTGTGTCTGTGTCCTGTGTGTTTACAGCGTGTGTCTCTCTGTGTCCTGTGTGTGTACAGCATGTCTCTGTGTCTGTGTCCTGTGCGTGTACAGCGTGTCTCTCTGTCTGTGTCCTGTGTGTGTACAGCGTGTGTCTCTCTGTGTCTGTGTCCTGTGCGTGTACAGCGTGTGTCTCTGTGTCCTGTGTGTATAGCGTGTGTCTCTCTGTGTCTGTGTCCTGTGTGTGTACAGCGTGTGTCTCTCTGTGTCTGTGTCCTGTGTGTGTACAGCGTGTGTCTCTGTGTCTGTGTCCTGTGTGTGTACAGCGTGTGTCTCTCTGTGTCCTGTGTGTGTACAGCATGTGTCTCTCTGTCTGTGTCCTGTGCGTGTACAGCGTGTCTCTCTGTCTGTGTCCTGTGTGTGTACAGCGTGTGTCTCTCTGTGTCTGTGTCCTGTGCGTGTACAGCGTGTGTCTATGTGTCTGTGTCCTGTGTGTGTACAGTGTGTGTCTCTCTGTGTCTGTGTCCTGTGTGTGTACAGCGTGCGTCTCTCTGTGTCTGTGTCTTGTGTGGGTACAGCGTGTGTCTCTCTGTGTGTGTACAGCGTGTCTCTCTGTGTCTGTGTCCTGTGTGTGTACAGCGTGTGTCTCTCTGTGTCATGTGTGTGAACAGCGTGTGTCTCTCTGTGTCTGTGTCCTGTGTGTGTACAGCGTGTGTCTCTCTGTGTCCTGTGTGTGTACAGTATGTGTCTCTCTGTCTGTGTCCTGTGTGTGTCCAGCGTGTCTCTCTGTGTCTGTGTCCTGTGCGTGTACCGCGTGTGTCTCTCTGTGTCCGGTGTGTGTACAGCGTGTGTCTCTGTGTCTGTGTCCTGTGTGTGTACCGCGTGTGTCTCTCTGTGTCATGTGTGTGTACAGCGTGTGTCTCTCTGTGTCTGTGTCCTGTGTGTGTACAGCACGTGTCTCTCTGTGTCTGTGTCCTGTGTGTGTACAGCGTGTGTCTCTCTGTGTCTGTCCTGTGCGTGTACATCGTGTGTCTCTCTGTGTCTGTGTCCTATGTGTGTACAGCGTGTGTCTCTCTGTGTGTCCTGTGTGTGTAGAGCGTGTCTCTCTGTGTGTCCTGTGTGTGTACAGCGTGTGTCTCTCTGTGTGTCCTGTGTGTGTACAGCGTGTGTCTCTCTGTGTCTGTGTCCTGTGTGTGTACAGCGTGTGTCTGTCTGTGTCCTGTGTGTGTACAGCGTGTCTCTCTGTCTGTGTCCTGTGTGTGTACAGAACGTGTCTCTCTGTGTCTGTGTCCTGTGTGTGTACAGCGTGTGTCTCTCTGTGTCTGTCCTGTGCGTGTACAGCGTGTGTCTCTCTGTCTGTCCTGTGTACAGCGTGTGTCTCTCTGTGTCTGTGTCCTGTGTGTGTACAGCGTGTGTCTCTCTGTCTCTGTGTCCTGTGTGTGTACAGCGTGTGT
Source organism: Petromyzon marinus (assembly GCF_048934315.1). Classification (NCBI taxonomy): domain Eukaryota; kingdom Metazoa; phylum Chordata; class Hyperoartia; order Petromyzontiformes; family Petromyzontidae; genus Petromyzon; species Petromyzon marinus. The sequence continues at coordinate 52,042 of NW_027422704.1, read as the reverse complement.
CTCTATGTGTCTGTGTCCTGTGTATGTACAGCATGTGTCTCTCTGTGTCTGTGTCCTGTGTGTGTACAGCGTGTGTCTCTCTGTGTCTGTGTGTGTACAGCGTGTGTCTCTCTGTGTCTGTGTCCTGTGTGTGTACAGCGTGTGTCTCTGTGTCTGTGTCCTGTGTGTTTACAGCGTGTGTCTCTCTGTGTGCTGTGTGTGTACAGCGTGTGTCTCTCAGTGTCTGTGTCCTGTGTGTGTGCAGCGTGTGTCTCTCTGTGTCCTGTGTGTGTACAGCATGTCTCTCTGTGTCTGTGTCCTGTGCGTGTACAGCGTGTCTCTCTGTCTGTGTCCTGTGTGTGTACAGCGTGTGTCTCTCTGTGTCTGTGTCCTGTGCGTGTACAGCGTGTGTCTCTGTGTCTGTGTCCTGTGTGTGTGCAGCGTGTGTCTCTCTGTGTCCTGTGTGTGTACAGCATGTCTCTCTGTGTCTGTGTCCTGTGCGTGTACAGCGTGTCTCTCTGTCTGTGTCCTGTGCGTGTACAGCGTGTCTCTCTGTCTGTGTCCTGTGCGTGTACAGCGTGTCTCTCTGTCTGTGTCCTGTGTGTGTACAGCGTGTGTCTCTCTGTGTCTGTGTCCTGTGTGTGTACAGTGTGTGTCTCTCTGTGTCCTGTGTGTGTACAGCGTGTGTCTCTGTGTCTGTGTCTTGTGTGGGTACAGCGTGTGTCTCTGTGTGTGTGTGTGTGTACAGCGTGTCTCTCTGTGTCTGTGTCCTGTGTGTGTACAGCGTGTGTCTCTCTGTGTCATGTGTGTGTACAGCGTGTGTCTCTCTGTGTCTGTGTCCTGTGTGTGTACAGCGTGTGTCTCTCTGTGTCCTGTGTGTGTACAGCATGTGTCTCTCTGTCTGTGTCCTGTGTGTGTCCATCGTGTCTCTCTGTGTCTGTGTCCTGTGCGTGTACCGCGTGTGTCTCTCTGTGTCCGGTGTGTGTACAGCGTGTGTCTCTGTCTGTGTCCTGTGTGTGTACAGCGTGTGTCTCTCTGTGTCTGTGTCCTGTGTGTGTACAGCACGTGTCTCTCTGTGTCTGTGTCCTGTGTGTGTACAGCGTGTGTCTCTCTGTGTCTGTCCTGTGCGTGTACATCGTGTGTCTCTCTGTGTCTGTGTCCTATGTGTGTACAGCGTGTGTCTCTGTGTGTCCTGTGTGTGTAGAGCGTGTCTCTCTGTGTGTCCTGTGTGTGTACAGCGTGTGTCTCTCTGTGTGTCCTGTGTGTGTACAACGTGTGTCTCTCTGTGTCTGTGTCCTGTGTGTGTACAACGTGTGTCTCTCTGTGTCTGTGTCCTGTGTGTGTACAGCGTGTGTCTCTCTGTGTCTGTGTCCTGTGTGTGTACAGCGTGTCTCTCTGTCTGTGTCCTGTGTGTGTACAGCACGTGTCTCTCTGTGTCTGTGTCCTGTGTGTGTACAGCGTGTGTCTCTCTGTGTCTGTCCTGTGCGTGTACAGCGTGTGTTTCTTTGTGTCTGTCCTGTGTGTGTACAGCGTGTGTCTCTCTGTGTCTGTGTCCTGTGTGTGTACAGCGTGTCTCTCTGTGTCTGTGTCCTGTGTGTGTACAGCGTGTGTCTCTATGTGTCTGTGTCCTGTGTGTGTACAGCGTGTGTCTCTCTGTGTCTGTGTCCTGTGTGTGTACAGCGTGTGTCTCTGTGTCTGTGTCCTGTGTGTTTACAGCGTGTGTCTCTCTGTGTGCTGTGTGTGTACAGCGTGTGTCTCTCTGTGTCTGTGTCCTGTGCGTGTACAGCGTGTCTCTCTGTCTGTGTCCTGTGCGTGTACAGCGTGTGTCTCTCTGTGTCTGTGTCCTGTGTGTGTACAGCGTGTCTCTCTGTGTCTGTGTCCTGTGTGTGTACAGCGTGTGTCTCTATGTGTCTGTGTCCTGTGTGTGTACAGCGTGTGTCTCTCTGTGTCTGTGTCCTGTGCGTGTACAGCGTGTGTCTCTGTGTCTGTGTCCTGTGTGTGTACAGCGTGTGTCTCTCTGTGTCTGTGTCCTGTGTGTGTACAGCGTGTGTCTCTCTGTGTCTGTGTCTTGTGTGTGTACAGCGTGTGTCTCTCTGTGTCTGTGTCCTGTGCGTGTACAGCGTGTGTCTCTCTGTGTCCTGTGCGTGTACAGCGTGTGTCTCTCTGTGTCCTGTGTGTGTACAGCGTGTGTCTCTGTGTCTGTGTCCTGTGTGTGTACAGCGTGTGTCTCTCTGTGTCTGTGTCTTGTGTGTGTACAGCGTGTGTCTCTCTGTGTCATGTGTGTGTACAGCGTGTGTCTCTCTGTGTCTGTGTCCTGTGTGTGTACAGCGTGTGTCTGTGTCTGTGTCCTGTGTGTGTACAGCACGTGTCTCTCTGTGTCTGTGTCCTGTGTGTGTACAGCGTGTGTCTCTCTGTGTGTCCTGTGTGTGTACAGCGTGTGTCTCTCTATGTCTGTGTCCTGTGTGTGTACAGCGTGTGTCTCTCTGTGTCTGTGTCCTGTGTGTGTACAGCATGTCTCTCTGTCTGTGTCCTGTGTGTACAGCACGTGTCTCTCTGTGTCTGTGTCCTGTGTGTGTACAGCGTGTGTCTCTCTGTGTCTGTGTCCTGTGGGTGTACAGCGTGTCTTTCTGTGTCTGTGTCCTGTGGGTGTACAGCGTGTGTCTTTCTGTGTCTGTCCTGTGTGTGTACAGCGTGTGTCTCTCTGTTTCTGTGTCCTCTGTGTGTACAGCGTGTGTCTGTGTCCTGTGTGTGTACAGCGTGTGTCTCTCTGTGTCCTGTGTGTGTACAGCGTGTGTCTCTCTGTGTCCGTGTCCTGTGTGTGTACAGCGTGTGTCTGTCTGTGTCCTGTGTGTGTACAGCGTGTGTCTCTCTGTGTCTGTGTCCTGTGCATGTACAGCGTGTGTGTCTGTGTCCTGTGTGTGTACAGCGTGTGTCTCTCTGTGTCTGTGTCCTGTGTGTGTACAGCGTGTGTCTCTCTGTGTCATGTGTGTGTACAGCGTGTGTCTCTCTGTGTCTGTGTCCTGTGTGTGTACAGCACGTGTCTCTCTGTGTCCTGTGTGTGTACAGCATGTGTCTCTCTGTCTGTGTCCTGTGCGTGTACAGCGTGTCTCTCTGTCTGTGTCCTGTGTGTGTACAGCGTGTGTCTCTCTGTGTCTGTGTCCTGTGCGTGTACAGCGTGTGTCTATGTGTCTGTGTCCTGTGTGTGTACAGTGTGTGTCTGTCTGTGTCTGTGTCTGTGTCCTGTGTGTGTACAGCGTGCGTCTCTCTGTGTCTGTGACTTGTGTGGGTACAGCGTGTGTCTCTCTGTGTGTGTGTGTACAGCGTGTCTCTCTGTGTCTGTGTCCTGTGTGTGTACAGCGTGTGTCTCTCTGTGTCATGTGTGTGAACAGCGTGTGTCTCTCTGTGTCTGTGTCCTGTGTGTGTACAGCGTGTGTCTCTCTGTGTCCTGTGTGTGTACAGTATGTGTCTCTCTGTCTGTGTCCTGTGTGTGTCCAGCGTGTCTCTCTGTGTCTGTGTCCTGTGCGTGTACCGCGTGTGTCTCTCTGTGTCCGGTGTGTGTACAGCGTGTGTCTCTGTGTCTGTGTCCGGTGTGTGTACAGCGTGTGTCTCTGTGTCTGTGTCCTGTGTGTGTACAGCGTGTGTCTCTGTGTCTGTGTCCTGTGTGTGTACAGCGTGTGTCTCTCTGTGTCATGTGTGTGTACAGCGTGTGTCTCTCTGTGTCTGTGTCCTGTGTGTGTACAGCACGTGTCTCTCTGTGTCTGTCCTGTGCGTGTACATCGTGTGTCTCTCTGTGTCTGTGTCCTATGTGTGTACAGCGTGTGTCTCTCTGTGTGTCCTGTGTGTGTAGAGCGTGTCTCTCTGTGTGTCCTGTGTGTGTACAGCGTGTGTCTCTCTGTGTGTCCTGTGTGTGTACAGCGTGTGTCTCTCTGTGTGTCCTGTGTGTGTACAGCGTGTGTCTCTCTGTGTCTGTGTCCTGTGTGTGTACAGCGTGTGTCTCTCTGTGTCTGTGTCCTGTGTGTGTACAGCGTGTGTCTCTCTGTGTCTGTGTCCTGTGTGTGTACAGCGTGTCTCTCTGTCTGTGTCCTGTGTGTGTACAGAACGTGTCTCTCTGTGTCTGTGTCCTGTGTGTGTACAGCGTGTGTCTCTCTGTGTCTGTGTCCTGTGTGTGTACAGCATGTGTCTCTCTGTCTGTGTCCTGTGCGTGTACAGCGTGTCTCTCTGTCTGTGTCCTGTGTGTGTACAGCGTGTGTCTCTCTGTGTCTGTGTCCTGTGCGTGTACAGCGTGTGTCTATGTGTCTGTGTCCTGTGTGTGTACAGTGTGTGTCTGTCTGTGTCTGTGTCTGTGTCCTGTGTGTGTACAGCGTGCGTCTCTCTGTGTCTGTGACTTGTGTGGGTACAGCGTGTGTCTCTCTGTGTGTGTGTGTACAGCGTGTCTCTCTGTGTCTGTGTCCTGTGTGTGTACAGCGTGTGTCTCTCTGTGTCATGTGTGTGAACAGCGTGTGTCTCTCTGTGTCTGTGTCCTGTGTGTGTACAGCGTGTGTCTCTCTGTGTCCTGTGTGTGTACAGTATGTGTCTCTCTGTCTGTGTCCTGTGTGTGTCCAGCGTGTCTCTCTGTGTCTGTGTCCTGTGCGTGTACCGCGTGTGTCTCTCTGTGTCCGGTGTGTGTACAGCGTGTGTCTCTGTGTCTGTGTCCGGTGTGTGTACAGCGTGTGTCTCTGTGTCTGTGTCCTGTGTGTGTACAGCGTGTGTCTCTGTGTCTGTGTCCTGTGTGTGTACAGCGTGTGTCTCTCTGTGTCATGTGTGTGTACAGCGTGTGTCTCTCTGTGTCTGTGTCCTGTGTGTGTACAGCACGTGTCTCTCTGTGTCTGTCCTGTGCGTGTACATCGTGTGTCTCTCTGTGTCTGTGTCCTATGTGTGTACAGCGTGTGTCTCTCTGTGTGTCCTGTGTGTGTAGAGCGTGTCTCTCTGTGTGTCCTGTGTGTGTACAGCGTGTGTCTCTCTGTGTGTCCTGTGTGTGTACAGCGTGTGTCTCTCTGTGTGTCCTGTGTGTGTACAGCGTGTGTCTCTCTGTGTCTGTGTCCTGTGTGTGTACAGCGTGTGTCTCTCTGTGTCTGTGTCCTGTGTGTGTACAGCGTGTCTCTCTGTCTGTGTCCTGTGTGTGTACAGAACGTGTCTCTCTGTGTCTGTGTCCTGTGTGTGTACAGCGTGTGTCTCTCTGTGTCTGTGTCCTGTGCGTGTACAGCGTGTGTCTCTCTGTGTCTGTCCTGTGCGTGTACAGCGTGTGTCTCTCTGTGTCTGTCCTGTGTACAGCGTGTGTCTCTCTGTCTGTGTCCTGTGTGTGTACAGCGTGTGTCTCTCTGTGTCTGTCCTGTGCGTGTACAGCGTGTGTCTCTCTGTGTCTGTCCTGTGTACAGCGTGTGTCTCTCTGTGTCTGTGTCCTGTGTGTGTACAGCGTGTGTCTCTCTGTCTCTGTGTCCTGTGTGTGTACAGCGTGTGTCTCTATGTGTCTGTGTCCTGTGTGTGTACAGCGTGTGTCTCTCTGTGTCTGTGTCTGTGTGTGTACAGCGTGTGTCTCTCTGTGTCTGTGTCTTGTGTGTGTACAGCGTGTGTCTCTCTGTGTCTGTGTCCTGTGCGTGTACAGCGTGTGTCTCTCTGTGTCCTGTGCGTGTACAGCGTGTGTCTCTCTGTGTCTGTGTCCTGTGCGTGTACAGCGTGTGTCTCTGTGTCTGTGTCCTGTGTGTGTACAGCGTGTGTCTCTCTGTGTCTGTGTCCTGTGTGTGTACAGCGTGTGTCTCTCTGTGTCTGTGTCTTGTGTGTGTACAGCGTGTGTCTCTCTGTGTCTGTGTCCTGTGCGTGTACAGCGTGTGTCTCTCTGTGTCCTGTGCGTGTACAGCGTGTGTCTCTCTGTGTCCTGTGCGTGTACAGCGTGTGTCTCTCTGTGTCCTGTGTGTGTACAGCGTGTGTCTCTGTGTCTGTGTCCTGTGTGTGTACAGCGTGTGTCTCTCTGTGTCTGTGTCTTGTGTGTGTACAGCGTGTGTCTCTCTGTGTCATGTGTGTGTACAGCGTGTGTCTCTCTGTGTCTGTCCTGTGCGTGTACAGCGTGTGTCTCTCTGTGTCTGTCCTGTGTACAGCGTGTGTCTCTCTGTGTCTGTGTCCTGTGTGTGTACAGCGTGTGTCTCTCTGTCTCTGTGTCCTGTGTGTGTACAGCGTGTGTCTCTATGTGTCTGTGTCCTGTGTGTGTACAGCGTGTGTCTCTCTGTGTCTGTGTCCTGTGTGTGTACAGCGTGTGTCTCTCTGTGTCTGTGTGTGTACAGCGTGTGTCTCTCTGTGTCTGTGTCTTGTGTGTGTACAGCGTGTGTCTCTCTGTGTCTGTGTCCTGTGTGTGTACAGCGTGTCTCTGTGTCTGTGTCCTGTGTGTGTACAGCACCTGTCTCTCTGTGTCTGTGTCCTGTGTGTGTACAGCGTGTGTCTCTCTGTGTGTCCTGTGTGTGTACAGCGTGTGTCTCTCTATGTCTGTGTCCTGTGTGTGTACAGCGTGTGTCTCTCTGTGTCTGTGTCCTGTGTGTGTACAGCATGTCTCTCTGTCTGTGTCCTGTGTGTACAGCACGTGTCTCTCTGTGTCTGTGTCCTGTGTGTGTACAGCGTGTGTCTCTCTGTGTCTGTGTCCTGTGGGTGTACAGCGTGTGTCTTTCTGTGTCTGTGTCCTGTGGGTGTACAGCGTGTGTCTTTCTGTGTCTGTCCTGTGTGTGTACAGCGTGTGTCTCTCTGTGTCCTGTGTGTGTACAGCGTGTGTCTCTCTGTTTCTGTGTCCTCTGTGTGTACAGCGTGTGTCTGTGTCCTGCGTGTGTACAGCGTGTGTCTGTGTCCTGTGTGTGTACAGCGTGTGTCTCTCTGTGTCCTGTGTGTGTACAGCGTGTGTCTCTCTGTGTCTGTGTCCTGTGTGTGTACAGCGTGTGTCTCTCTGTGTCCGTGTCCTGTGTGTGTACAGCGTGTGTCTGTCTGTGTCCTGTGTGTGTACAGCGTGTGTCTCTCTGTGTCTGTGTCCTGTGCATGTACAGCGTGTGTCTCTGTGTCTGTGTCCTGTGTGTGTACAGCGTGTGTCTCTCTGTGTCTGTGTCCTGTGTGTGTACAGCGTGTGTCTCTCTGTGTCTGTGTCTTGTGTGTGTACAGCGTGTGTCTTTCTGTGTCTGTGTCCTGTGTGTGTACAGCGTGTGTCTCTCTGTGTCTGTGTCCTGTGTGTGTACAGCGTGTGTCTCTCTGTGTCCTGTGTGTGTACAGCGTGTGTCTCTCTGTTTCTGTGTCCTCTGTGTGTACAGCGTGTGTCTGTGTCCTGCGTGTGTACAGCGTGTGTCTGTGTCCTGCGTGTGTACAGCGTGTGTCTCTCTGTGTCCTGTGTGTGTACAGCGTGTGTCTCTCTGTGTCTGTGTCCTGTGTGTGTACAGCGTGTGTCTCTCTGTGTCCGTGTCCTGTGTGTGTACAGCGTGTGTCTGTCTGTGTCCTGTGTGTGTACAGCGTGTGTCTCTCTGTGTCTGTGTCCTGTGCATGTACAGCGTGTGTCTCTGTGTCTGTGTCCTGTGTGTGTACAGCGTGTGTCTCTCTGTGTCTGTGTCCTGTGTGTGTACAGCGTGTGTCTCTCTGTGTCTGTGTGTGTACAGCGTGTGTCTCTCTGTGTCTGTGTGTGTACAGCGTGTGTCTCTCTGTGTCTGTGTCTTGTGTGTGTACAGCGTGTGTCTCTCTGTGTCTGTGTCCTGTGTGTGTACAGCGTGTCTCTGTGTCTGTGTCCTGTGTGTGTACAGCACCTGTCTCTCTGTGTCTGTGTCCTGTGTGTGTACAGCGTGTGTCTCTCTGTGTGTCCTGTGTGTGTACAGCGTGTGTCTCTCTATGTCTGTGTCCTGTGTGTGTACAGCGTGTGTCTCTCTGTGTCTGTGTCCTGTGTGTGTACAGCATGTCTCTCTGTCTGTGTCCTGTGTGTACAGCACGTGTCTCTCTGTGTCTGTGTCCTGTGTGTGTACAGCGTGTGTCTCTCTGTGTCTGTGTCCTGTGGGTGTACAGCGTGTGTCTTTCTGTGTCTGTGTCCTGTGGGTGTACAGCGTGTGTCTTTCTGTGTCTGTCCTGTGTGTGTACAGCGTGTGTCTCTCTGTGTCCTGTGTGTGTACAGCGTGTGTCTCTCTGTTTCTGTGTCCTCTGTGTGTACAGCGTGTGTCTGTGTCCTGCGTGTGTACAGCGTGTGTCTGTGTCCTGCGTGTGTACAGCGTGTGTCTCTCTGTGTCCTGTGTGTGTACAGCGTGTGTCTCTCTGTGTCTGTGTCCTGTGTGTGTACAGCGTGTGTCTCTCTGTGTCCGTGTCCTGTGTGTGTACAGCGTGTGTCTGTCTGTGTCCTGTGTGTGTACAGCGTGTGTCTCTCTGTGTCTGTGTCCTGTGCATGTACAGCGTGTGTCTCTGTGTCTGTGTCCTGTGTGTGTACAGCGTGTGTCTCTCTGTGTCTGTGTCCTGTGTGTGTACAGCGTGTGTCTCTCTGTGTCTGTGTCTTGTGTGTGTACAGCGTGTGTCTCTCTGTGTGTGTATGTGTGTGTACAGCGTGTGTGTCTCTGTGTCTGTGTCCTGTGCGTGTACCGCGTGTGTCTCTCTGTGTCCGGTGTGTGTACAGCGTGTGTCTCTGTGTCTGTGTCCTGTGTGTGTACAGCGTGTGTCTCTCTGTGTCATGTGTGTGTACAGCGTGTGTCTCTCTGTGTCTGTGTCCTGTGTGTGTACAGCGTGTGTCTCTGTGTCTGTCCTGTGCGTGTACAGCGTGTGTCTCTCTGTGTCTGTGTCCTATGTGTGTACAGCGTGTGTCTCTCTGTGTGTCCTGTGTGTGTAGAGCGTGTCTCTCTGTGTGTCCTGTGTGTGTACAGCGTGTGCCTCTCTGTGTGTCCTGTGTGTGTACAGCGTGTGCCTCTCTGTGTGTCCTGTGTGTGTACAGCGTGTGTCTCTCTGTGTCTGTGTCCTGTGTGTGTACAGCGTGTGTCTCTCTGTGTCTGTGTCCTGTGTGTGTACAGCGTGTCTCTCTGTCTGTGTCCTGTGGGTGTACAGCACGTGTCTCTCTGTGTCTGTGTCCTGTGTGTGTACAGCGTGTGTCTCTCTGTGTCTGTCCTGTGCGTGTACAGCGTGTGTCCCTCTGTGTCTGTCCTGTGTGTGTACAGCGTGTGTCTCTCTGTGTCCTGTGTGTGTACAGCGTGTGTCTCTCTGTTTCTGTGTCCTGTGTGTGTACAGCGTGTGTCTGTGTCCTGTGTGTGTACAGCGTGTGTCTCGCTGTGTCCTGTGTGTGTACAGCGTGTCTCTCTGTGTCCTGTGTGTGTACAGCGTGTGTCTCTCTGTGTCTGTGTCCTGTGCGTGTACAGCGTTTGTCTCTCTGTGTCTGTGTCCTGTGCGTGTACAGCGTGTGTCTCTGTGTCTGTGTCCTGTGTGTGTACAGCATGTGTCTCTGTGTCCTGTGTGTGTACAGCGTGTCTCTCTGTGTCTGTGTCCTGTGTGTGTACAGCGTGTGTCTCTCTGTGTCTGTCCTGTGCGTGTACAGCGTGTGTCTCTCTGTGTCTGTGTCCTATGTGTGTACAGCGTGTGTCTCTCTGTGTCCTGTGTGTGTAGAGCGTGTCTCTGTGTGTCCTGTGTGTGAACAACGTGTGTCTCTCTGTGTGTCCTGTGTGTGTACAGCATGTGTCTCTCTGTGTCTGTGTCCTGTGTGTGTACAGCGTGTGTCTCTCTGTGTCTGTGTCCTGTGTGTGTACAGCGTGTCTCTCTGTCTGTGTCCTGTGTGTGTACAGCGTGTGTCTCTATGTGTCTGTGTCCTGTGTGTGTACAGCGTGTGTCTCTCTGTGTCTGTGTCCTGTGTGTGTACAGCGTGTGTCTCTGTGTCTGTGTCCTGTGTGTTTACAGCGTGTGTCTCTCTGTGTGCTGTGTGTGTACAGCGTGTGTCTCTCTGTGTCTGTGTCCTGTGCGTGTACAGCGTGTCTCTCTGTCTGTGTCCTGTGCGTGTACAGCGTGTGTCTCTCTGTGTCTGTGTCCTGTGTGTGTACAGCGTGTCTCTCTGTGTCTGTGTCCTGTGTGTGTACAGCGTGTGTCTCTATGTGTCTGTGTCCTGTGTGTGTACAGCGTGTGTCTCTCTGTGTCTGTGTCCTGTGCGTGTACAGCGTGTGTCTCTGTGTCTGTGTCCTGTGTGTGTACAGCGTGTGTCTCTCTGTGTCTGTGTCCTGTGTGTGTACAGCGTGTGTCTCTCTGTGTCTGTGTCTTGTGTGTGTACAGCGTGTGTCTCTCTGTGTCTGTGTCCTGTGCGTGTACAGCGTGTGTCTCTCTGTGTCCTGTGCGTGTACAGCGTGTGTCTCTCTGTGTCCTGTGTGTGTACAGCGTGTGTCTCTGTGTCTGTGTCCTGTGTGTGTACAGCGTGTGTCTCTCTGTGTCTGTGTCTTGTGTGTGTACAGCGTGTGTCTCTCTGTGTCATGTGTGTGTACAGCGTGTGTCTCTCTGTGTCTGTGTCCTGTGTGTGTACAGCGTGTCTCTGTGTCTGTGTCCTGTGTGTGTACAGCACGTGTCTCTCTGTGTCTGTGTCCTGTGTGTGTACAGCGTGTGTCTCTCTGTGTGTCCTGTGTGTGTACAGCGTGTGTCTCTCTATGTCTGTGTCCTGTGTGTGTACAGCGTGTGTCTCTCTGTGTCTGTGTCCTGTGTGTGTACAGCATGTCTCTCTGTCTGTGTCCTGTGTGTACAGCACGTGTCTCTCTGTGTCTGTGTCCTGTGTGTGTACAGCGTGTGTCTCTCTGTGTCTGTGTCCTGTGGGTGTACAGCGTGTCTTTCTGTGTCTGTGTCCTGTGGGTGTACAGCGTGTGTCTCTCTGTGTCCTGTGTGTGTACAGCGTGTGTCTCTCTGTTTCTGTGTCCTCTGTGTGTACAGCGTGTGTCTGTGTCCTGTGTGTGTACAGCGTGTGTCTCTCTGTGTCCTGTGTGTGTACAGCGTGTGTCTCTCTGTGTCTGTGTCCTGTGTGTGTACAGCGTGTGTCTGTGTCCGTGTCCTGTGTGTGTACAGCGTGTGTCTGTCTGTGTCCTGTGTGTGTACAGCGTGTGTCTCTCTGTGTCTGTGTCCTGTGCATGTACAGCGTGTGTGTCTGTGTCCTGTGTGTGTACAGCGTGTGTCTCTCTGTCTGTGTCCTGTGTGTGTACAGCGTGTGTCTCTCTGTGTCATGTGTGTGTACAGCGTGTGTCTCTCTGTGTCTGTGTCCTGTGTGTGTACAGCACGTGTCTCTCTGTGTCCTGTGTGTGTACAGCATGTGTCTCTCTGTCTGTGTCCTGTGCGTGTACAGCGTGTCTCTCTGTCTGTGTCCTGTGTGTGTACAGCGTGTGTCTCTCTGTGTCTGTGTCCTGTGCGTGTACAGCGTGTGTCTATGTGTCTGTGTCCTGTGTGTGTACAGTGTGTGTCTGTCTGTGTCTGTGTCTGTGTCCTGTGTGTGTACAGCGTGCGTCTCTCTGTGTCTGTGTCTTGTGTGGGTACAGCGTGTGTCTCTCTGTGTGTGTGTGTACAGCGTGTCTCTCTGTGTCTGTGTCCTGTGTGTGTACAGCGTGTGTCTCTCTGTGTCATGTGTGTGAACAGCGTGTGTCTCTCTGTGTCTGTGTCCTGTGTGTGTACAGCGTGTGTCTCTCTGTGTCCTGTGTGTGTACAGTATGTGTCTCTCTGTCTGTGTCCTGTGTGTGTCCAGCGTGTCTCTCTGTGTCTGTGTCCTGTGCGTGTACCGCGTGTGTCTCTCTGTGTCCGGTGTGTGTACAGCGTGTGTCTCTGTGTCTGTGTCCGGTGAGTGTACAGCGTGTGTCTCTGTGTCTGTGTCCTGTGTGTGTACAGCGTGTGTCTCTCTGTGTCATGTGTGTGTACAGCGTGTGTCTCTCTGTGTCTGTGTCCTGTGTGTGTACAGCACGTGTCTCTCTGTGTCTGTCCTGTGCGTGTACATCGTGTGTCTCTCTGTGTCTGTGTCCTATGTGTGTACAGCGTGTGTCTCTCTGTGTGTCCTGTGTGTGTAGAGCGTGTCTCTCTGTGTGTCCTGTGTGTGTA